>NW_021680400.1:532679-532795 GCF_001412515.2 Diachasma alloeum | reverse complement strand
AATGGTTTCTCGGCGCAGTGACTCCCGACAACTCGCCCGCTAATTAAAAAATGGTATCTCCGCTCCTAATTAACATTAAGGAATGAAACCAATGCTGTTCTATGGAGAATTAAATT
>NW_021680400.1:521059-532539 GCF_001412515.2 Diachasma alloeum | reverse complement strand
AAAGAGACGATTTTTTAATTAGCGGGCGAATTAATGGGGAAGCACTCTGCGCCGAGAAACCATTGAGTTTTTCATAGCGCCGCGACTTTCGTCGCAGCTTTTATTTTTTCATTAGAGAGATTAAGGGATGAAACGGGGGTTCTTGGGTGGGGAATTTAATTATCCATCGAAAAGTGATGGTTTCATCCCTTAATATTAATTAGGAGAAAAGAGACGATTTTTTAATTAGCGGGCGAATTATTGGGGAGGCACTCTGCGCCGAGAAACCATTGGGTTTTTCATAGCGCCGCGACTTTCGTCGCAGTTTTTATTTTTTCATTACAGAGATTAAGGAATGAAACAGGGGTTGAACGATGGGGAATTTAAACCTCCATCGAACAGCATTGGTTTCATTCCTTAATGTTAATTAGGAGCGGAGATACGATTTTTTAATTAGCGGGCGAGTTGTCGGGAGTCACTGCGCCGAGAAACCATTAGGGTTTTCATAGCGCCGTCATTTTCGTCGCAGTTTTTATTTTTTCATTACAGAGATTAAGGAATGAAACGGGGGTTGAAGGATGGGGAATTTAATTCTCCATTGAACAGTCTTTGTTTCATCCCTTAATATTAATTAGTCGGCGAATAAATCAACTGAAAAACAAAGTAAATATTGAGTACAAGGACAAAAGTCCCCCTTCGAACCTGTCCCTGTGACAGCGGAACTGTTACGGCCGAGTTACCCACGCACCCGACTCACATTCACCGACAATTCGACCGGGACGCCACCTTTCCCGCGGGGTACCAACTAACTTTACTTGGGGTCAGTCAAACCCCCGATCCGGGCCTCTACTCAAGTCTATCCTCTTTGGGCCAATTCTTGGTGAAGGCAAATATTTTGTCTGGCACTGCATGGAGTTATTTGATAAAGAGGATATCTATGATTTCTTCCTATCTCAACTGAAGAAATACTCTCGAATGATTGAATTCATGAGGAATGAATGCATTTTGTTAACACGCACAAAGGTGGCTAATCGTGATTCGAGGATTTCTAGTCTCAGGAAAGTTTTGAACATTGTATCGACGAATGATGAAAATGAAAGGATCCGTGGAATCGCCAGCCTTATGCTCATCGTGCAACACTTTCAAGAAGATATGACGCTCTTGTTTCAAGTTGTGGACGTATGTATTTATTTAAAAGTAATCTTCAATGTTTTCAATTTAATGTACTCTGTACTGATTACATTTATTGTAATGTTTACAGGGTACTACTTCTGACGAAGAACTAGAAACTAAATTTGGGACCATTTCTACCCCGCTGTTGATTGTGAAAAGTGAGAACATAAGATATTAATCTGATCTTAAAAACTTAGTGCATCCGCTAGAAAATTCTATCTAGTTCTATAGAAATTCTTATAAAAACTATTCATTCTCAGCCTATTCTCATGAAAAATTTCGCAGCTTCTCAATGAAAATATTCGACAGATAATTTGATACAGTAGATCAATAGAATTTTATTTCTTATAGAACTCATTGAATGAACGTGTTTCCCATAGGAATTTCATAGCTCAAACGGTCTAAATTTATTTGTTGGATTTTTTTTCTCAATGGACGTGGAAAAACGTAGAGTGAAGAAATATTGGAAAATTAATATCGACGAATTTTTATAGAAAATATTTTGAATAGAATAATAACTTGTAGAGTATATAATTCCAATCAAACATTTTCTGAAAGAAAGGCTAATAGAAGTTCAATCGGAATCCACTAAAATTTTCTCATTCGGATCTGACAGCCATATTTAATATTTTGATTTTTGATATTTTTCAGGAGAATCCCTATTCGATGAAAATGGAGAATTCTTTATCATAATTGATGGACAAGTTTGCATCGAGGCAGTCAGCCTTACAAGGTATATTCTGCCTCTTCACCAGTTACTTTGTCTTCAACCTGAAATATCCAGATCAGTTGGGGAAAACGTTGGAATTTCTGCAGAGGTAATTTTTCATATGAAAACTTGAACATTTTCATCGAAAAACTTGATGAATCCATTACAAAATGTTATTGAATTTCTATTGAACTCCCTATTACTTTTCTAAGGATTCAATGGAGAAGATCTACAGTTTATCTATACGCTTGTTTTGCATTAGAAATTTTTTATGGGAAATATTTTATGGGAAAATTCAATGGAGGTTGATTCGTCAATGAAACTCATTTCATTGAGATGTTTTCAATCAAAATTCCCGGAATCAAATTTTCAAGTTTTTTGTTTGATTTTTTTAATGAGAGGAGAAAAGAATCAAGTGGAAAATATTCTAAAAATTCATGTCTAGGAATCCCTATAGAAAATTCAATGAGAGAGTTTCTATCGAACATTCTCCATAAAAAAAACGTGCAGTAAAGATCAGAAATTCTTCAATGAAATCGGTCAAAAACTAATAGAATTCAATAGAATTTTTTATCGAATCTGCGATGAAATTTAAGTAAAAACTGAATCAAACTTTTTGTTGTTATTTTCCAGGGCTGTATTCGATATCAATCCTGAGGAGGGATCCAGACGAAAAACCGCGCAGAAAGCCAAGAGCCTGCTCGATGCCAAAGTGATAAAATGATCCAAGGATCTCTCATTTTACATAAACTAACGATTCTCATTTCCTTACACGGAGGCGAACGAAATGAAAGGATCCGATATTCCCATGTACACCACTTTTTTCTTTGTAGCATATTTTTATGAAAATGAATAAATAAATCGAAAATTTTAGATTTTGTGTAATTTTCTTGATTTAATTTTAGATACAACTTAGATAGTAAAATTCCAATAAAGTCGTAATTTTGACGGAAAAACTCGAAATTTCCTGAACAGTTGCGGTCTGATTTCTCAGTAAAAGTGTAGTAAATTTTTTCATATTATGTAACTTTCCAATTGTATACGCTCGTAAATTTCTAAATGAAAGGGAAAAATATCACAAAATTTCGGAATTTTACAGTAGTAATTATTTTTAAATTATCAAAGAGTATTGCAGATTTCTAAGAGAAGCGGAACTTTGCCCCTCATCCCCATGAGAAATTTCCGAATCGAATAGTATTTCCTCAAGCGGTAGTGTTTGGCATTTCCCAAATGTTTTGGAAAATTCTATTTCAAAGCGAAACTTGCTCCTCATCTCTATGGGAAATTTCCTAACCCAATAGTATTTCCCCGAGCACCAGCGCTTGGTATTTTCCGAACTTTTTGGAAAATCCTGATTCGAAGGGGAACTTTGCTCCTCATCTCTATGGGAAATTTCCAAATCGAATAGTATTTCCTCGAGCGCCAGCGCTTGGAATCTTCCAAACGGTTGTGGAAAATTCTAACCGACCGTACAGAAAATCCCCACAATCTTAAGCGGGAAATTCCCTATAGAATCCCCTAGTGTTAACTGCTTCCAAACTTTTTTGGGAAATTTCTCACAGAAATTTCTTACAGTGTAACTGCCCTGGGTTGGTGTCACGGGCACTAACCGCAGTACGAATTCCGGCCAACAGAGGCGGGCTATGATTGGCGGAGGTTTTGGCACATCAAACGTTGGCTTCGATGGCGCCACCGAATGATTTCGGGGAATTCAAAGCAAAAATACTCAAACTCTAATTATTCGATACGTAACTTTATAAAATAGGCTAATGATTAATCTGAGCCGAACTGGTGGACGTTCGGAAAATTACTGCGGATTTTTGGCTCCTCCTACGGGTCGGTTCTCCTGGATTCACGGGGTTAAAAGACCGATACTCCTAACTAATTCTCCTAATTTTCCAAAACTCTAAGCAACCTGGCAATTCACGGGATACAAGGGTTGCACTTGTTCCACGTGACCTTCCACCGAAAAACTAAAACGTAACCAGTTAACCACCGTAAAATCCATTATAATTTGGAGCGCCGGAATTTCAGCCGGACCTAATCGATTTGCCGTAAGATTAACACTAGGGTGGTTCCCACAAAGGTTATCGGATGACTCTAAAATTCAGCCCTTCTTCACGATAACCCTATGGGCCCTCAAAAACCCGTAATTTCAGATCTTTATTAATCAAAAACGAAACGAAACCGCAATATTACTAAACAAATTGCGAAGCAAACGAAAAATAGCTCCGCTTAAACGGGAAAACAAGACTCGATTATCCCAGGGATAATCGGAAAAATGACCACACCGGAGTGGGAAAGAAAACCCTAATTCTTCTCTTTCTCTCTCTTTCTCTCTCTCTCTCTCTCTCTCTCTCCCCCTCTCTCTCTCACCCTCGCTCTCTCTCCCTCTCTCTCTCTCCCCCTCTCTCTCTCCCTCTCTCTCTCTCTCCCTCTCTCTCTCAATTTAGCCCCCAATGATTATATATGAAGCTTCCCTAAGTTGTTAGATCCAAATAAAGGATTAACTCCCGTATCCCAAACGTGAACAATAAACGGACTCTTCGCTTCTTCCGTATACCTGGCCGTTGTGTCATACTCTGTTTCTAAGGTCGATTTCTGTCTTTTAAGGAGGGGCGTATTTTCATCATCTTCATATTCCATAGAATTTTTTGGCATATTGCAAATAAAATTATTACTAACTCACTGCCTATCAAATCCACCACTGCACCAGTAGTCATTGACTTCTATATATGTTTTTAGTTTCACCAATGTCACTTTAATTACGCAGAATTGATAGTTAAAATAATGTTTTATTTATTATTTAGTTTTTTTTTTGTTTTTATTTTGTTTAATTTATTAATATTTATTTAATGATAAACAAAAAAACAGCGATTTAATTCAACAACTAGTAACTTTAGACATCACGATTATTTCTAACCCATTGCTTCGCGTAAGTCTCGAATCGTCTCGGTGTGAGAGGAGTGGGGCGTTCGTCCGAATATTAGTGCGCCATAAGAGAAGCACGCTAGCGCACGCAACCACTGCAAAACGGCGAAAAGTGGGGTACCGTGAGACGAAGCAAAGGTTTAAGAAAGAAATCGTGGAGAGAATATTACCGATTAATTGTTGACTTTCGTCGAAGTGAAAATTCGTTGCAAGAAATTATCAATGATGAACAATTTTTTTTTCGGGCATTGAAAATTAGTTTTTGCTCACTACACTTGAACCAACTTCAAATTAATTTCTTTGGTTCTCTCTAATATTGTTTTTCACGCTATCTCAAGGTCATTTTGGGGTGGAAATGTACGGAATTTTATGAATATTATCGGAGAATACGGAATTCCATATCGACAAAAGGGGACGTCCACATATTGATTCAACTGTAAGCATTAATGATGATGTTGGCATAATCGAACTTCATTATTCATTAATGACGATCACTAATAGTGGCTGACTAATCAGAAATGGTTTTGATATTTAAAATATCAAAGTAGATACTGTGTTACCCCCGGGCTATCCACTTGGTCAAACCTTAGGTGTTTTTAAGGTATAAATTACATAAAATCCGGAATGTTATATGCCATCCTTCGACTTTCCGAGTTGATAGCTTAGAGGTAATACAGAATATAAATATACCAGTTGAAATAACATCTTTCATTGTAATCAAAGCAGATAGTCCTCTCTTTACCCTGAATGATGCCGCCGATCTTCACGAAATTTTGGTAAATATACATTTTTTTACTTCAGCACTGGCAATCAATTCGCCTGCCATTAAATAATTGTAACATTTCCGAATTTTCCATTCATTACATCAGGATCATATCCACAATCCTAGCTTCCACGTCGATATATTCTTCTACCTATGGAGTAAAAATACACAAGGGGCTGTTGAACTCGCCAGGTTACCTCATTCAGAGGAAAGACAAGTACAGTCTAGCCAATGGTTCTCAGATTGAAACATCAGGAGTCTGTCGTACGAGAGAATGTCGAGAAGTAGCAAATTTGTATAACAAGTCAATGAACACACATGTCAGTCCATGTAACAACTTCCACAAGTACGTGTGTGATAATTGGGAAGGTAAAAATATAGACCTGGAATATGAGAAACGTGTGCGCCGAGTGGATATACTATCATGGATTGTGGAACAACATCAAAAAGGTATTGAAAGATCTCATTACATCACGTAGCTGTGTCGCCACAGCTTCTTTTTATTCATATCAGAAATTTTGTATTTGGATAAGAATATTAATTGTCCAAATTGAAAAAATCAATCATCATTTTCACCAAATTGCATTCAGATTCTTCTATATCCTTAACGTAAAAAATGTGAGATAATCTCATAATTCTAGCTACAGTAAAGGCTTCGTATAAGATATCTTAGGGACAGCAGGAGAGTAGAATTTCGGGAACCCCTATGTCCCCATTACGCGTGCGCCCATAGAGAGGAGAAAAATAGGGATCAGCGGGTTTCAAATAAGATACCTCGCTCGTTGCGTCCGAATTCAATGAAATTTTCATTTTTACTGAATAAATATCGATAACTAATCAATTTATATGTATTTAATGTTTTGAATTTGTATCGCCCGCGTTTCCTATTCTCTCTAAACATAACCCCGCGTGATAGAATGGCAGCTGATGTTGGGGGATTGTTGGTGGACTCGAAAATAATCACTGACAAAAAATTACCATTTTTCACTGGGAAAAGTGAAAAAAAAATCGATGTATATTTCTATTACTTGAAAAAAGTGGTGTGAATCCCCCTTAAAGTCATTGGACCCTCATGATCACTTCGTTCGTCCCTCCCGTTTGATCCTTAACACCGTTTGATTCTTATAATTACTCTCTTGCCGTTGAAAAATGACAGGCGCCATAGGTATAAGTGCCGAGAGTGGGGGTAGGCGCCTCGACCGCTCGGAGCGCGTGTTATCTTATAGAGAGTTATCTTATACAAGGCCTCTACCTTGTTAATTCTAATCACCTTTGTTCGAAGAAGACCTTAGTAAACGTAATATTAAGAAAGTGAAATTATTCTATTTTCCTCTGAGCTAAAGAATTTGGACAATTATGATTCGTTTGTTCATGTTTCATAGAATGATATTCAATTCTCTTTTATTTGTAAGGCGGGCTTATTGCCCATGCGTTTTTCTTTAGAAAGGATTATGAATTTTACATTTTTCAGATATGCTGTGGAGTTCGCCGAACGATAATACCGATATTATCCCCATTCAACAAGTGAAGATGTTCTTTCAATCTTGCATGGATAAGAGTTAGTCATATTTCAAATTCGTCAATTGAACACTTGATCTATTCTGTTCGAGAGAAAATTTCCAATTTTTTTCCACTTTGCGCATTGTAGAGGCTCGGGAAGCAACGGGTATACGAACTATCGCAGAAATTCTTGGAGAAACTTATGGCTGGCCTATGATTACGGACGTTAAAAACTGGAACAAAAGACTCAACAGCTGGCAGAAGATTGACGATAGTTACGTACGTTTGGGTGTCAGTTACACATTCTACACGATAGACCAATCGATAGAGGACTGGATAACTAAGGGGAGCCGCGTCATAACGGTGAGTTGTGTAAGAAACTTGATAATTATGAGGTATACACTGCAAAAAGTCCGGTCTTACAGCCGGTCTGAAACTAAGATCTCAGATCGTAAGACCGATAAATAGTCTTAAAATAAGATCGATTTGTGATCTTAACGTGAGATCTTACGCAATTTAAGATCGTTCATTGGTCTCACAAGGGGGTTAAGACCGCTTTCGGATCTTAAATTTTAAGATCTCAAATATAAGATCGGAATCCGATCTGATTCTAAGATCACTGGGTAAGTTTAAGTTCCGCGAGGTGTAAGATCGACTGCCAATGTAAGATCAATGCGCCGATTAAGATCGCTGATGTAAGACCATTTCAGAGTCTTATCAGAAATTGTACTAATTAGTTGATAAGTTGATTCATTTGTTAATTTATATCGACATATAAATTTATACAATCATTAAATTAACGGTTTATTAATTCTTTATAGTCATTAACCCAATAAACCATTAGAGGTTAGAGGCAAATAATAATATTAATTGTTGTTGATATTTTTTTCAAATTTTTGGAACTGCGCGTCGGAGGGGGAGGGGGCGAAGGGGTTGTAGAGCAAAATAATAATGATAATTATTATTGATATTTTTTTTTCCTTTTTGAAGCACAGGAGCGGAGGGGGAGGGGGCGAAAGGGTTATAGAGCCAGATAATGATATCAATTATTGTTTTCTAATTTTAGGGGTAGTGGGTTGTGGGGCAAGGGACGAAAGGGGTTAGAGCCAAATAATAATGATGATTATTATTGATATTTTTTTTCTTTTTTGGAGCGGAGGGGCAGAGAGGGATGGGGCGAGGGGGTTATAGAGCCAAATAATAATGATAATTATCACTGATATTTTTTTTCATTTTTGGAGCGGAGGGGTGGAGAGGGAGCGGGCGAAGGGATTATAGATTCAAATAATAATGATAATTATTATTGATATTTTTTGTTCTTTTTGAAGCGATGGGGCGGAGGGGGACTATGACCCTCAGATTTTGACCATTGTGACCCATAAATTCCGAACCTTAGATTTTGACCCCTATATTCAGCCACATGCGTTTGGACCGTTATGAGCCGTAGATTTGGACCCTTATATTCAGACACATGCGTTTGGACCCTTATGAGCTTGAGATTTTGACCTTTCTGACCCTTAAATTTGAAACCTTAGAATTTTACCCTTATATTGAGAAAAGTATTGTTTGACACTTATGACCCTTAAATTTTAACCCTTGCGACCCTAAAATTTTTAACTTTCGATTTTGACTTTGATATTCAGACCCTTGTATTTTGACCCTTATGACTCAGATTTTGCCCCTTGTGAACCTCAAATTCGAAGCCTTAGATTTTGACCCTCATGTTCAGATCGTTGTATTTTGACCTTATGATCCTTGGATTTTAATCCTAGTGACCCTTAAATTTTGAACCATAGATTTTGACCCTAGTGTGCAAACGCTTGTGTTAACCCTTATGACCCTTAGATTTTTACCTTTGTGACCCTTACAATCGGAACCTTGGATTTTGATCCTTATATTCAGGCCCTTGTACTTTCACCCTCATGACCCTTAGAATTTGACCATTGTGACCCTTCAATTTGAAACCTTACAATTTGACCCTTATATTCAGACAATTGTCGCTTGACTCTTATGACCATTGAATTTTGACCCTTGCGACCCTAAAATTTTGAACTTTCGATTTTGACTTTGATATTCAGACCCTTGTATTTTGAGACTTATGGTCCTTAGATTTCGACCCTTGCCACTCTTAAATTTTGAACTTTCGATTTTGACTTCGATATTCAGACCACTGTATTTTGATCCTTATTACCCTTAGAATTTGAACCGTGTGACCCTTCCATTTGAAACTTTAAAATTTGATACTCGTATTCAGACAATTGTCATTTGAATCTTATGACATTTAAATTTTGACCCTTGTGATCCTTAAAATCGAAACTTGGATTTTGACCCTTATATTCAAGCCCTTGTACTTTGATCCTCATGACCCTCAGAATTTGACACTTGTGAGCTTCAAATTTGGAGCCTTAAAATTGGACCCTTTCATTCCTATAATCGTCGTTTGACTCTTATGACCCTTAAACTTTGACCCTTGCGACCCTTATATCGCGTGAGTTGTGCCAAAAGGTCGTATAAAAATTTATTTTGATTTTCCCGAAAATTTAAATTTAAAATTTTTTGAAAATCCGTGCCAAAAGATCGTATAAACACTTTCCCAGGGAATTTGAAATCTCCATGTTTCAGGTGATTCTGGGTCATTTGAGCTCATCTTTTTGAAACAAAATTTTTGATTTTTTATACAAGGAATTCAAAAATTTTTGAATTCCGGCGAAAAGGTCGTATAAACACTTTTCCAAGGAATATGAAATCTCCACGTTTTGGATGATTCTGAGTCATCTGAGCCCAATTTTACAAGACAAATTTTTTAATTTTTTTATCCGCCATTTATCAATTTTTCGAAAATTTGAGCCAAAAGGTTGTATAAACATCCCCTCGGAGAAGAGTAAATCTTCACGTTACTGATGGTTCTGAGTCATCTGAGCGTAACTTTTCAAGAAAAATTGTTCGCTGTCAAATCTCAAAACTGACAGTCAATTCGGGGATTTGTCCAAATTGAGCCAAAAGATTGTATAAACTATTCCTGTGGGAGTAGAAAATCTCCAAGTTTCAGATGAGTGACTCATTTCGATGTAGCTTTTTCAGACATATTTTTTGGTTTACAGAGAGGGAATTGAGTTTTTTTACGAAAACAGCGTATTCACGTTTTTTGAGGGATTAATAAATATTCATGCTTAGATACGATCACTCGACTAAAATTTTTAAAAAATCTCCTAATTCTTTTCAAGCAGACCAAAAGGATGTTCCGAAAAATTAGGTTTAAATGACCGAGAAATATCTGAAACATGGAAATTTATTATTCCTTACGAAAGTATTTATTATTTATTATTCCCTATACGCCCGGTTTATCTGAATTTTCAAAAAATTAAAAAATTCCCTGTAAAAAAATTGAATAATCTGTTTCGTAAAATTGGGCTCAGATGACTCAGAATCATTCAACACGTGGAGATTTCGAATTCCCTGGAAAACTATTCATTAGACCTTTCGGCTCAAATTTCAAAAAAATTGAAAAAATCGCGCGTACAAAAATGAAAAAATTGGTCTTGTAAAATTTTACTGAGATGATTCAGAATCATCCAAAACGAGGAGATTTAAAATCCCCTGAGAAATTGTTTATACGACCTTTTGGTCCACATTTTCAAAAAATGAAAAAAAATTCCCTGTAAAAAAATGAAAAAATTCAACACATGACTCAGAATGACTCAGATGACTCAGAATAATCAAAAACGTGGAGATTTCATGTTTCCTGGGAAAGTGTTTATATGACCATTTGGCCCGAATTTTCAATAATTTTTGTCCTTGTAAAAATAGAAAATTTGGTTTCGAAAAGATAGGCTCAGATGACTCAGAATCATCTGAAAGGTGGAGATTTCATATCTCCTGAGGAAGTGTTTATACGATTTTTTGGCACAAATTTCCGAGAAAATGAAAAAGAAATGTTTATACGACCTTTTAGCACAACTCACCCGATATAAGAGTTAATATCCAAGCTTCAGAATTTAAAGGTCACAAATGTCGAATTCTAAGGGTCATAGGGGTCAAAATCTAAGAATCGTAAGGGTCAAAATACAAGGGTCTGAATACCGAAGTCAAAATCCAAAGTTAAGAATTTAAGGGTCACAAGGGTNCAAATGTCGAATTCTAAGGGTCATAGGGGTCAAAACCTAAGAATCATAAATGTCAAAATACAAGGATCTGAACATAAGGGTCGAATTTTAAGGCTTCCAATTTAAGGGTCACAAGGGTCAAAATTTGGGAGTCGTAAGGGTCAAAATAAAGAGATCTGAATATCAAACCCAAAATCGAAGATTCAAAATTGTAGGGTCGCAANCCTAAGAATCATAAATGTCAAAATACAAGGATCTGAACATAAGGGTCGAATTTTAAGGCTTCCAATTTAAGGGTCACAAGGGTCAAAATTTGGGAGTC
>NW_021680400.1:495792-520986 GCF_001412515.2 Diachasma alloeum | reverse complement strand
TAAGGGTCAAAATAAAGGGATCTGAATATCAAACCCAAAATCGAAGATTCAAAATTGTAGGGTCGCAAGGGTAAAAATTTGAAGGTCATGAGAGTCAAACGACAATTGTCTGAATATAAGAGTCAAATTTTAAGGTTTCAAATTTAAGGATTACATGGGCGAAATTCTAAGGGTCATGAGCATCAAAGTAGAAGGGCTTGAATATAAAGGTCAACATCCAATGTTTCGATTGTAAAGGTTACAAGGGTCAAAACGTAAGCATCTGAATACAAGAGTCAAAACGTAAGGTTCAAAATTGAGGGGCACAAGGGTTAAAATCCATGGTTCAAAATTTAAGGGTCACAAAGGTAAAAAAACTAACGGTCAAAATACAAGGTCAAACTCTAAAGGTCAAAATCTACGGTTCAAAATCTAAGGGTCACAAGGGTCAAATGGACGGGCCAAAATTAATGGTTTATCTTGAAGTAATTAGTATTAATTAAGGAAAGGTAAACGAAGATCCAAATAACAAATGTATTTTAATCAGTGTACATGCCAGTACTTCAACGTCCGATGAACGAATATCAATCAATAAGCCCAATCAACAACCCCTTGATAACCAAACATCCACCTATCGCTCAATTCGCTCTCTTCAACACTTCCCCTCGATATGTGGATTATTTCAATTTTTAATTTAATGAAATTCCCAGAATTTCGAGACATTGCTGATGCTTAGGTCTCGCCAGTACCTTGGTCAGAATATCAGCCCCCATCTCGTTCGTAGATACATATTCCAACTTTGGACCAGTGCTGCTGACGATGTCCCTCAGAGCATGATGTTTCACGTCGATGTGTTTTGTTCGATTGTGAAAAACAGGGTTCTTAGCTAATTTCAGAGCCCCATTGTTGTCACACATCAATTTTCCTTTGGCAAGATTCTCAAAACCCAACTCGACCAGAAAACGCTGCAGATATACAGCCTCCTTAGCAGCCTCGTTCAGTGCCATGTATTCAGCCTCCGTTGACGATAAAGCAACTGTCCTTTGCTTTTTAGACTCCCAGGAAATTGTACATCCTCCCAGAATAAATGCAAATCCAGTGTATGATTTCCGATCATGAACGCAGTTCGCCCAGTCAGCATCCACGTACCCCAGCAATGGTGCTGATGTCTTTCTGTACTTCAACCCAACGTCTCGTGTGCCATTCAAGTATCTGAGTACCCTTTTTGCAGCAATCCAATGTGTTTGATCGTAGCAGGAATTGTATTGACTGAGATAACTCACAGCGTGACTGATATCTGGCCTTGTGCATACAGAGAGCCATATTAATGATCCCACTTGTTCTCTGTACTGTAGATCCTTCCATTTTTCGAGCTCTGAACTGCCTTCACATTTCGTTGGTCTCGTTCCCAGTTCAATTGGAGTAGTCACGGATTTGGAGTCCTTCATTCCAAATTTCTCAAGAATGTCATTCAAGTAGCCCCTCTGAGTCATGGTTATTTCTCCTTGGTTTCTTGAAAATTCGATTCCCAAGCAATATTTCACGTTTCCGAGATTCTTGAATTCGAAAACTCCAGATAACTCTCTCAAAATTTTTGATCATTTTCTCATGTTTCGATACGACCAGAATGTCGTCTACATAAATGGCAACAATGAATATTTCTTCCCCTCGTCCCAAATAGAATACACAAGGGTCATTCTTCGATTGATTTAGTCCAAAACGATTCAATTCTTGACATAATGTCTCGTACCAACTCCTCCCAGCCTGACGTAATCCGTACAGGGCCTTCTTCATCTCACAAACTTGATCCCCTTTTTGGAATTTCTGAAGCATAATTCTCGTTTTTCTATGTATTTCACTCCCTTCAGGTTCTGTTCTGAGAATTTTCTTCATGATTTTTTCTGAGCACTCTGGTACTTCCATGGAAATCTTCTCATGTAAAATCCCATTCAAATATGCAGTAGTCACGTCGAATTGTTTTATTTCCAGTTCATATTGTGCTGCAATTGACGTGATCATTCGTATGGAATTTTGTCGTGCCACTGGAGCGAAGATCTCGTTGTAGTCTATGCCGGGACGTTGAGTGAAACCCCTTGCTACAATTCTCGCCTTCCTTTTCTCCAAAGTTCCATCAGCATTGTATTTGTTTCTCAGGACAATACGACTTCCTACAATTTTTGCTTTTGCTGGCCGATAGACTAAGTTCCAAGTATCATTCCTGATGATGGATTTCATTTCTGATGCCATTGCCTCCAGCCATTCCTCTGAGTCTTGTCCCTCCAATGCCTCTTTCAGTGGGATTTCTGCGAGTCCTACAATCTCATCTGCTTCCCCACCAACTTCTTCAGCAGCCTCCACGAGATGATAATTCAGCCTCGGTCTTCCCCTGAGTCCAGTGAGTATTTTACCAGGTCTTCCCCTTCCTCTCTTCATTTGTGGAACTGGCTCTAGAACTGGCTCATGATTTGGTTGAACGTCAACGCCGGGTCCAGGTTCAACATGACGATTCCCAGGTTCAACTCTGCCATTCGGATCTCCACCATCATGGTCTGAATCATGTTGAATCTCTTCCTCGTAGTCACTTTCTTCCTCTTCAGCGTCAAACCAGTCATCGAGCGCTTCCTCACCCCTGGTAATAGTTTCTCTTGTAACAGGATTCATCATGAATTCAAGGTCTCTTCCCTCTCGATTCTCCTTGGATCCCCCAGCAGCATCAGTAGTTTTTGGATTCATCCTCGAATTGATTCTGGACTCGTTCACGAATTTCTCGAATCCAAACTCTGTATGCCTTGGACTTCTCCGAGTATCCAACAAAGATCTCCTTTGTAGATTGAGCATCAAATTTTCCAGGGTTCTGCTCCCTCTTGCGCGTGTAGACGTTGCAACCAAATTCACGGAAGTAGGACACGTTTGGTATTTTTCCAGTCCACAGTTCATGTGCAGTTCTCCCATCCAATGCTCTCGAAGGACATCAATTTCGTGTGTAGTTGGCAGTATTGATGGCTTCACCCCAGAATGATAATGATAAACTCGACTGGATCAGCATACACCTGGCCATTTCAACTAAAGTGCGATTTCTTCTCTCAGCCAGCCCATTCTGCTCTGGTGTATGCGTCACAGTTAGTCTTCTTCCAATCCCATTCTCCTTCAGGAAGTCATCAAAAGCATAATTGACATACTCCTTGCCATTATCAGATTGTAGATATTTTATTCTCTTTCCAGTCTGATTCTCAGCGAGAGTTTTGTATTCTCTGAAAGCGGTAAAAACTTCACTCATCGATTTTATCAGACGTACCTCACACCATCCAGAGTACTCATCGATAAAAGTTACGAAGTATTTAGCCTTCCCATTTGATTCAATTCTCGCAGGTCCCCAGACGTCTGTATGAATAATCTCAAATAATTTAGATGATTTTCCTCCTCTCGTTGGAAATGGAGATTTTGTCATCTTCCCCTGAATGCAAACTTCACAGTCCAGATTTTCTTTTGATCCTCCAAGTTCAAGTCCCTTTATTTTTCCTTTCCTGTGACCCTCTTGAAGATCCCTGTACTTAAGGTGGCCCATTCTCCTGTGCCATATCTCTTTCGTATTCAATCTGGATGCATTTGCTTCAGCACTCTCGACAGAATTGTATTCATCAGTCTCTCCTTGATCAAATATAGGGCATTTGATCTTTCATCTTTGAGAATTACCTTTTCATCCTTATTGATAATTGTGGCGGAATGATCATCAAAAATTACTTTAAATCCCTGATCTATGATTTTCCCAACTGATAATAAGTTCATTCTCAAAGCAGGAACATATCCCACGTTTCTCAGATTCACATTTTTGATATTCCCATCCAACTCAGATGTCAGCCTTACAGTGCCCTTTCCAACAATTTCCGCCGATACATCGCTGGCTAGATTCAATTTTCCACAATTCTTCTTATTTAATTCAATGAAATTCTCTTCATTCTTCCATAAGTGTGAGGTGCAGCCACTGTCCAAGCACCACTCACTGCTGTTATCCAACGAGACTCCTCCCCACGCTGTTTCCTCCACCGATTCTTCACTCCTGGCATAAAAACTCTCTGTTTCTGCATTATTGACTTTATCCGAGTCTTTCTCCTTTTCGGGACAATTGACAGCCATGTGTCCCTTCTTGTGACAACGGTGACATCGATATGGAAACTTCTTTTCTCCTGAATTTTTATTCTTCTCGTTGGATTTCTTCTTAGCTAACATAGCATCCTGAGTTGCACTCTGTGACTCACATTTCTTCCCATCATTGATTGCCATGATCTTCACACGTAAATCCTCTGGTTCAGGTAGTGTATCTCGAGATTCCATTGTACAACGAAAGACTTCATAACTCTGTGGAAGACTTTGTAATAACATTATCACCAATAATTCTTTATTCACCTCGATTTCCATCTCTTGTAATTTATCGATAGCATCAAAGAAATTATTCAGGTGATCTCGGACATCTCCCCCTCCTTCCAGTTTCATTACTGCGAGCTTTTTCAATAATGTTGACTTCCTCTGCGGTCCCTTCGACTGGTAGATTGAATTCAGCTTGTCCCACATCATTTTCGATGTTGCACAGCCCTTAACTAATTTCACTTCAGACGGGCTGATATTCAGAATGATGTCGGATCTGGCTTTTCTATCATCTCTCACCCATTCTGTTGCCCTTTGCTGTGATGCTGCATCGTCAGCTGTCACTTCAGGCTCCACAATTTCTCCAGACACATACCCCCATTCATCATATTTTACGAGTAATGCTTCTACCTGGATTTTCCATGTGTCGTAATTCTCACACCCCGCCACCCCGAAAGTGAGAAAACAATAATTATCATTATTATTTGGCTGTATAATCCCTTCCGCCCTTCCCCCTCCGCCCCCCTTGCTCCAAAGAGCAGAAAAAAAATTATCAATAATTATTATCATTATTTTTTGCCTCTAACCCCTTCCACCTCCCTCCCCCACACTCCGCCGCCCCGAAAAAGAAAAAACAATTATTATCATTATTTTGTGGCTCTATAACCCCTTCGTTCCCTCCCCCTCCGCCACTGTGCTCCAAAAAGGTTAAAAACAATTATCAATAATTTTTATGATTATTATTTGACTCTAACCCCTTTCACCCCCTCCCCCACACCCCACCGCCCTGAAAATGAGAAAACAATTATTATCTTCATTTTTTGGCTATATAACCACTTCATCCCCTCCCCCTCCACCTCTCTGCTCCACAAAAGGGAAACAAAATTATTAACAATTTTTATGATTATTAATTGACTCTAACCCCTTCCACCCCCTCCCCCACACCACGCCACCCCGAAAAAGAAAAAACAATTATTATCATTATTTTGTGGCTCTATAACCCCTTCGTCCCCTCCCCCTCCCCCACTGTGCTCCAAAAAGGTGAAAAAAATTATCACCAATTTTTATGATAATTGTTTGACTCTAACCCCTTTCACCCCCTCCCCCACACCCCGCCGCCCTGAAAATGAGAAAACAATTATTATCATTATTTTTTGGCTCCATAACCACTTCATCCCCTCCCCCTCCACCTCTCTGCTCCACAAAAGGGAAAAAAAATTATTAACAATTTTTATGATTATTAATTGACTCTAACCCCTTCCACCCCCTCCCCCACACCACGCCACCCCGAAAAAGAAAAAACAATTATTATCATTATTTTGTGGCTCTATAACCCCTTCGTCCCCTCCCCCTCCGCCACTGTGCTCCAAAAAGGTGAAAAAAATTATCAACAATTTTTATGATTATTATTTGACTCTAACCCCTTTCACCCCCTCCCCCACACCCCGCCGCCCTGAAAATGAGAAAACAATTATTATCATTATTTTTTGGCTCCATAACCACTTCATCCCCTCCCCCTCCACCTCTCTGCTCCACAAAAGGGAAAAAAAATTATTAACAATTTTTATGATTATTATTTGACTCTAACCCCTTCCACCCCCTCCCCCACACCCCGCCGCCCCAAAAGTGATAAAACAATAATTATCATCATTATTTGGCTCTATAATCCCTTCCGCCCTCTCCCCCTCCGCCACTCTGTTCCAAAAAGGGGAAAAAAATCAATAATAATAATCATTATTATTTGGCTCTAACTCAAAAAACAATAAAAAAACAATAATTAATGTAATTATTTAGTTCTGTAACACCTTCACACCCTCTCCCCCTCGCCTCTGCTCTAAAAAGGAAAAAATCTATCAACAGTAATTTTCATTATTATTTGGTTCTAACCCCTTCTGCCCCCCTTCCCTTACACCGCGCCGCGCCGAAAATGAAAAAACAAAAATTAACAATAATGAGTATTAAGATTTGGTTCTAACCCCTTCGCCCCCCTCCCCTTCTCCCGCAGCATTTAAAAAATGGAAGAACAAAAATCAACAATGATTTTAACCATTATTTTTGAACCTCATCTCTGACTGTCATTGCTAACCCTCATTGCACCCTTATTACTGACCCTTATTTTTGACCTCAGACTGATCCTTATATCTGACTTTTATTTTGACCCTTATTTGTGACCTTCAATGGGAAGTCAAAATATTCCGGTCAAAATATGAAGGTCAAAGTATAAGGGTCAGAATATAAAATTTGACTATAATGGCCTGGATTGAAGGGTCAGAATGTAAGGGTCGAAAAATGAGGGTTAGAAAGACTTGGGTATGAACCCTCCCCTTCCCTGGGCAATCTGACAATCAGCACTGCATAATTTAAAATAAAATAGCAATGAGATCGGTGATCGATCTTACATTTTAAGATCAATTTGAGTACTTAAAAATTCGGACAATCCGGTCTTACGATTCGGACATTTCGGTCTTAGAATAAGACCGGAGTTTTTGCAGTGATAATCATCAAACATTTCCAGGTAAATGCACCGAAAGCCGATGATTTGCCTTTGACCAGAATTGGTTATGAAGATTATCGAACGCTTCTTAAACCCATTCTTGAGGTATTCATTAGTCATAATCAGGCTAACGTCTCTGCTGAACAATTAGAGAAGGACATTCATGATGTCTACAATTTCGAGAAGCAGCTGAAATTGGTAATCGCAATTTGTTATCTGTACAATACACTGAGAGAAAAACAAACACGCTGTCAAACAAGTCTTGTTTGGGCCAACAAAATCGTTGGTTGAAAATTGGCAAAAAAGAATTTGTTTGGTTCGAATTCGAAAGTCTTTTTTCGACAGCAACGAAATATTTGGTTCAAGCGGCGGATAATTCACACCAGACGGTGCTTTCAGGATGAAAATATCTCATATAGAGGAAAATTTATCAACTAATATTTTATCCCTAAGTTACAAGATTGCTATCATATCACTATTATTGTTTCATTCAAGGGTTCATTTCTTATCTGTGATTATTAGACAGCCGAAACGCAAAACTACTATCCCTTGTTCCGCATAAAACAAAGATTTTTCGGGAGCAAAATACGTATTGGAGTATCGAATAACAAAGGAGTAGTGCTAGAAATGACATTTCTTGCGTCTACAGAGAATGCAGTTTTTTTTTAACTATTAAGGCCCGGGTGTATTATCTTTTAAATGTTATCTGGATTTGTTTTTATCTTTCGTAATCCAAAATTGTCAATTGAGTAGTACATCATTGTGACGTATTGGAATCGATCAATACGTCGATTTAGTTAATAATTATATTAAATAATAATATAACGCTGAATGGTGGGAACGAGAAATGTGATTTCTCTTTCCTGTCACCCAGACATTGGTCAGCAATCCCATGGTGTCATGTAGACATCATGGTAAGCAGTCCCACGGTTTGTGCAAGTCCAGTTCAGGTGTCCTGAACTATTTGACTGTGTTAGTCTGTGTCAATGATGGCACAAGACAATATTAGTACAAAAAACCGTGAGACTGCTTAGCTAAGTAACTTGGGCCCTTGACGAGCTTTGATGAGTTTTCTGGACTCACCAGAGAGCAGAGTACGATCGGGAGTGAAGCTGGACGGACATCCCATATAGAAAAAATTTTGAACTTTTTCAAAGAGCGTTTTTAATTGGGATTCAGAATTAGTTGCAAAAAGTGGAAATTACACATATTTGATTCGCTGTGGCAAATTATGGATTAGCTGTCATTTTCCATGGTGAATAACAAAACACTAACTCCTCATGGGAAGTGACAGCTAGGTATCTCAATTTTCAAAATAGTGGTATGTAGTCATCTGCCATTTTTATGTGATAAAAGTATGATTAAAAAATTCTCCAAAATATTACAACTTTTTTCAAAGAGCCTTTTCCGTAATAAATGTCTTTGTGCAGTGTGGGAAAAGATTTACGAAATCAGTCTTCCCCCTGCATGATATTGGGTGACAGGCCGCCATTTGTCACCCTAAATCAGATACATTTTTCAATTTCTTGTTATTCAACTTATTCTGAATATAAATTAAAAATACTTTTTGAAAAAATAGGGAATTTTGTCCACTTTTTTTTTATTATTCATTCATAATTTTTCAAAACTTCTGCATGATGCAGAACTTAATTGACAATTTCAGATGACGAAAGACGAAAAAAAACATCAAGATAATGTTCGAAAGATAGTACACCCGAGCCTTAAATCTATTTTTGCGACAAAAATTTTTCATTCCGGCACACTCTGCATGTTTGGCACAAAAAAATCTTTTGATAATTTTCAAAAAACTATTTTCTTGGCACAAGTAAGACTTGTTTGAGAACTTTGTCGCGTTTTTCTCTCAGTGTAGAGTTCCCTTTATTTTCCGCTTCCATTATTTGTCTTCTCTTCTCCTCTGGGCTTGTTCTCCCTCAAAAAAGTTTTGCCAGAACTCATGCATTCTGCATTCACATTGCCGGATTAAACCTGGATTAAACCCGAACTGAAGACCAATTCGAGTCTCGAGAGGTTCTGAATGTAGAATTATTTGACAGAACGAAATAATACGCAAAATTTTAATGACATTTCAACTGATGATAGTACTATGACATGAAAAACTAGGAGAAGAGAATAGTGAAATAAGAATTAAAAAACGAGAGCCCATTCGTAAGCAAATTGCTAATCTATTAGCAACAATAACTATACTCATTTATAAAAACAATACCATTGTCCAATTATTTCTAGATGAGGAATCAGTCCAAAGTCGTGATAATAGATTTTCATCCAGAGTTGACATATTTAACGGAAGAGGTAAAATATTAATTCAAATTAACTTTACTAGACCCCCAACTCACTCTCTTATCTTCATAATTATTCATATAATTCAGATTTACTGGAAGAAAATTATTGAACGTCATTACATTCTCAACGGAATTGAACTATACGGGAAGTATCGTGTCAAGTTGGTGGACCCGTATTATCGCCTTCTACCCCAATTGTTGTATTCTACACAAAAGCGTACAATAGGTAATGGAATATTTAATCCATTTTCATTTTCACCCAGAATATAAAGCTAATATCTTTTGCAGTTAATTACATTCATTGGCATTTCGTGAGTCGAGTTTTGAGATATACTACCGAAGAAATGCAGAACATATCCTCTGGGTTTAAAGTGACCCGAAATCGGTTAGTATGATCAGTTTTCTATGTCGAGAGTTGGACAGGAGATAAGTTGGGATATATGATTATCCTCGATTGTATTGCTTTTTGCAATGAGAATAATTGTAAACAATTAATGCCCGGGTGTACTATCTCTCGAATATTATCTGGTTTTTTTTCATCTTTCGTAATCCAAAATTGTCAATTGAGTGGTACATCATATAGAAATTCCCATAAATTATGATAGAATGATACAAAAAAACAAAGAAAAGATTCTAAACTTTTTCAAAGAGCGTTTGTAATTGAGACTCAGAATGAGTTGAAAAAAGTGGCAATTACAAATATCTGATTCGCTGTGGCAAATTATCTATTAGCTGTCATTTTCCATAGTGGATAGCAAAACACTAACTCATCATGGAAAGTGACAGCAATGTATCTCAATTTTCAAAACAGTGGTATGTACTCATCTTTCATTTTTATATGACAAAAGTGTGATTAAAAATTTTCTAAAATATTACAACTTTTTTCAAAGAGTCTTTTCCGTAATAAATGTCTCTGTGCAGTGTGGGAAAAGATTTACGAAATCAGTCTTACCCCTGCATGATATTGGGTGACAGGCCGCCATTTGTCACCCTAAATCAGATACATTTTTCAATTTCTTGTTATTCAACTTATTCTGTATATAAATTAAAAATGTTCTTTGAAAAAATTAAGAATTTCTTCTACTTTTTTTGATTATTCATTTATAATTTTTCAAAAATTCTGCATGATGCAGGACTGAATTGACAATTTCAAATGACGAAAGATGAAAAAAACATCGAGATAATATCGTTCGATACTCGTAGGAAAAGTGTTTTTTGACTCACCTTCGGCTCGTGCTATAAACCTCCCACGAGCCAAAAAACACTTTTCCGCACTCGTAATGAAATATACTAATTCGTTGACTCGTAAACGAAAAGTAAACGAAATAGTATATTTTGAGACAAGTGCAGAAGAGTATATTTCGCGACGAAAGGGACATTTTTCACGCTTCGCGTGCCTAAAATGTCCCTTTTCCACACATTGTGATGAAAAGTCTTTTTGTTTACTTGTAAACGAAAAAGGCACAATTCGCCCACTCCCTGAACGTAACATTACTGTCAAAAAATATTATTCGACACATGTGAGACGGGAATTTTCAGCTCGTGTGATTGGCTGTCCTCGGCATATCTCCCTTTTATCAGCCCTCGTATCGAAACATACTATTCTGGCGAGTGTGAGTTTGCAGCCCACCGATGGTTGCCATAATATGAGCTAGAAAAGTTTTTTTATGCCGTGTGAAGAACAATATTTTTTGTCATTTGGCCCGAAAACCGCGATTTAACCGAGTGAAGCGAGATTAAAATTGCGGTTTATTGGACCCAGTGACGAAAAAAAATACTCATCACTGAATATTTCGTAGTGAGCGGGAATGTCTTAAGGAAACAAAGATGGTCTGTGCTGAGGGATATTGGTTCGCTGAAAACTACTTTGGAAATGACAGTCGTGAAGCTGTGAATATAATGACAATAATATTCTCAATTTATCTATCATACAGTGATCCATGTATATTCTCCATTTTTTAGGTTAAAAGAATAGCAGAAAATGTGCAAAACGAATTGCGTCATCAAATAAATAATTCCAATTGGCTGCCTGAAGATATTAAACAGGCATTCGTAGAAAACGTTGATAGAACTGAAATTTTAGTTGGAATGCCAGATTGGTACAGGAATCGGACGGCCATTGAACATCATTATAAAGAGGTATGCAAATTGGGTCCAAGTTTTAAAAACTCCCGTTAAAAAAACCTTCGTCAGAACAACTTGATAACTAAAAAAAAATTGAAAACAAGTTTTTCACGTTTTTGACCAGGTTTTTTTGACCAAGTTTTTTACACGTGCTCCCGGCACGTTAAACTTTTTAAACTGTTTATCACGATGCATTGGAAAAAACGTAGAGTATAATTTGAAGTAATTGATGTCTGCAGTTGACGATTGGTTTAGACTATTTGAATAATTGTTTGAGCTTCTGGAGGTACCAGAAGAGGTACACTTTCAACTTGTTAACCAGAGCCGAAAGTCTGAACAGGTAATGGATGAAAGACTCAATGCTGATAAGAAAATCACTTCAGATTTTTGTTACAATGGTATATTTTTGCAGATGGGCTATATCTCCCGTGAAGGCGAACGCCGCGTATCGGTTCCCTCATAACCAAATCGGTGAGTAAACCTAATTTGGTTCTATATTTTCAAGTCGTTGACGTGAAAATCTCTATGGAAGAGTGAATATCGTATGCTATTTTTTGAAATTTTCACTCATAGTTTCGATATTTCATTTTAGTCATAAGTGCAGGTTATCTCCAACTGCCTTTCTTCGGTTCCACAGTGTCTGAGTAAGTTTTGAATGAATATCATGGGCTAGAATTTAATATTTTTGCTTCCGAATGAAGGCATTGTATTCGTCAAATACGAAATTTCAATTTTTTGAATCAAGATAACTAATTTTTAAACCAATAAAAATTTTAACGTTGGGGCAATGTTGTCTGCCAAGGTCGGGACAATGTTGGGCCAATGTTGGTTCAATGTTGGCTGCCAAGGTTGGGGCAATATTTACTTGAATGAATCATTGAAATTCAGTTGGAAATATATCGTCGTAGAAAATTTCATTCGGAAACAAATTTTTAATTTATCAGAAAAAATATGTTGATTGTGCTGTGACAAAAGCAATTTCCCACTTGTGTTCATTTTTTCTTCTGCTTCTAGTTACCTGAATTACGGAGTAATAGGTACCGTAATTGGTCACGAATTCGGTCATATATTCGATAGTAAAAGTAGGTTCGACTAAATTTTACTGAATTAATCAAATATGTATTTGATGTATAAAGGCTAGAGTGTCCGGGGGGGAGCCGGAATTGATCGGCGACCCCCCTCAATGTTGATATTGTGAACGAGTGAAATTACCGCGAAGTATGGGCACTGTCGGCCCATTCTAAGGGGTCCCGCAGTGACAATTTCCATTTCCCATAAGAAATACACAGGGAAAAACTCAACTGAATGGTTGAACTTGACTGTCAGTACGAATTTGCGAGTTTTATCCCTGAAAATGACGGAAATTGTAAGTGTTAGAGTCAATTGAGATAAGAAAAATTTCATGTCATGATTTCAATGTTACTATAAAAAGTTATTAACAATGAAAATATTAACTTCGATGGATTTGCGAGATGGAGTACTTGTAAAAATCTCAAAAAATTCAATTGACGTTTAAATGGATAGACAATGACGTGGACTCATGTTTCTACCTTTTACAGTCATTTTCTGATGTTTATAACAATTGTTCTTGATGAAAAAATGCATGAAATCTCATTTTCTGAGTTGCAATAGTTTTCACAATAATTTCATAGATTCAAATTTTTGTTTTCCAAACTTTTTGAGCATCCGAGCTCAAAAATTACGGATAAAATAATTTTTAAACATGTAAAACAAGCAGAGGAAAGCCTGATTCACTCACCAGAATCAGTCGGTCCTTGGGAAAAGAAAAAGGCATTAAGTTTAAGTGACAGTAACCATAAAGATAGCGTGAAATATTGTAGTCCACCTAGGAGACAGGTGTTGAAAGAGAAGAAGACCAAGAAATAAGTTTTAAATCATGTTTTTATTTACAACAAATTCGACGGGAAAAAATTCTTGATAGAAATATGCTTCAAATCATTTCAGAAACTTAAATTCAATGAGATTTGATGAGCGAATGGACTCTAATTCGGGTAGAACTGCCCATTTATGGAACATTTAGTCCTAAAAACGGAACACCTTAAAGTGTTTATTATGAAAATCTTCTGACCTCAAAATGTTCAGTATGACGTCATGGCCGGACCAATAACTTTTTGATTGAAATATTGTATGCGTGTTGAATTGTCGTACATGAACAAGTTTAACCAAAATATCAAATTTGTTCCGTTCTTTGGCCGTGTTCCGCAAATGGGCAATTCACCCTGACTGGAATAAAAAGAAAAAATTATGAGAAGCAGCAAATTTTGATTCACAAATGATTATTTTTTTATTCTCTTCTTTGCAATCTTGTAAACTTCATTTTTGTTTGGATTAGGATGATCCTTTCGATGATTTTGAATAATCTGAAGTGAACATTGTTTTTGTCCCTCATTCTTAGTGAAAGATTTATTGAATTTTTGTATGAGAGCAACACCTCTCTCAGCAACATCATTAGTCACTTTCAAATTCCTTAATTTGCTCAGACCGAGTTGATAATCGCTATCAGATGACCATTCATCGGGATCTTTAGCCAAAAAACCGGTGGGTATCGCAAATATCTCAAATAAACTACATGATTCGCTCGTGACAAAGTCGCTTAAATCTTTTGCTAAGAATGATTTACAATCTTTTGTTTTCACAGTGATTCTCTTCAAATTCTGTCGTTTACTCTTTCTCATATTCATTGCTTCTCTCATTCTAATCTTAACATCTCTTGAGACTGATCCATCGAAAAACCCCAGAGCGATCAATTCCTCTGACAAATACTACAATTGTTCCGTAGCCTTCGAAAGTGCCGCGTTAGCAATTTTTGGATTGATCTTTGAATATTCTACTAATCGTTGAATCAGTGTTAAATCGGAAAGAGGAGCTTGAATGGCACTGGGGGCAGTAAACCAATATTCTATGTAATGAAGAATAATGAAAATACATATTTCGCGCAATCCCTCAACTTCTGAAGCTTCCAATTCAAATTGAGTAGCGAAGCGGTAAACCGGGTTAAGTCGATTTTTACTATTGGCTAGTTTTTGACGAATATCTCGGAATCTAAAAGAGATAGAAAGATTTTTGTCATGACCTTTTTTTGTAGAGCCAATAGAGCGTTATAAAAAAAATCATGAGAAAAATTTTACTATCTCTCTTAGATTCCGAGATATTCAGCAAAAACTGGCTAATAGTCAAAATCGACTTAACTTGGTTTACCGCTTCACTACTGAATTNACTTCCAATTCAAATTCAGTAGCGAAGCGGTAAACCGGGTTAAGTCGATTTTTACTATTGGCTAGTTTTTGACGAATATCTCGGAATCTAAAAGAGATAGAAAGATTTTTGTCATGACCTTTTTTTGTAGAGCCAATAGAGCGTTATAAAAAAAATCATGAGAAAAATTTTACTATCTCTCTTAGATTCCGAGATATTCAGCAAAAACTGGCTAATAGTCAAAATCGACTTAACTTGGTTTACCGCTTCACTACTGAATTGATCTTTGAACATAAAAATTTTCAGACTGTAAATTGCTTTCGCCAACCATCGTGCGTGATGAGCTGCTCCAGGGACTTTGAAATTTATTCCACGAGGTGGTACCGCACCCAGAAATATAGAACCTAATTCTAATAGTTCCCGATAGTCATCTCGTGGTTGAAAATGCTGGAAATGTTTGACAGAATTGAACGAGAAATAGAAGAGAAAATCGATCTATAAAAGGAAAAAGTAAGGTGCTTACAGAGAGCAAATCAGATATCAGAATTGCAATAGAGATCTATTGAATATTCTAACAGAAAATTTCTGTCGATTGCGCTAAGAACTGAATCATATTGAATGAAGATTACAATTCAAACGTCAGTTACAATGATAAAATCCGACAATATACCTGAAACTGTTTGTTTATGAATTCCAGGATCTCACGTCGTTTATTTCCTATTCTCCCAGCAATTTTAGGATCATCCAAACCGATTTTGAATTTTGAAGTATCAGTTTTGGGCCATTCTCGTTTGAAATTCTCGAAAATAGTCACATTTGGGCCTATGGTTACTGGCCAGCAGGTTTCGAAGACTTTCCTCAACATGATTTCAGGGATGTGATGTCGACAAGCCAAATCCAATATTCTTCGCCCTAATTTCTCCTCAATTAGTGCGCAAGCTCCATTCTTACGACCTGTCGAGTGGAATCTCAGACTAGATTAATTCCGAGTCATTTTAGTATTGAATTCATCTCATTACCTGTATTGACACTCGTTGTATCAAAACATAGCCCCTTGACTTGATCTGTTATCCCCCACTCGTCCAGAGCCTCTAATACAGCAATAGCTGTGGCAATTCCAGTGGGCGTTTCCAATTTTGGGATACCCAATAATTGTTCAGTATCAGAACCTGATGCTAAAATTGCTAGTCTTTCCACTTTTCTACTTCCTTTCTTTTCATCATCATCATAAGTCGTCAGGAAATTCCACATTTTCTTTAAACTCAGCCACCATCTCTATTCGCATTTTTATACGATTTTCATGGATTGCTGTCTTACTAATGCTGTAATTCTGAATGTCGAGGCCAAGACTTCTCAGGAGAGCTGCGAATATGTAGGAAGCATCACGACTGGACGTATTTGTTCTGTCAAGAACTGCAACAAGCTCCGGCGTCATGGTATTCATTTTTTCACTCCAAGGATTGCTCTCAAGTTCCTCTTCATAGTCCGAAATCTCCCCCTCTGAATCATCATGATCATCGCTAACTGCCATATTTGTGGATACTGAACGATACGAAACTGAAGCAAATTATAATCATTTTTAAAAAAATTTTTTCTGGAAAATCGACTGACGGAAAGATTTTTAGAAATAACAATAGATTACCAGACTCATCATCATCTTCATCCATTTCTTCAACATTGAAAATTTCATCCGCACCTGAGAAGAAGATAATCGCTAAAGAATCCTTCTTTTTTCATTCACGATTCTGATCCTTCTGAGAATTACATTTACCTGAGTAGTCTCGAGTATTTTCAGGAGTGTTCCATCCTCCAGAATCACTGACCGTCTCACCAAGATCTTAAAACGCGAAAAAACCATCGTGCAAATAAACGCTGTGTTAACGGATCAAAATTCAACTAGAATAGAACCGAATTCTATAACATTGAATATGGATGATTCCATTTTTCCACTCACCAGAATCAGCAATACCCCCATTCGATTCGTCACTGTTTTTAACGATATTTGATTGCGTTTAAGTCACACTTTCAGCATCATTGACGAGATCATGTGGGATGAAACCACCTGGCCTTGCAGAAATTGATCTTGCATAGTATTCGGCAGAGGTCCCAAGCTGTGATGAGTGATATCGAATAATTCATTCAACTTCTTCTGGAATTCTTCTTCTTTCATTTTCTGTGTAATTGAATTCTTGCGAGCTGCACATTTTTGTAAGTTCTGCCACTCTCCATGTAATTTGAGTATTTTCTCCGCAATATCTCTGTGACGACAAGTTTTAATCGTTGATTGATCCCAGAAAATTGAGATTTCATCTGCAACTTGCAGTGCTTTGTCACGTTTTGTTTTATTTGATTGTTGATGATGATAAAAAAACAGTTTCAACACTTCACAATTAGTAGGTAATCTACGACCATCAATTTTCTGTAAAACACTCCCCACTAAGTAAATTTCACTAGAATTTTTCTTTGCACGCGACCCCCCCATTGCAGAGATGAGGTGGTAATCACGATCTGTACTCTATTGATGCGAACAGTAGACTGAGGTAGGCACACAATTAAATAGCTATAGAAAACTCAGAACTGTTACATTGTTTTGATTCTGGGAAACAAGTAGTGAAATTGGGGGAGGAAAGGACAAGAGTATCTTGCAAGATGTTTCTCTCTGTCCTATGCATCCAACGAATGTTCGGTATATTCGATCCAGTGATATTGGTTTAATTGATTCAATAGTTGTTATTCATTGAATTCTGAGGGTTAGTTTGGCGGTGAGGAAGGGGGATTCGCGTACGACGAGCGCCAGTCGTATTTAATGAAGCAATAATCGATTTCAGTCACATGCCTTTCTTCACACTATTTTTCTATTCATTTTGAATGTTACCTCAATAAGGATAAACATACAATTTGTGGATTCACGGCGCATATGCGAATATTTCCAATAGTCCTGGCCAGTCCGGAGGGGCCGGGATTCGAACCCGAGTCAACAGATTCAAAGTCCATCGTCCTACCCACTGAGCCATCATAAGCCTTAGATTATTTCGTTGCTTTCACCTATCATTCCTCGTTCGAAAAGATGCTGACAGGTTTGGAATCATCATGAAAAGCCCTTGTTCTTTATCAAACGACAGTTTCTCACATCATTCCATTCATTTCTTCCATTCCAATCAATTTTAACAAAATAAAACCAAATCAGGCTTTCCTCTGCTTGTTTTTGAGCTCGGATGCTCAAAAAAGTTGGAAAACAAAAATTTGAATCTATGAAATTATTGTGAAAACTATTGCAACTCAGAAAATCAGATTTCATGCATTTTTTCATCAAGAACAATTGTTATAAACATCAGAAAATGGCTGTAAAAGGTAGAAACATGAGTCCACGTCATTGTCTATCCATTTAAACGTCAATTGAATTTTTTGAGATTTTTACAAGTACTCCATTTCGCAAATCCATCGAAGTTAATATTTTCATTGTTAATAACTTTTTATAATAACATTGAAATCATGACATGAAATTTTTCTTACCTCAATTGACTCTAACACTTACAATTTCCATCATTTTCACGGATAAAACTCGCAAATTCGTACTGACAGTCAAGTTCAACCATTCAGTTGAATTTTTCCCTGTGTATTTCTTATGGGAAATGGAAATTGTCACTGCGGGACCCCTTAGAATGGGCCGACAGTGCCCATACTTCGCGGTAATTTCACTCGTTCACAATATCAACATTGAGGGGGGTCGCCGATCAATTCCGGCTCCCCCCCGGACACTCTAATAAAGGCATTTGCTGCATATTCTCTTCTATAACTATACTTCTCAGCCGTTCACTATGTACCATCTGGTGAGAGCATCATTCAAAATCGCGATGATATGATTGGCTATGTGAATCAAACTATGTGCTTCATGGACCAGTTCATTAGCTTTTACAAAAATCACAAGTTAGCCATGCAAACAATTGACGAAGACATGTCGGATTTAATGGGAATTTCCGCATCCTTGGGCGCTTACAAAAGTCTGCGGCAGGACAATAACTCAAATCGAGAAATAAAGCTTCCAGGATTTGAAACATTCACTGATGAACAGATGTTTTTCATATCTTACGCCCAGGCATGTACCACTCATACAAGTGAAATGATTTCCGTTAACTAATTCTGCGTTATTTGAAATGCATTATATTCGAGCCTCGTCTTCGAGATTTTAATAACTTGTAGTAGTACGCCTGCGGCTAGATGGATCCACACGCCTTCAGAGATCATAGAAAACGTTGGCTGTGGCACCTCGGCATTGAGGGCAAAGAGGATTGACTAAAGTAGAGGCTCAGATCTCGGGGTTGATGATGATGATGATGATATGATTTTTTGTGGCACTGACTAAGTTGTCTTGCGGCCGTTATCCCTCTATTGGGCATTTCAGGAACTTTGGAGTCGGTAACGAGGTTTGGTGTGGGAGATTTGAATTGTGAGGAGTGCAGGGATTTTAAACTAGTTTATTTATGGATTTAAGGTAGTTGGTTATAAGGTAGGATTCTTTGGAGGTGGGAGCGGATAGTAGTTTTACATGATTGAAGGAATTTATGTGGAGTTTTTTCAGAGCTTTGACGAGTACTGTGCGTTCCCCAGCATATAAGGGACAGTACCAGAGCACATGAGCGAAGGATTCGATTTGATTACATGAGCAGAGGGGGGAGTTGACAATATTTTTTCTATGTAGACTTTGGTTTAAGTTGTAGTGATTTGATCTTAGTCTGGAGATGGTAGATATTTGGGGTCTTTCAATGTCAAGATTTTGAAACTAGGGTGGGTGCCAACCGGTGTAATATTTTTGGAAATATTCTTTTCCTTTATTTAAGTTAGAGGCTTGTAATCGAAGGAGATTGGAGGCTCGGGTTTTCATTCGGCTCGTGATAGATGCTTTAAAGTCAGAGTGAGGGATGGGGGTGTTGTTGTTTTCACCATTCTTTATTGCGTCCTTGGCGAGCGAGTCAACTGATTCGTTTCCAGAGATGCCTATGTGGGAGGGGATCCAGACAAATGAGACTTCTATATCACTGAGGGATAGGAGCGACCAGAGTTCGAGGATCTGATAGATGATATGGGAGGTGGATTCGAGAGAGAAGTTAGTGAGTGTTGCGAGGACGCTCAGGGAGTCTGTTAATATTAGGGCTTTTTGTAAGTTGCGCTGGCGGACTTCTTCTAGGGCAGGGAGAATTGCGAGGGCTTCGGCGGTGAAAATTGAGGCGCATGATGAGATTTGTTGCTTTATTTCGACGTTCAGCGTTAGGATGTATACTGCGAAACCAACGAATAAGCCGTCATGGGTTTTGGATCCANAAGAATTCTTTTTCAAGATATGGGTTGGATTCAAAGCGTAAGACAGGGGGTAGGGGGGGGGTTGTAGTCTGAGGGGAGATCGGGGCAGAAATATGAACTCTCTCATTTTCGCCGCAGACTCGTTATCTTGTTTGGGTGGTTGGTTGGAGCTATGTTTGTGTCGATTTTTAAACCATTTAATTTTGTTCCAAACTATGTTAATAGGGGTGTTTCTATTTAGCGAGGAGCAATAGTTAGCCCATCCCTTTATTTTTTCTTTTCTGATTGTGAGCTTAGTAAGAGCTGATTGTTTTTTCATGGAGATGTAGTTTTCTTCTGTGACGAATTTTCTAAATGTGGTGGTGGCTTTCCTTCTGAGGGCCACTGCTTTCGAGCAGGTCTCGTTCCACCATGGAGCTGGTGGATAAACTTTTCTTGACTTTTTAAGGGTTTTGGTTTGTGGGGGGTTTGGGGAGTTTGGGTCATTTCTAGATTTGTTTTTATTTTCTGATGCAAAAAGAGACTGCTTCCATAATTTTAGTGATAAAAGCTTCGTATTTATTTTGAGGGTCATCACGAGGAATGTCTTCCAAAGTTTTAAAATTATCTGTGAGANAATTTTCGGTGTGGAGTTCGTCTAGTAGCGTGGTGTCGGCATTGTTATTCTGCTTGATTTTTTTCCCTAGGGAGGTGTTGATTGGAGGTGTGGCGTTGATGAGGCTGAAGGGGAATTGGTATGGGACTGGATGAGTGTGAGAGTGAATTTTGGGTCGGTGTTTAAGGAGTCTTTTGTATGATTGGTATACAGGGAGACTGGTTCGAATATTGTGGACATTTGCGTTCTTTTTCTCTAAGATGTTGTGGAGGGTCGAGAGTTTTTCAAGGAGAGGGTGTTGAGAGATGGNCGCTGAGAAGCTCAGACCATTCCATAGTTGTAACACGAGTCCGCGGTTTTTTGTAGAGCGAGATGACAGCCAAGTCGCCATGGGTGGTTGGAATGTTGGCACCTATTAGATAGATTGGGAGAGATTTGTTCAAGATTTTTGATACGCGAGTAGTTAATTGTGTTCCTGATGGCTAGTGCAATTCCCAGACCCTGCTGGTCTGTAGAGTCCTTTCTGATTAGGTTGAAGCCCGGAAGGGANAACTTAATATGGTTGGAGAAGGTTAGCCTATAATCAAGGGTGATTCCAAGAAATTTGGTGGATTCCTCAGCAACGACTGGAGAGTTATTGATGCTTATGGAGTGTTCAGAGGGGTTAAAGTGTTTTTTAAAGAAGATTATGAGGTTGGATTTTTCAGGGGAAATTTCAAGGCGTTTTTCATTTAGAAATTCCGAGATTTTATTGACTGCTTTCTCTACCGAGGATAAGGAGAGTTCGAGGTTGCGGTTGNAGCACCTATTAGATAGATTGGGAGAGATTTGTTCAAGATTTTTGATACGCGAGTAGTTAATTGTGTTCCTGATGGCTAGTGCAATTCCCAGACCCTGCTGGTCTGTAGAGTCCTTTCTGATTAGGTTGAAGCCCGGAAGGGAGATTGGTTGGTGTTCTGGCTTGAGCCAGGTTTCGGATAGAAGGATAAGGTCGTATTTGTGTGAAATGTTTCGGAGCTCTCCTATTTTGGGTCTAAGGCTGCGACAGTTCCATTGGAGCAGGCGAAGTGGCGAGGTGTCGGGGTGTGGATTGTTTGAGTTATCCATTTTGGGAGGTTGGTGAGGGAGTTGGGGTATTAGCTGAGATAGGAGAGTGAGGATTTAGTTGAGATGATGGGGGGTTAAGCATAGGTGATGTGATGCTTGGGTGGGTGGGTTGAATGAAGAGAGACTGTTGAATCGAGTTAAAGGAGTTGGAGATTTGGTTTAGGTGATCAGAAAGTCCAAAACACTCTACCAACAAGCTAAGTTTTGATAGGCAGATGTCTAGGAACATCTTAATCTGACTCATTATAGGGAGAATGTTTTGGGGGAGGTATGATGGGGCGGTGTTGGGGTAGGGGTGTGGGATATTGGATAAATGAGGTGATTTTCCAATGTCTTGTGGGGGGGTCAAGTTGGTATAGTTTGCGCCGTTGGGTGAAATTAATAGGTGTCCGTGGTCCGGTGGGGACCGATGTTGAGGAGGATGTGTTTTATTGAGGAGTTTGTGGGTCGTGTGGGTGTGAAAAGGGGTGTGAGTGAGGTGGGATGTGGGAATATTAGGGGGGGTAGAGGGTAGAAAGAGAGGTGAATTGTGTGGGGAAGGGACCCTGGGGAGAGTTGGTTAGGAGCTGGTTGAAGCTCGTGCATGAGCGAGCCGATTTTGGGTGTGAGACGATCCTGTTTTGCCTTGGATTGGGGGAAATAATGAGTTTGTGAGGTTGAAGTGGGGAGAGGGGTGTGAAGGGGTGGGATGCTGGTGGTGGAGAAGAGTGGTGGAGTTGTTGTTGATGCGTTTAGATGTGAGGATTTGACGTGCCTCTACGTAGGAGATGCCATTTGAAGCAGCGAATTGGTGGGTTTGGCGTTGGAATTGAAGTATGGGACAGTCGTTGCTGTTGGAAGGGTGTTGGCCTTTACAGTTGATGCACTTAGGGATTTCTGATGCTTTTGGGCAGTCAGAGTTGGGGTGATCAGTCATGGAGCAGTGGTTGCAAGTTTTGGGAATTCGGCAGTGTTTCTTTGAGTGTCCGAAACGAAGACAGTTGGAGCATCTCTTGACTTGCGATACGAAGGGAAGGACGTCGAACCTGACATTGTATAGAGAGACTTTGGGGGGGAGAATCTGGCCTTCAAATTTAATTAAAATCGTGGTAGATTGGGTCATTCTTCTGTCGTCATCTGAGGTTTTGGTAAATCGATTGCAGCGGGAGATATCAATAATGGGAACAGAGCTGAGGAGGTCAGTCTTGAGGTCCTCGATAGAAACATTAAGGGGAACCCCTTTGATCAGGCCTTGTCGTGAGAGGTTGAATTCAGGAATGTAAGCAATGATGTTTTGAGTTTTAAGGAATGCGTGGTCCATGACGGCGTTGGCTTGCCCTGCTGTATGGAAGGGGACTAAAATTGAGTGACCAATTTTCCTGGTTTCTCCGAAGGTATCACCGAGGTTGCCCTCTTTCAAGATTTTATAGATTGTTTTAGCTAGGTGAATGCCATGGAGGTGTTTGGCATCAGGTACTGAGTAATCAGACTGAAAGAGAACTTCATATGTTCTGTTGTTGGAATGGTGAGGGAATCGATTGGCTCGAAGATTATCAGGGATGGTAGGTCGAGGACGAGGGGTTGGCTCGGAGTTGTTTTTGGTTGTGTTGTGTGTTTGGGAGTCTAGAGGGGTGGAGTTTGCTGATGCGGTGTGAGAGGGATGAGGATCATGATTCTGAATTGGGGGAGCTGGGGGGGATTTATGCTGGACTTTTTTGGGCTTAGTGGTTGAGAGATCTGGGTCAGTATCATCTTCGGCGTCTCGAAGAGTTCTTTTGCCAAACACGTTTTTATTTTGGGTTTGTGGGTCAATTGTCATGAGGTACTCATCAACAAGGTTAGTTAGAGGGGAGGTAATTGAACTAACTGGAGATGGGTTATCGAAGTTTTTTAGAGTGTTGAAAGAAGGGTTGGTTAGATGGGAGTATGGTATTTGGTTGGAGAGGTTATGCTCTAGGTACTCTGAACGTCTGGCAGCATACAGAAGGGTACTGGTCTCGTCTTGGCTCGGTAAGAGATTTGAATTGAACTCCAGGGATGATAAAAAAGGGGATGGGGGGCCTTGGGGTAGGTAGGGATTGTTGTGGGATATGAGAGGTGGAGAGATTGTTTTTCCTGTTGCTTCATTTTCTTTATTGCTGTGATTGTGGTTGATATCTGCTGGTTGGAGTGAATTTTGCCCATTGGGCGAGTTGTTTAGCAGATTTTGATCGTCTTTATTCATCTTGATGTTGATGTGAGAGCGTGGAGATATGTGCAGGCCGGCACGTGGCTCGGCTGCGCCGGGGTGTTGCGATGCAAAGGTTATGGTAGGCGTGCGACTTGGTTCACACGAAATTTTTTTTAACGGAAAAGTTTTTCAGCGTCTTTCAAGCTGGAAATCACGACACACAGAGCTAATAGAAGCTAAGTTTTGTGAAAGTGACTACTTTTGCATGCTAGGGACTAACAAAATTCAGAAGAAAACGGGGCAGAAAACGCGCACTACATGTGTTCACTATGGTGGCATGAGGCCAAGTCGATCCCGGGGCTGGACTGACCCCAAGCCAAAAGTAGTTCGACCCCAACGGAGGGATGCCGCCACGGTCGAATCTGACGGCTGGGCAAACTGCCTGTGCGGGTAACTCAGCAGTAGCAGTCCCGCTTTCACAGGGATAGTTTCGGAGGGGAACTTATGTCCTCCTCGTCCTCAACATGTTCTTAATGTTTTTCAGGGGATTCATTTGCTGGCTAATTAATATTAAGGAATGAAACACAGAGGGTGTGACGGAGAATTAAATTCCCCATCAATCGATCCCCGTAGCATCCCTTAATTTCTGTAACAAAAAAATACAAACTACGACAAAGTCATGGGTCAGTGAGAAAAATAATTTTCTTCTCGGCGCACACTGACTTTTCACCATTCGCCCGGTAATTAAAAATTCACCTCTCCCTTCCTAATTGAGATTAAGGGATGAAAAAAGAGCAGTTCGATGGAGAATTAAATTTTTCATTAATTAACCCTCTTTCATCCCTTAATCTTTGTAACGAAAAATTAAAAACTGTTATGAAAGTCAGGGGCCAGTAAGAAAAATAATTTTTTCGCGGCGCACACTGACTTTTCACCATTCGCCCGGTAATTAAAAATTCACCTCTCCCTTCCTAATTGAGATTAAGGAATGGAAAAAGAGCAGTTCGACGGAGAATTAAATTTTTCATTCATTAACCCTCTTTCATCCCTTAATCTTTGTAACAAAAAATTAAAAACTGCCATGGAAGTCAGGGGCCAGTAAGAAGAAGAATTTTTTCGCGGCGCACACTGACTTTTCACCATTCGCCCGGTAATTAAAAATTCACCTCTCCCTTCCTAATTGAGATTAAGGAATGGAAAAAGAGCAGTTCGACGGAGAATTAAATTTTTCATTCATTAACCCTCTTTCATCCCTTAATCTTTGTAACAAAAAATTAAAAACTGCCATGGAAGTCAGGGGCCAGTAATAAAAATAATCTTTTCGCGGCGCACACTGACTTTTCACCATTCGCCCGGTAATTAAAAATTCACCTCTCCCTTCCTAATTGAGATTAAGGGATAAAAAAGGATAGTTCGACGGAGAATTAAATTCCCCATGAATTAACCCTCTTTCGTCCCTTAATCTCGGTAACAAAAGAATAAAAACTGCCATGAAAGTCAGGGGCTAGTAAGAAAAATAATTGTTTTGCGGCACACAGTGACTCCCGGTAATTAAAAATTCACCTCTCTT
>NW_021680400.1:491470-494789 GCF_001412515.2 Diachasma alloeum | reverse complement strand
ATTTTTCACAGAGATTGAAGGATGAAAGAGGGTCAGTTGGTGGGGAATTTAATTCTCCATCGAACTACTCTTTTTTCATCCCTTAATCTCAATTAGGAGGGGAGAAGTGAATTTTTAATTCGCGAGCGAATGGTGAAAAGTCACTGTGCGCCGAGAAGAAAATTATTTTTCTCACTGGCCCATGACTTTGTCGTAGTTTGTATTTTTTTGTTACAGAGATTAAGGGATGCAACGGGGATCGATTGATGGGGAATTTAATTCTCCGTCACACCCTCTGTGTTTCATTCCTTAATATTAATTAGCCAGCAAATGAATCACCTGAGAAACATTAAGAACATGTTGAGGACGAGGAGGACATAAGTTCCCCTCCGAAACTATCCCTGTAACAGCGGGACTGCTACTGCCGAGTTACCCGCACAGGCAGTTCCGCCCAGCCGTCAGATTCGACCGTGGCGGCATCCCTCCGTTGGGGTCGAACTACTTTTGGCTTGGGGTCAGTCCAACCCCGAGATCTGAGCCTCTACTTTAGTCAATCCTCTTTGATTGAGGGCTCGCCATCTTATCATTGTTTGCGTGTGTGCGCGTGTGGAACGTACGCTTTTCAGAGTTTCGAGTTTGTTTTATCGTAATAATCTATTTTTCTCCATTTTTACACAGTTTTTCCAAAGTCATGGATGATTGTAAGAAGAGGAAACACATAAATTGTGTGGAATATCTAGAAATCTATAGTGAAATTGCAAATATTACGTGCATTGGCTTATCGACTTTTCCTTGGATAAATAATCGATTGGAAATAAAAGTAAGCGATGTTACATGTCTCTCAGCCTTTTTAGACGCTCGGGTCAGATCCTAGAGACAACCAATCGACGTCAAAGGCTTTTTTAGGCTTTTTTAGGCCGAGTTGATTCCTTGTCGAACAACTCAGCCTAACCTCATTTTACCTGGTTCTCCTGGTCCTAGAGACAAAATCGAGAACAAGGAAATTAAAAATGAGATTGTTATAAATATGTCAGATGGATCTTCATTCCTGACATCCAGGACAGTGCGAGCAGCAGCTCAGATCCAGTTGTGCTAGACACATCTGCGCCTGACGCACTCACCTTAGGCTCCAAGCCTTGTTCCACTATTTCAATAGCTGAATCTGCGCTTGACGCATTGATTCAAGGCTCCAAGCCTTGTTCTACTATTTCAATAGTTAAATCTGCGCTTGACGCATTGATCCAAGGCTCCGAGCCTTCTACTACTATTACGATAGGTACATCTGCGCCTGACGCGTTAAAATAAGGCTCTAAGCCTTCAATTACAAATGCAATTGTTGCATCTGCACCTGACGCATCATTCAAGGCCTCAAACCTGCAAAATAATATTCCACCTGAACTCGATTCAGGAATATAGGAGTTCCTGGGACATCGAAGCCTCATGATGCCGAGATCTCTTTTCAGAGTGATCTGGAAGCTCATTGGAGTTTCTGGCTGGTCTTGAATTTGTTGATGCACAAATTACACAGATTTATGGAAATACCCACCAAATCTGAATTCAGAGATTGCTTTTATCTCCACCGAACCATTGATCCATAGAGATAAAGAAATTTAATCAATCTCAAAAGACGCAGGTTTTGCCCGGGTAGCATTGGGGGCGACTCCTCGAAGTCTGCTCTAGGAAGAGAAACTAGACAACCTAGTCCTCTTCCAGAAGTTGTGTGGTTCGAGAAAAATGATTAATTTTTTGTCATTCCGGCCGTGAGGCAGCGCTTCACGGACGCTCCGCTCCGCGTCCGTGAATCTCTGCCTACGGCCGTCATAACAAAAAATACTGTTCGTCATACGGCCAAAAAAAACTTTTCTAGCTCATATGATTGCAGCCCTCGCCTTCGGCTCGGGCTGCAAACTCATATTCGCCAGAAGTTTCTTTCGGCCTAGTGACGAAATATACTATTTAGTGCCCTTGAAGCTACAGCTCCAGTTTAATTTTTGTATGGCTCCACATTTTTCGGGAAGATTGAGAAGATTTAAATAAATCCTCAAAATTGTGTCAAGGTTTGGAGATTTATCCACCTTTACAGGAGAATCTAAAATCATTGGATTCAAAGGAGCTTGTTTTGAGACGTAGAGTTAAAACAAACGGTTCAAAAACCTTGGATGCCTCAGGTTCAGCAACAGGTCCAACCGGAGGCATTTCCTCAATAGTCCCAATGTTTCTCGATCGACGTCAGCGTCTCCAGAGTTATCTTACTTCAAGAGAGCAAGATGTAATGGCAAAAATCTCTGCAGCCATTCTTGAGCATTTCCTTCCCAATGGAAATTAAACTGTTCTAATAGTTTTATTCTAGAGAGACTAAAGAGTCATAAAAGCCTCTTCAATTCTGGCCCTTACCAATCGGTAATTCCTCCAGAATTTCAAATCTCTGAACTGAAAGGGACAGTCCTGAGGGGCGGATAAACAGGTATGGCTATCAGAATCCTATCAGGATCACCTCGTCCCAGTGTAACTTTTTGTTGGTGAACCACATGATCAGCAACGATTAATTTTTCACATTAAAAGGTTGAACAAATTCATGAGAACTCATAACTTCAATTGAAGGACATGAAAACCCTTCCAAAACTAATACTTTGTGACACATTCACGGATGGAAATGTCTTCAAAGTCGTATATTTCCTGCCCCGGTACATGTGGAGCATGAAAACTTCCGTTGTTTTGGCATGGGTGGTATTTTTTCCAATTCCTACCCCCATCTGGAATTGCGACTAGTTCTCTCGCTTCGCGAGTCATGAGGCCGGTCATGAATCTTATTCATTCGGAGGCTTCATATCATCTAGTTATCTAGATGATATTTTACTATTGGTTTTTCGGCTATTGAGTATGGTACCAATACAAAATTAAACTGTTAAGGCTCTTTCTTGTCTGAGCCATATTAAAAAGCAAAAAGCGTTGTGAATACCTTAATTTTATCAATGACTTTTACAAGTTTTGCCTAGAAACACCTTATGAAAGATGATATGCGTTATAGCGATTTACGCAATAAATAGTCTATTTCATCATCTGCAATCTGGAAAATTGACTCCATTAGAGTGTGTTTTCGTCTCATAAACTTATTAAAATGTATGGGTCTACATTGGAATTGAGTATACGCTACACTGAAAAACTAAGAATTTAAAAAAAAAGTCGAAACATCTGGCCGCTATGAGAAAGGCACAACAATATAAATTCCTCAATGTTTTGATCATTCACGTAGCTTTTAGGTGTTTTTTCACGACCTATGATCCTGTGAGTGTTTGCTCAAATTTAATAACATCGCAGGCACTCCCTACGTTAACGGTTT
>NW_021680400.1:491213-491444 GCF_001412515.2 Diachasma alloeum | reverse complement strand
TCTGCGTTAAAAGATCAAGTCGAAACATCTGGCCAGTATGAGAAAGGCACAACAATATAAATTCCTCAATGTTTTGATCATTCACCTAGCTTTTAAGTGTTTTTTCGCGACCTATGATCCTGTGAGTGTGCTCAAATTTAATAACATCGCAGGCACTCCCTACGTTAACGGGTTGGAAGGTACAAAATTCTCTCATCTGAACAAATCAGTTCGAGAGTCTTAGCACTGTTG
>NW_021680400.1:471340-491188 GCF_001412515.2 Diachasma alloeum | reverse complement strand
TAAGTCTCGAAAGGTTTAGAAGTACGATTTGTACATTTCTATAATTGCCGTTGATCAAAGCTTTTTTGTCAAAGTTATATTAAATATGGTTCCGTCAATAACCATTCTTTTTGTCCATTAACATTCGTCTTTAAACTCTTTAATATTCATATTCATATTAAATCCGGGATTTTGATTTAAAAAAAAAAAACAAACAAAAAGAAAAAATTGGATGATCTCTGAACATCTACAAGTTATTAAAATCTCGAAGACGAGGCTCGAATATAATTGTACGATCAAACGAACTTACCTGTAAGTGAAGTTCGATCGTGATTATATGAAGAGCCTCGTCGAGAGATTTTAATAACTTGTAGTAGTCCGCCTGCGGCTAGATNAGGTGCCACAGCCAACTTTTTCTATGGTCTCTGAAGGCGTGTGACTCCATCTAGCCGCAGGCGGACTACTACAAGTTATTAAAATCTCTCGACGAGGCTCTTCATATAATCATGATCGAACTTCACTTACAGATAAGTTCGTTTGATCGTACAATTATACAGTAGAGGCTTCGTATAAGATATCTTAGGGACAGTAGGAGAGGGGAATTCCAGGAACCGCTATGCCCCCACTACGCGCACCCATAGAGAGGAGAAAAATAGGGATCAACGGGTTTTATATAAGATACCTCGCTCGTTGCGCCCGAATTTAATGAAATTTTCCTTTTTACTGAATGAATATCGATAACTAATCTAAATTGATTAGTGTTTAATGTTTTGAATTTGTATCGCCCGCGTTCCCTTTTCTCTCTAAATATAATCCCGCATGATAGAATGGCAGCTGATGTTGGGGGATTGTTGGTATACTCGAGAAAAATCACTGACAAAAAATTACCATTTTTCGATGGGAAAAGTAAAAAAAAATCGATGTATATTTCCGTTATTTGAAAAAAGTGGTGTGACCCCCCCTTAAGGTCATTAGACCCTCATGATCACTTCGTTCATCCCTTCCGTTTGACCCGTAACACCGTTTGATCCTTATAACTACTCTCTTCCCGTTGAAAAATGACCGGGGCCATAGATATCTTATAAGAAGCCCACGGAACATAAACATTCGGAAGGCGATAAAAGTGCCGAGAGTGGGGGTAGGCCTCGAGCGCTTGGAGCGCGAGGTATCTTATACGAGGCCTCTACTGTATAATGATTAGCTTTTTCACCTCGCATTTATTCGAGCTCTTTCTGAAAAATTTTTTCAGAGTTACTGCGAAAAGAGAGCTCGTAACTCGGAATATCGCTGGCCCTATCGACACAGTCCGTCAGAATATCGAGTGAATCGTCCTTTATCTAATATGCCAGAATTTTCCACAGCTTTCAATTGCCCAGTGGCAAGCCCCATGAATCTTCGCAACAAATGTAATTTTTGGAGAAAATAGTTTCATTTATCATTGTAATTAATTATTTCTGTCGCCTCAGTGACTTATTTTGTTACAATTGCCATTGGTTTATTTTTGTTGCGCTCCTGTTCATACCGTATATTGTTCATACACCAAGCTAACAATGAACGGAGCGCTCATGTCTTCAATTATTCAATTCCAAAATAAACGCACATAATGATGACTGAATTTTGCCTTGAGAATTCTTGTATCTCCTATCTTGTTTGACCCTCAAAACCAGGGATCCCCATCAATAGTAAAATTTCTATAATATTACAAGTATTTGACCCTTACATTATTGAAGGTTTAAAATATGCTGATTCAATTTTTCAAATAATATAATATTAATAATCTGTTTTTTTACGAACAATTATATATTTAAAATTTGTTAATATGAAACTGTAAATTTATTACTAAGTGAATAATTCAAATTTCATGAAAGGGGATTTTCGATTACACAAGTAATCGTCAATCTTTCTACCTCAAATTACACGGTTCTACAAAATATGGACTCATTCGTTCTCAAGGATGGAACCAACTTTATCTGATAGATTTTTTCGCGCTGATTCTAAATGCTGTTTTGAAAAATTTTCCTAGCAAGTACAGTTTTTGAGAAAAAAAATGTTAAAGTGTCTAAAAACGGCCAAAACGAACACTGAGAAATTCATTAAAAAATAAGTTCGGACGTAATTTCCGACCCAAAAAAAATCACAATTAAATGAAAATTGGATCTTTTCAATGAATGTGACTTCGTCTTATTTGATTGAATGAAACCCACTAAAAAAAAAATCTAAAAAAGGTGAATTTTCATTTTTTTGGAAAATCAAATTATCGAGAGTTGGCTGTGAGTATCCTCATCCACGCCAATTTCAAATCAATCTACCCACGTGTGTTAACCTCCCCTAGATTTTAATTAGAATATGAAAATCTCGTTTCTTGAAAAGGAATTGTTAATTGCTCTTCATTTTTAAATTAAATCCCACGGAGGTGGAAGAATCGAGACGATTCATTGCCCTCGTGTACGCTGAGCCTAATCTATGGAGAAACGGAATCTCAAGGTACAGCACTGCTAATAAATTAGATTAGCACAGAATTGGTGAGCAGTTGAATCCTCGAAGCTCAGGTATTATCTTATTGAGTGTAATATGAGGGTCAATCTTAGAAAGTCAATCGAATTAATGATATGTCCTGCCCCGACAGGATATTTGACCTTCTGCAGGTTCCTCGAATTGCGAGATCGCCAATGCGAAGAACGACGAATGAATCCCAACGCAGGATTGATCCTTGAGAATGAGCTGATGTTTTTCGTTGAAGATGATGAAACCTGCTCACTCACATCTTCCCTAGCTTCCCCCTCCCCCATCAAGCCCTCCATTAGACCCTTCACCAAGTCCCCTGCTAAGTCCAGAGCCGAGTCCCCCTCCAAATCCTCCAAACCTTGATGAAGTGGTCGTGGTTGAGTCAGAGCAAGACAAAAAAATTTGAGTTCTTGAAATTTTTCTAATTGCTTCGTTTCGAAAAGAAATTATATTTGGAAGTTTTTTTTCATTGTTGAAATCATTTAAACCCAATAAAGAAACAAATCAAGCGTTTTTATGTACATTTCTCTAATTTCTTCAATCACTTTTAATAGAAAAACTACTTCATCAAGGTTTGGAGGACTTGGAGGGGGACTCGGCTCTGGACTCGGCAGGGGACTTGGTGAAGGGTCTGATGGAGGGCTTGATGGGGGAGGGGGAAGCTAGGGAAGATGTGAGTGAGCAGGTTTCATCATCTTCATCGAAAAACATCAACTGATTCTCAAGGATGAATCCTGCGTTGGGATTCATTCGTCGTTCTTCGCGTGGTGATATCGCAATTCGAGGAACCTGCAGAAGGTCAAATATCCTGTCGGGGCAGGACATATCATTAATTCGATTGACTTTCTAAGATTGACTCTCATATTACACTCAACAAGATAATCCCTGAGCTCGGAGGATTCAACTGCTCACCTATTCTGCGCCAATCTAATTTATTAGCAGTGCTGTACCTCGAGATTCCGTTTCTCCATAGATTAGGCTCAGCGTACACGAGGGCAACGAATCATCTCGATTCTTCCACTTCCATGGGATTTAATTAAAAATGCAGGGCAATTAACAATTCCTTTCCAAGAAACGAGATTTTCAAATTATAATTAAAATCTAGGGGAGGTTAACAAACGTGGATAGATTGATTTGAATTTGGCGTGGGTGAGGATACTCACAGCCAACTTCCGATAATTTAATTTTCCAAAAAAATAATGAAAATTCACCTTTTTCAGAATTTTTTTTTGTGGGTTTCATTCAATCAAATAAGACGAAGTCACATTCATTGAAAAGATCCAATTTTCATTTAATTGTGATTTTTTTCTATCTTAAATTACGTCGGGACTCATTTTTTAATGAATTTCTCAGTGTTCGTTTTGGCCGTTTTTAGACACTTTAACATTTTTTTTTCTCAAAAACTGCACCTGCTAGGAAAATTTTTGAAAACAGCATTTAGCATCCTTGAGAACGAATGAGCCCATATTTTGTAGAACCGTGTTATTAATTGATAAAATAGTTGAAAATTTGAATATTTGAATTGATAATACTTAAGTACTCAAACAATTTCAAGAGTGATGTTATCTAATTAAGGGCTATAATATTAATCGTAATAAAATATTACAAATTTGGCTATCCCTGCTCAAAATCATTCGAATTTCAAGGCAACAGATAAACAGGTCGACGTAGTCTACATTGACTTTTCAAAAGCCTTCGATAAATTTAACATCAATGTACTATTAAAACGTCTAATGGATTGTGGGAATGAAGAATCACTTTTACGTTTACTGAGCTCATATCTATCGAATAGGAAAAATTACGTTTGCCACAATGGCTTCGTATCGACTGCCTTTTTTCCAACGTCCGGGGTACTACAAGGCTCAAACTTGGGTCCTTTGCTCTTTCATATTTTCCTCAATCAAGTCACACAATATTTGCATTGTCCACACTTGTTTTATGCGGATGACGCTAAGATATACAAACTAATTGAAAGTCCTGCGGATTGTGCAGCCCTTCAGGCTAATGTTAATAACTTTGCTACCTGGTGTGAGTTGAATGAACTTCCGTTGAATATAAGGAAATGCGAATGCATAAGTTATTTTAGGAATCGTTCACCAGTTATGTTTGAATACACAATCAATGGAGCAGTTCTAGTTAGATCGAACTCATGTGTTGATCTAGGGGTTGCTTTTGATCGTGCTCTAACTTTTCACCCTCATATTGAGGGGGTTGCAACTAGCACTAAACGTGTACTAGGCTTCATAATTAGAATGTGTAGAAATTTCAAAGACAATCGAGTTCTTAGGTTGTTGTACAATAGCCTCGTACGTTCAAAACTAGACTATGGTAGCATCCTGTGGTCTCCTCAATACGACAAATACATCCAACATTTAGAATCAATCCAAAAGCGGTTCTTAAAATTCCTGTGCTGGAGGGAGGATGGCATCTATCCAGAACGGGGTTCGAATTATCGTTTACTTTCTAAACGATTTAATTTTTTGACACTTCAGCAACTAAGAGCCAAAACGGCGATCGTCTTTATAGTAAAGGTCCTCAGAGGCATTGTGGACAGTGCCGAGATGTTATCTCAGTTGAGCATCCAGTTCTCTCAATCGGAAACCCGCTCTGCATCATGCATTTACCTTCCGAAAGTGAAAAACAATCTGACTTTCTCATCTCCAATTCGCCAGGCTAGTTCTCCGGTTAATTTAATGTTCAGCCGTTATCGTGACATGGATATCTTCAATGATACTATTGATTCGTTGATAAAAAAAGCCTATGATGTATGACACTGTTATTGTACATTACTGAACTTCTTACTTGTATATAATCTAGATGTAATTTCTTTTCTCGCTTCATGCGCCATATTGAACTGCTGTTTAATTTCTTGTCTTAATGTAAAATTCACCACGTATTTCTACAGATCTTTGGATAAACTCCTAATTATGTTTATTCACATACCACTCAAGTCATGTAATTGGCCTTGGCTGTTTGACTTTTATACCAATAAATAAATAAATAAAAGTCTAAATGTTCGTGAGGATTGCTTGACCCTCAAAACCATTTGATCCCCTAAATCTAGACATTCTTAAGGACCATTTGACCCTCAAACCATTGACATACCATCTCTGAACGTTCTCAAGGGTTGCTTAACCCGTCAAGCTACTTGACCCTCAACTAAACACAAAAAAAATTCTCTGAATTTTGCTAAATAGTCATGATTTTCTGGTCTTTCAAAGTATTTCTTAAAAGCTCAACTCAAAAGCCCAAAAAACAATTTAAGGCCCGGGTGTACTATCTTTCGAACGTTACCTGGATTTTTTTTTATCTTTCGTAATCCAAAATTGTCAATTGAGTGGTACATCATATAGAAATTCCCAAAAATTATGATAGAATGATACAAAAAAAAAAAAGAAAAGATTCTAAACTTTTTCAAAGAGCGTTTTTAATTGGGATTCGGAATGAGTTGAAAAAAGTGGAAATTACAAATATCTGATTCGCTGTGGCAAATTATCTATTACCTGTCTTTTTCCATGGTGGATAACAAAATACTTACTCGTCATGAGAAGTGACAGCTAGGTATCTCAATTTTCAAAACAGTGGTATGTAGTCATCGGCCATTTTTATGTGATAAAAGTCTGATTAAAAAATTCTCCAAAATATTACAACTTTTTTCAAAGAGCCTTTTCCGTAATAAATGTCTCTGTGCAGTGTGGGAAAAGATTTACGAAATCAGTCTTCCTCCTGGATGATATTGGGTGACAGGCCGCCGTTTGTCACCGTAAATCAGATACATTTTACAATTTCTTGTTATTCAACTTATTCTGAATATAAATTAAAAATGCTCTTTGAAAAAATTAAAAATTTGTTCTATTTTTTTTTATTATTCATTCATAAATTTTGCAAAACTTCTGCATGATGCAGGACTTAATTGACAATTTCAGATGACGAAAGATGAACAAAAACATTGAGATAACGTTCGAAAGATAGTACACCCGGGCCTTAATCTTTCTTCTTCTTTCCTCTGGAAAATGATGAATAAAAACTAATGGAGTAATGATACTTACTTGACACTCTCGACTGCAGTACCACTGGTTTCCACAGCCAGCACACACAAACTGTGCAGCACGTTCTTGGCACCCTTGACACCTTGGTGGTGTATCCCTGTCTTCTCGATTCTCCCTGGACGAGGTTCGTCTCGAGTCTCTCTCTTCTATTAACGAGTTATCCTCTTCCACATCCTCCTGAGGAAAATAAAAATTAATAAAGTTATTAATAAAATCAAATAAATGAGGGTTTTAAAAATTAATTAAACATCAGCATAAATTGAATTTGGAAGTTTAAAATCGGAAATAAATTTCAAACCAATGTTAGTATGAATAAAAACATTCTGGTTGAGTTTATGGTCAATCGGCAGTCAAGTATTATTGATAATAATTAATACAGAAGTGCAAGAATAAAACAGTCTTATGAGAAAATGAACTTTTCGAAATCAGGAAGATGATTAAAATGTAAAAAACAATCTCGAAAAATCGGAAGAAATAAATGAAAATTCTATGCCCAAATTTTGAATTTATTTGTTTGAATTTATGTGTTTACACTCAACGACTCAACTGAAGTTTATTTATACTACTTTAATTATGGTGGAATTATCTCTTACCACATGAATAACATTGTTAGAATGAGAAGATTGGATTGGAGTGTTTCCAACCGGAGTTATTGTGATTTCTCTTCTAGCCTGAAACAAAACGAAAAACAAAAATTAAAAATAAATTCATTTGATTTTTCTCGGTTTTTTCAAATTGTTGTCCAATAGATTCAACAATGAAAAATAACGAATTTATAAAAACTGAATGAATCAATTCTGTTTGATGATCAGTTTTTGGAAGATATTTGCGAAATAAAATAAAATAGAATACCAAGTTCAAACGTTTTAAATTTAAAGATCATTTGATTCTCAACTAAAAACAAAAAGAGTCTGTGAATTTTGCTAAGTAATCATTATATCTAGTCTTTCACATTCTTTCTTACAAACTCAACTCAAAAGCCCTAAAAAATAACAATTAAAAATTTTCTTCTAAATCTTTTCTTCATTCTATATCTGTGAAATAAAATAAGTTGGAAAATTTATATTTCATTAAAACGCAATGAAGAATAAATTAATGAAAAAAAAAACAAAATATATGGATAATAACGAATAACAAAAGAGGCCTCTATTAAAAAATTGGTGTCACCTTTTTTGTGAGCAATCTATTTTCTCAGGGATAACCTTAAGCCTAGGAACAAGGATAATCTTTGCTTAAGATCCTAGATTATACAAATCTTTGTTTTATATTCCTTTTTAAAAAGATATTTTCTGCATATATTTTTTTTATACATATCTATACTTTACTGTTATTATATATAATATGTATAATATACAATATATAATAGAGTACTATATGCATTATAAAATAGTATAGTATAGAATGTAATATAATATAATATAATATAGTATTATCGTAATATCTTTAATGTATGCTATTATCATCATCATTTATAAAAAATCTAATAACACAGTCCGCTGAATAGATTGGCTTAAAAAAACGTTACACTGGATTTTTTACTAAAGAATATAGAAATAGAAAATCGAAAAAATATCTTCTTTTAAAGAAATAAAAAACATTTGTATAATCCAGGATCATCAGCAAAGATTAACTGAAGGATTCCGTTCTGGATACTTTATGGAACAATTTAACTATCTCGTGACATGAAGCAATCATTTAGTGTGAAATAATACAATTCTAGCTGTAAAAAGTCATGATAGAAACGTGACATTAAATCATATGTTCCTCTGATTGTTTATTGTTACTTTAATTATTTTCAAAAATAAATGAAAGGATAAAAAATACAATGAACCACTGGCTTAAGTATGCACGCGTTCCTTTTCTACTAATCAAAAAAATAAATAACAATTCACCTTAGAAGAACTGAGGAGATCGCTGATGGACACCCCACTGTTGCCCTGGAACCCCTGAACCATCTGAGCAACCTGTACCTGTCCCCTCTCCCTCTCAGGGGCAGTCAGCAGTTTCGCCAGAGTCGGTGAGAATGTAGTGGGCCTGGGGCTGTGACTCTTCGTCAAAATCCCATGCAGCAAACTACCACTCTGTCCCCCAGTTGTCCCAGTCACCGGTCCCGAGGCCACAGGATGCAGTGTAACATCCGGATAATTTTGTGGATTTTTAACACTCGTTCCACTCGACTCTGACTGTTGTCTCGCAAATTTGGCAAATTGAAGGTGAATATCTTTGTAATTAACATCAGGATTTGATCCAGACTTGCACGAGTCTGTGCTGGAGGGTCTGGAGTCGTGAATAGTCTCGACAAAGCCACCACCAGCAGCAAGTCCAATGTTCACGGAATTTCTCATTCTTCTGCCCCTTCTGGGAACAGTCTCAGGATGTCGAAGTCTGTGCTCAGCTATTACTGATCGTACATCGAGGAGAGGGCCCTGTCTACCCTCGCCAATCTGTCTGGCGTCCAGCTGAACGTCCAGAATTCTCTTCTGGTGCTTCTGATCCTGGGGAGGTCTTGCTGACACTTGGGAAACAGTCAGCTGACGATTTTGGGACTTTGGGGGAATTATCTGGCGCTCTGGGGACTTTTTCACTGGGGGTGGGGGCTCCTCGGGAGGAGGGGAGTCCTTCGGGGCCTCGGTGGGGGCGGGGGGCTCCTGGGGAGGGGCCGGGGGCTCCCAGTCTGGCGCCAGGGAGAGAGACGCTGGGGGAATGCTCTCTGCTATTTGGCCGTTTGTGTTCCCCAGGAAGCCCATCACTTGACGCTTTCGCTCTACTCGCAGGTAGGCTTCTTCCTTCAATTTCCTCATGGAGAGAATCTCGTTCCACTCCATCTCCTTTGCACGGGCCAACTCGTCCAGGGCCTGGAGAACCAGAGGAGGATAGAGATTTTTTAGTTTTAGGATTTTAGTTTTAGGTGATTAGGGGAGGTTTTCGGATTTCGATAGCTTCGGAACAATTGGAGGTAGAGAATAACTGTTTGAGTGAAAAATACTCGATTTTTTGTGATGTACATTTTGTCGGTTGCACATTTTTTTCTATCTACAATAGCTCCTCCGAGAAACTCAAATGAAGTTGATGTGAAAATTGGAAATTCAACGTGAAAAATCAACTTCACAATTGAACGATCGACGCAAAAATGTGTAATTTTCAATAAAACAGTTAGAAATAGAAGAAAACTTTGTGGATAAAAAAAAGTTTGTCTTTTTGTCCTAAACATTTTGCCTCTAGAGAATTTTGCTTTAACTCTGAAGGTTCTGCCAACAAATTCAAACGAAGTTGATGGAAACAAAATATTAATCGAGTAGCAAAACTAGAAAACGCAAATTCCCGATCAGTTTTTGCAAAATATCTCGAAACTTAGAAGAGATACAAGAATTTTCATGAGAACCTTTTTTGTAGCCCTTGAAATTCCCCACAAATAAGCTTTAGTCGAAAATTCTCCTATCACCCCTAGATTCCGAGATATCCCCAAAAATCCAGATCACCTCCACAATTCAATTGCTCTCGATTTTCCCAGTAATTGCCTTCGGTATTACAAAACAATTGACAAAATTCATCATCAATGGGTTAATGAAAACATAATTAATTACCTGAACCTCAGCACGAAGTTCATCAGCCCTGGTGGCCAGTTCCTCAGCGCTGATTCTGTCGCAGCCAACCAAAGAGTCGATAAATCTCTCTCGTTGCTCGAAACATATTCTCTTGGGATTAAAATTGGAGAATGGATCCTCGGTTGATTTTCTCTTGCGCTCTTTACTCCTCGTCTTCTTTCTGGTGTCTGTGGTCTCATCGTCCGATTGATTCTCCTTCTTCACTACTGTAGGGGTGGCTGTCTCCTCTGGTAAAGCAGCACCATTCTGTCGATTCTGGGGCACCTTTGGAGACCTTCTGGACTCATCCTCTCGTTTTTCAGGCTTACCACTCGATGGACTCGATGTTGCACAGTCCATGGCGTGCATTTTATTTAAACTGTAATTTTTAAAAATTATTTTAGCTTTTAAGTCGGGGAAATTGGAGATAATGTGCAGATTGAATTTTTTTTTTTAATTTTGAGGTATTAAGGCTTAAGTGGATTATCTTTCGAACGTAATCTTGATTGTTTTTTTTATTTTGATAATCTGAAATGATCTCCAATTGCTACTCAGTTTTACATAGCCCTGGAGTCTCCAAAAATTATGATTGTACATTTAAAAAAACGTTGAAAAAAAGCTGAACATTTTCAAAGAGCTTTTTTAAATAATATTGGCAAATAAAGCCAATAGGGAGGAAATTACAAATAAATAATTTGATGTATCTAATGGCTGCTAGGTCGTCATTTGTCACAGTAGTCAATGGCTGTCAGATCGTTAGTTACCATGATAAATTATCCATTCACTATTTCCTCTCTATCGGATTTATTTCTTAATCTTTATTAAAAACGCTCTTCGAAAATGTTCATTTTTTTCTACTTTTTTTGATTGTACAATCATAATTTTTAGGGACTCCTGCGTGATGTAAAATCCAATGGAAATTGTGATATAGTTTTGCATTATGAAGATGGAAAACAATCGAGATAACGTTCGAGAGATAATTCAACCGGGCCTTAAATTCGAAACTATCTCGGGATATCCCTTAGGGGTATCTCCTAGGTAGTATTCGTTCTACTCTCGCAGCCTGCACTTTAATCTCCTGTTTTATCGTTCATTAATGCCTTTTTCTTGCTCTTATTGACAGTCCGCCTCCTGCCCTTTTCAGCTTTGCTTTTACGTTAAATAGTGTAACACCTACAGCGTGGGTGTTTATTATTTAAATCTCTGTTTATATTGCCTCTATTATTTTTGCTGCATGACTTGTGTTATGATGTATTTTGTACAATATAATGTACAGTAATAAAATTCTCAATCAATCAATCAATCAAGCAATCGGTAATTGGTGTTGTTTGAGGGTTTTTTGACTCACGACTCCCAACGTCTTTAAGGGTCGTTTGACGTATGTTGACTTCTAATTGGTGTTTAGGTGAGGGTGGAATCGTTGTAAGGGTCAAATGACCCTTAACGACGTTTGAAGTTGGGGGTCAAATTGTCTCAAAAGGCAAACGACCCTTGAAGACGCGTCGGGTTGAAGGTCAAATTGTGTTGAGGGGCTTACCCGAGTGGAAATTCTGTTCAGGTCCTTTAATTCTCTTTGACCCGTGAAGGTTAATTTAACCCTCAAGAAGAACTGTTTGTCTTATTTGTTGAACGACCTTCAAGGACGTTGGAATTAAGGGTCAAATGGTTTTGAAGGTCAATTTGACCCTTATGTGTAAAGAAAACAAAAAATATCTTATCGTTCTCACTCGCCACCTCCCTTTAATCGGCAATTATCTCGTGAACGAGTATTTCTCGCAGAAAATCACCAAAAATATTTTTTGTAGGAAATTTCCTCCTCTCCAAAAAGCTCTGAACCCACTTCCCTCTGAACCCCCTCAATCCGATGATAAATGCAAAGTAATAAAAACCAAAATTCTCCAATGGTTTGAACCAAAAAAATTAATCCTCTCTCAATCCCTTCCTCTCGCTCACTCCCTCAACACTCACCACCAATCCACAAACAAAAATCAACCTCAATTCCCTCAATTCTCCCAATCCCGCATAAAGAAGAAAAAAAAGAGGAAAATACACATGAGATAAAGATGGAGAATGTTAGCAACCAGCGCCAACTAGAGTTCGTTGCACCCCGGCGACGTTAGCAAGTTTTGGTGTCATCGTATTTTCCTCTCGTACTCCTCAAACAACTCTTCAATCTCCAGATCCCATTGTCCTCCACTCACTTTACCATTTTTTTTCATTTTTATCACAATAATTGAAGGTCAGTTACAGCCGAAAGGAAAGGGGGATGATAATGTCCAGGTGATGATGATGATTTACTCCCTCTCTTGTTCCTCCGCGGAAAAGTGAAAGGGAATTTTGTCGACGATAAGGGACACCACCGGTTACGTACTGGCCGCTGTACTAGTCTAATCGTGACTAGTAGCGTCATCAAGACGCCTTAGGTATTGCCCTGATGAACACTAGTGGGGGACGTGTACACGGTTTGTTAGAGAGGTCAAAGACGAAGGCGAACTGGCGAGAGTGACTTTCGATTTAGAATTAAGGTGAATTGTTGGTATAGGTCGAGATGAAAAAAAATTTTTTTTTCATAGTTTACTATCAGTTTAGTTGAAGGACGCTTGGAGGGGATTAGTTTATCGAGGAATGGGGAGGGATGAGAGATGTGGAGGTGAGGGGATTTTCCGGAGGTGTTTGAGGGAAATTATCTCGGGGATGATGAAGTGGAGGAGGAAATTTTGTAGAATGTTTTTTGCCGGGAATTTAATCATCTGTAAAAATGGTATTGTGACATTTTTTGGTAGAACTAGTGGTTTTTGATATAATTGAATAATTAGTAGGAAAAAGGTGGGCGAGTGGGTTTTTTTAGAAGTTTATTTTGCAGTTGGAGTTTGAGAGGAAGTATCTCGGGGATGATGAAGTGGGGGAGGAAATTTTGTAGAATTTTTTTTGAGGGGAATTTATCATCTGTAAAAATGGTATTGTGACATTTTTTGCTGGAACTAATGGTTTTTGAGATAATTGAATAATTAGCAGGAAAAAGATGAGGGAGTAGAATTTTTTAGAAGTTTACTTTACAGTTGAAGTTTAACTGCAATTATCTCAGTAATGAGTAGGTGTAGGAGGAAATTTCATAAAACGTTTTTTCGAGGAAATTGAATTCTCCACAAAAAAAATTTTTGGGTCGAACCAAAGGTTTCCAAGATAATTGGCTAACTAACATAAAGAAATTTCGAAATTTCATAGGACATTTTTTGTAGGATAGGGGAGAGTGGGACAAAAGAAACATAAGGCAAAATAAAATAGTCGAAAAATGACTGTTTGACGCAATTCAAGCAAAAAAAAATTGTTTTGTTTTTTTGCTTTTTTTTCATCAACTTTTTTAATTATTGGGAGTACTGACGGAAATAATAATTTTTTATTTGTCTTATAATTCAATTAATTAGATTAATTGCTTTGCTTTTTTCATTCTATTTGAAATTCAGCATCAATTTTCCTTTTCCCCCTCTGGGTCTCCCCTGGGCTTTCCTCTGGACTTTGGACTTTGCTGTTTCATTTTGCTTTCAATTAATCCATTGAGAAAATTTTCTCCCGTCAGAACTTCTCAATAATTTTCCATTCTACTGAATGTAAAATTATTATTCTCACTAGTACTCTCAAGAATAAATAAAAGTTAGTATACAAAAGTTGGTAAAAATAAATATTAAAAAAAAAATTTCTTTCGCTTGAATTGCGTCAGTCATTTTTCGACTGTTCCAGTTTGCCCCACTCTCCCCTATTTAATTCTCTACAAAAAAGCGTTTATAACATTTTTGGATAGTACCAAAGGTTTTCAAGTAACTAAATAATTACCCCGGAAAAAAGATGAATGAATTCATAAAAAAAAACAAATCTGAAGTTCAAGTGTGATTGCAACTATCTCAGCAATGCTGGTCTAAACGGAAATTCCATAAGACATTTTCTGCCGGAAATTCAATTCTCCACCAAAAATATTTCATCACATTTTCTCATATTCATTCATAAACAAATCTTAATCCTGCAGTTGTCCTCGAGAGGCGCTTCATCCCCTAGAATCATTTGATCCGGAAATATTGCTGATTGTAAAGCTCCATCCGCCTCCCCTCCACTATTTTTCATATCATTCATTGATTTATAAATAAATTTTGATCGTGTGGCTGTCCTCGGGGGGGGGGGGCGTTTCACCCCCGTATAAATAAAAATCGCCCCCTAGAACTCACCGGGATGCTGGTTTGAGCCCAAGAGCAAGCAGTACATCAATGCCCGCCATTTTCTGCTGTTCACTGGAAAATTTCTGCTGACAGATTGCCCCATCGTCATCCCCAAATTTCCTGTAGTATCTTATTCCCTCGTTAACATCGTGAATTCCCTCATCCCCATATTTTCCCTCCTTTCCGTATTTTCCATGTGTGACCTTGAGAATTGACCTTTTGGCGTCCTCAACGAGCATCTTCGTCACCGGTTGTACATTAACAGGCACCCCAATTGTTGGCACAGCACCTCTGCGCAGCCTACTGCGCACCGGAAGTCCAAGAACAAGATGCTCCATGTCTTTCTCATACGAATCATTCGTAAAATGTAAAGAGCATATACGCGCTGTCTGTATGTTAAATGGTACATCGCCATTAGACAGGGGTGGACGTCCGCAGGCGCGTACCCATCTAGCACGTACTTCCGGTATCTGGGGGAATCGATGGTAACGGATACGACGGCCACGAGTACGTCGGTGACTATTTCTACATGTTGCTACTGCACATTGAGGCATTTTTTTCGCTCTTCAACACTCAACAAAAATTATCTCGAAAAAGATGAGGTCGAGATGATTATCTCAGGACAAAATATCTGGAGAAAATTGTCAATTTTTGTTGAAAATATATCTTGATGATTATTTCGAAATTTATCTCGTTTTATTTTTTGTTATCTAGATCCTCCAGCCATGGGGATAGATGAGATTGTCTATGGTAAGAATTATTATGCCGAAAAAAAACAAAACTTCCTTGGAAATGATTATCTGGCAGATTAGTGATTATCTCAAAAAAGATATTTTGAAGGAAATTATCTCGTCATCTCCTCAGTTATCTCGATCCTCCAGCAACGAAATTGGATGAGAATTTCTCGCAATGATATCACCCCAATTTTATTATCAAAAAATTTCCAAATGTTCAAGATATCAGTTATCTGAAAAATATCTGGAGTAAAATTCTGTAATTTTTTTTCTCCAAAAAAATTATCTCGAGAAAAATTCTTGATGGATTATCTCCTTAACCACTCAGTTATCTCGATCCTCCAGCGTGAAATTATCATCACGATTCCTTGAAATGCTCTTCCAGCCTCGAATACATGTTCGTTTATTCTCAATGCAATGTTTTTTCCTCAATAATTCTTGACGATACCTCAACCCTCCCACCGATCTATTTATCCCGAAAAGTATTCAAGATTATCTCTGGCTCGTCACAATGTTTGAACTTGAATATCTCCGAAGATAATGGAGATAAGGTACCATTTTGGTGCGAGTGCTCTGGATAAAACCACGAGTTCAATGATCCACCGAAATGTTCTCCACTCGTTTCACCAATTCCCGGACTTTAGTCACCCCCTGACTGCTCCTGGAGATGATTTTGCACTAGGTTAGGAACTGTTGTTTACACTCGGTTAACACGAAATTATCGCTCACGTGACGTCACACTTTCACTTGTAGAAAAACTACCCCTGATTTTTTCAAATGCTTTGCACAACTCCACTGCACTTTATGAATCACTTTGGCACTTTTTAATCGTTCACTGGGGTCACAAGGGCCGCGGGGCATAGCCTGCGATACAACTTTAACAACTGGAATAACGAATTTTTTTTTTTTTGAAAGAAGAGTCTCGCAGCTGCGTGCTCGCCTCGTGTCTGAGGAAGCGAGCCACCGTGAACCGGTGAACCAATGATGTTGGGGACTCTGTGTGGCGGCACCGCGACCAGGGGCGCTCAGGGGTTATGCTGGGGAGGGGAGAATCAAGGGGGGGGGGGAGAGGAGGAGAGGCGGATGGATTTTTTTTGTTGTTTAATTTAGAATGTTTCATTGAGGAAATCAGCATTTTCGGGAGTTACGGCGATTGAAAATTGTGAGTGACGGGGATGTGTGTGTGATGATTTGTGATGATGATTAGGATTTTTTAGGAATTCATTGAGATGTAGAGAGGGGAAAACTGAAGATGAGGTTTATTCGAGGAAAAATTGATTTTGGGGTTGACGTTTGATTGGAAATATCTCGATGATGAGTTGGCTTGAGAGGATTTTTCGCAGAACGTTTTTTGGCGGAAATTTAATTCTCTACAAAAAAGGTTTTGTGACATTTTTGGGCCGAGTCTGTGATTTTCGAGATAATTGGAGAATTATTGGTGAAGAAAAAGAATGAATGAATTTGAGATCGTCGAAAGACGATTTTGCGGTTGTCTAGGAGGGAATTTCGTTGGATGTTTTTTGTTGAAAATTCAAGTCTCTACATAAAGTATTTAATAGCGTTTTTGGACAGAACTAACGGCTCCTGAGATAGCTGGGTAATCACAAAAGAAAAGATGAATGCATTTATTATCGTGGAAAACCGATTTTGCAGGAAAAGTTTGATTGAAATTATCTCGGTACCGAGATGGTTGAAGAGGAAAATTAATAAAATATTTTTTTCAGAAAATTTAATCCTCCACAAAAAACATTCAAGACATTTCTCCCTGAACCACTCCTTACCCGTTAAAATCCCCAATCATGAAAACCGTTTCCTTCAACTTCTCCCAAAATCAAAAATTGCCAAAACTCCATAACAAAAATCCCCCCAAAAATTAAAAAACTTCCTTCAAATTCATTTCACCAATTCAATCATCTCCGACAATTGAACCCAACCTCCAGTGAATCAATTCCATTGATTCATCCCGGTAAAAAAAAATTAGAAAAAAGTGAAATTAAATTAAAAGTTGCATTTCTCTTATTTCCCTTTTGTTGTCTTCAGCTTTTTCTTCTCTCGGTTTTTCGCGTCAGAAATATAAGTGAAGTTAAGGGCAACCACCCCCAGTTGGTCTCACTACATGGTACTTCACGTGGGTATGAAAGTGAGAGCGAGAAGCAACAAAAAGGGAGGGACGTGGTCCCTTCATCCTTGAGGTGGGGCTTTCGCTCGTCAGAGAGAGAGAGAGAGAGAGAGAGAGAGAGAGAGAGAGAGAGAGAGAGATGGGGCAAACCCCACTGCGTTTCTCGTAGGATCAATACCCGACCGAACCCCAAGTTCCACCCCTGCCACCATCCAATATCCCCTTCGCCCTTCACCCTCCCCCCTTTTTCATGGTGAATGCAGCCTGGAGAACCCAGAGGCTCCGAAACTTCGAGCACCAAGTGTTGAACTTGGAGAGAATTTTTCCGGTTAAATTTTTTTTCGAAGACGGGCCATTGGGAAAGGGCAATTAAGGGCATTTTTTGAGTTTTTGAAATCGCAAAAATGAAAATAGTGGAGCATTTTTTATTTGGAATGCGATGCAGCTTCGAAATGAGGGTCATGAGGGTCAGATTAAGGGTCACAAGGGTCCAAATAACAGTCGTAAGAGGCAGATTAAGAATCGCAAGGGTCAGATTAAGGGTCACGAGGGTCTAAATAAGAGTTACAAGAGGCAGATTAAGGGTCACAAGGGTCCAAATAAGAGTCGCAAGAGGCAGATTAAGGATCGCAAGGGTCAGATTAAGGGTCACAAGGGGCTAAATAAGAATCTCAATATCGTTCTATATTGTAAAAATTCAAATCGGCTTTTGATGATGAAAATTTGGTAATGAGATGGTTTAAAAGGAAGTTGCAAAGGACATTTTATGTAGGAAATTTAATGCTTTACAAAAAAGATTTTATGACATTTTTGGGTAGAACAATTGCAATCTCTCCCCTCGGCCCTTCGATAAAATGTTAATAGATAAATTTTCTGTACACATACTTGAATGAATTTGAAACATCACATTTGAAAAAACCATCAGAAAGCTCACTTTCAGAGAAATTCATGAAAAATTCAAAATTTTCAACAATCATCATAAAAATCAAATCAACCAATATACCTATCGTAATCATCTTTCAACTTCGACTTAATGGCATTGAAACAAACATTTTAAGCTATGATTGAATTTATTTGAAGCATGATATTCAAAGATATCCCCGGAATTCTGATTTTCAAAAAATACAAAATTTTTGAAAATTCTCGAATAAATCAAAATAACGATTATTGCTAGCGCCTTCATCTTCGAACTCAGTCAAAGGGACATCTAAACAAATTTTGTAAGCCACAAAATTTCAATCAATCCAGAACATTTTTTTTGGTTATCGTGGGACAACCGATTTTCGAAACAATTCAAAAATTTAAAAAACTAATAGATGAATTAAATTTTAGTTAATGGCGATCGATGGGGCTCAACAATACCTACATTTGAAAAAAAAAGACTCAATTCTATCCATTCATGAGTGAACAATTGAAGAAAAACTACCATTTTCGGACTTTTTGGATCATAATGGGTCGATATAACACAGAAAATCCAAAATTTCAATTTGAAAAATTAAGAAAACTAATCGATGAATTAAATTTCAATTAATGGCGATCGATAGGGCTCAACAATACTTACATTTGAAAAAAAAAAGACTCAATTCCATCCACTCATGAGTGAACAATTGAAGAAAAACTTTACCAGTTTCGGACTTTTTGGATCATAATGGGTCGACATACCACAAAAAATCCAAAACTTCAATTTGAACGATTACAATACTTCCATTCGGAAGCAAAAAGTATTTCACTGGATAAAAAATAGCCGAAGTACTTGGATATCCTTAATGCACTGAGAAAAAACAATATTTTTCCTAAATTTCTTATTTTCTACAGGGAAGAAATTCAATTCAGTAGCGAAGTGGTAAAACGGTTTAAGTCGACTTATCTCTTAGTTGAGCTTTTGGAAAATAACTCCGAATCTAAAGGAGATAATGAAATTTTCGTAATAACCTTTTTTCTAGAGCAAATTGAGTGCTACAAGAAAAGTCTGGACAAAAATTTAGCCATCTCCCTTAGATTCCGAGATATTCACTAAAAACTGGCCAATTGTCAAAATCGACTTAAACTGCTGTACCACTTCGCTACTGAATTAATTTTTCAATGTTTATAATTATTGAGGGAGTTCACTCAAGATTATAACTAACATGACCATCCTCTACAGCAATTTAATTACCAAAAATTGAAATCCAATGAGAATACCCAGTGACTGCCTCGACCGGAGAAATACGGTCTTAAAAACATAAATCCCCCTCTCAAGTAAATGAATATTTCGCAAAAATAATTTATTTCTCAGCATGCCTCCCCGTGAAGAAAACTTCTCCCCTAATTTTCTCTCACTATTTCCACCACAGATATTTCATTTCATTCGAAATATTTCTGGCAGCCAGCAGTCGCCAAAAGTCTTGAAATAATCGGTTGAGCGAGAATTTGCGGGTTTCCAGGTACCAAAACTCGACCTTTTCAGGAGGAACCGAGGGGTTCGCCAGGTTTCGGACTCAAAAGGAGACCGATTGAGGAATAAAAAAAAAACCACCGGAGAGCCGTGAGTGCAAGAGAGAGATCGTTAAACTGGGACCAAGACATCTGGCGTCAGGACAAAGGGAAGTTGGAGGCCAGAAACCCGAGAGAGGTCCATTTTGGATGAGACTGAGACAGAGCGACAGGGAGAGAGAGAGAGAGAGAGAGAGA
>NW_021680400.1:436940-471302 GCF_001412515.2 Diachasma alloeum | reverse complement strand
AGAGAGAGAGGAGAGAGAGGGGGGGGGGAGAGGGGGAGAATTCGTGTAGGCAATGTGAGTGGACGGGATGCGTTAACGACCAACCCTGGGCCAACGGTACCGTTTCTATGGTACCGCTCTCTTCTCTTCTGGATTATGAGGCGAATAAGGGGGGAAAAACGGAGGGATGTGGCAACCAGACGTGCCTCGAGGGCTTAAAATACATCCCCAAAGACTAAACAATTTTTGTTTCCTTTTTTTGGGAGAGGTCTTTTCGGATGATGGTTTTCATCTCATGATTGCTTATTGATGGGGAATTCTTCGATTTTTTTTTACGAAAAATCTTTTTGAACGTTTTCATCTGTTAAATAAATTCAAACAAAGTTGAGTAACGAGAAGAAATGGAAATTTAGCAGAAGCTTTTGATGAATATCTTGGGATTGAGGGGAGGTAACAAAGTATTCTCGCAAGAATTCCCCTATCTCCCCTAGATTCCAAGACATTCATCGAAAACTAAAATGTAACAAGAAAAATCAGATTTATAAGTCGTCGATTAGTTTTTGATAAATATCTCAAAATCTAAGGAAACTAGGGAAATTCTTGTGAAGACCTTTTTTGTTGAGCGTAATGATAGCAACAAAAATGGTCCTTAATGAAAATTTCGCTACACGGAGAGAAAAATACACCATAATTCCGTGAGAGTCCCTCCAAAAATTAGTGTGCTACTCACTAATGCTGGGACATAACAGGAGGTCACCAGAAAATTCGTATGTGGCACCCTAAGTTTTACGGGCATCGCGCGAAGTAGTGGCGCAAGTCCCTCTAAAAATTGGGGTGCCACATTCGAATTTTTCGATGACCTGTTATGTCCCAGCATTGATGAGTAGCACACTAATTTTTGAAACATTTTTTTCTCAGTGTCTCTCCCTTCGATCGCCAGATATTCCCCAGAAACGGAACTCCAAGCAAAATTCACTCATTTCATTTCATCACTCCAGTTTACGATGAACACCTCTGAATCCAATACCGCGAAATTTCTATTCGACCGTTCTTGTAGTTCTAAAAATCGCCCAACCACTTCACCACCAAACTCCCATTCCTCCACATTTCAATCGCCTTTTAGACAATAAAAATCACAAATAGCACACGAATCAACAATTGAATTCCTCTCCAATCCCAATCTCAATAAAACAAATTAATTGATGAAATTGAATTCACATGGGGGGAAAGAAATCAAGTAGAAATATAACCTCCAGTGTTATTTTCTCAACTCATGTATCTGTCTCTTCTTCACGCAAAAAATTCAAAATTCAAAAATTTCTGCATAAAAAAGTCCATTTGATGGACTTTTGCAAAAAAAATTTAGACAATTTTTTTTCCAGTCCATCGAATTAACCAATAATAATAATACTAATAATTATTATTATTAATATTAATTATTATTATTATTATTATTATTATTATTATTATTATTATTAATTTAGCTTAGTTTGCTGGGCGGTCTTCAAGGTGAAGTCGGAGCCCTCGAGGATCGTTCAGCGATCTCATTTGCGAGTAAAAAAAAATAATAATGAAATTATATATATTAATTAAGTCAATTGAATTTTTTAAAAATCAACTATTTGAATCGTCACAATTATATCAATCAACTCCCCAAACCATCATGATCATAATTCCTCACCATTTAATACTCCTCTTAATGATGTTGGTAACAATTCTCTGTGACTTCCGAGTTGGCGGAAGTGAGACACCATCCTTGGCTCCATTTTTCCCCCCATTGTTAGACATGTCATTTTCCTTGGCTGATTTTTCGATCCATTCAGCGACCGAGTCCTTCACAGGTGCATCAAGAAGCTCTTCATCATTGAGAACGTCACCAGCAGCCGACGCCGGTCCCACAATCCCCACTTCCGGTTCCTCACCCTCACTCCCACCCGCGATTCTTTCGCACGGCGCATTTTTCTCCGGCGATTTTTCATGGTCCGGGGGTAATGCGGGATTTTTCGGCGTTTCCGGTTGTTCCTTGGATTCCGGGGGATCCGGAATCGGTTCTTGGAGATTGGGAATCTCTTGATTGTCCTTGTGGGAATCGAGATCGCTCGGTTTTTGGGGCGAGACAGAGACTGAGGCGTCTCCGTCCTCGGAATTAATGGTCATTGGGTTATCCGACATTCCTGTTCATCGCTGATGACCGAAAAACCTGTTTTATTACACCTGAAAATTTTTTATTTGTCAGAGGTGGGACGACTATTTAGTACAATTTAGAAATCTTTTTTTTCTTAATTTTCGTCAAGGGTCAGATGGTCGGAAAGGTCAAAGGACCTTAAGGGTCAAAGGTTTGCCGGAAAGATCGAATGACCCTTAAGGATCGAACGTTTGCCAGAAGGATCAGACGACCTTTAAGAGTTAAAGGATCTTGAGGGTCCAACGTTCGCCAGGAAAGTCAAACGACCCTTACGGGTCAAATGGTCAAACGTTATTTGCCGAAAGGGCCAAACGATTTTTGTGGATCAAATGGTCTTGAGGGTAAAACGTTTGTCTGAAGGGTCAGACGAATCTTGAGATTTAGACGGGTGCCGGAAGGGTCAAACGATCCTTGAGGGTTAAATGGTCTTGAGGTTCAAACGTTCGCCAGAAAAGTCGAACGAATCTTACGGGTCAAACGTTTTCCGGAAGGGTCAGACGACCCTTAAGAGTCAAATTGTCTGGTAAATACCAGATTATTTTCCAAAAGTAGAAGGGGGGGGGGAGTGAGGCAATATGGACGACTGGGGTAAAATGGATACTCAAAAAATTTGCGAAAAAAAAATGTTCACAATTGAAATTTTTGAAAATGGTTTCATTGGGCAATATGAACATCTGGGGTAAAATGGATGCTCAAAAATTTTTCAAAACATTTTCAATAATCTAATTGAAAAAAATTGCGAATATCGAAACTAACACGAAAAAGGGCACAAAGAAAGGGCTCGTGAACTCAACCCTTAAAATTTCAAAACATAATCAAAATTTCAATTCCCCTCGAGTGACCCTTTCAACCCCCCCTAAACCTCAAAACGAAAACCCTTGAAATAATCTCAAGACAATTTTATCGACCTGCCGAATTTTCCAGCCTTATCGACAATTCTCCCCGTCGGTAACCCCTCGAGCCCCGAGAAGAGAGGTTATGTTCCCACTTTTTATTTACCAGAACCCCGAAAAGCCCCGAACCCCCAAAAATTCAAGAATCCCCCTCCACCCGGGGGGCTCCGCCCCCTCAACAGCCCACCAAACACCCCTGAGCGAGACCGCCAGTCCCTCCGGGGGTTCCCCATTCCAAAAACACCGACAAAACCCCCGTTTTCCCCGCAAATATTCAAAAAACCCAAAATTTCCCACTTTTGTCACTCGAAAAAAAAAATTAAAATTACCTCAGATACTTTGTAACAAAGAATCGTCGATAATCGTCATGATTTCGGGCCCAAAAAGACTCCGGTTTTTTTTTTCACTCGTATAAAAATGTTTTTTCCACCACTAGATCGACTTTTTTCACTGGGCGTTTTTTTCACTCATTTTTTTCCCCCGAATTTCCAGTTTCCAAAGAGAAAACCCATTGTTCACAGAATAAAAAACACAAAATAGGGCTAAAATCAGCGGAATAGTTTCGTAAACAAGGAAAATAGAAAGTGAATGGAATTTTTAGAGTGGAAAAAATGGTGGGAGCGAGAGAGAGTGATTGAACGTATGAACCGGAACTCAGAGGCAAACACTTGGATTGTTGATGCGGTGGGAAAATTTATTCGGGGATGATTCCGAGATTTTTGGGGGTGCGAGGGACTTTTTTCGGGTTTTGAGGGATGTAAGAGCGGTGAAAAGGACGAAAATGCGTACAAGAAGGACTAGGGGTACCAGGACGACACGAAAATTCCACGGAACTGTCCTTAACTGCTGGGTTGTGAGGGGGTAGTGACCTCTGGTCATGCGGTTTTATCCACAGGATAAGAGATGGCGACACTTGACTGTTTTTGTTTTTGTGTTTGAAGGGGTTTTGGAGGGAAATTGGGGTGGAGAGACGAGTTGGAAGAGAGGAGAGTTGAGTTTGGACGATTTGGGAAGACGAAGTGATAATTGAAGAGGTGAGGATTTTTCGTTGTTGATGATTTAAAAAGATAATTGCTGAAGATTTTAACAAAAGTTTCTTCAAATTCCTTCAAGATTCTGATGATTTGGCAAGACAAATTGACACGTTTGTTAGAAGTAATGATTGTTTGAAGATTAAGTTGAAGATAATTGTTGAAGATTCTTGGTTATTGACGATTCAGATAATTTGTGAAGCTTTTGTCGACAATGTAGGAAGATAAGATTGAGAATAAGTAGGAAAGATTTTGAAGATCGAAGAAGATATATTGACGAGTGTGTTGAAGATAATTAGAAAAGATCGAAGGAAACAAATTGACGAATTTGTTGCAAATAATTATTAGTTGACGGTCTAGGAAGCCAATTTAAGATGCAAAAGATTTTAACAATTTTTAGACAAGTTGAAGATAAATATTAAACATTTTATGTCGCGCCGTGCAATAAGTCGAGTTCATCGCACGCTGCGCTTCGCGCAGCCTGCTCAGAACTCGACTTCTGCACGACTTGACATAAAATATTATAGAGCACTCGGTAATAAATTTCGTTTTCAACGAATGTCTGTACAAACCTCGCCTTCGGCTCGGCCTGTAAACTACACATTCGTTGAAAACGAAATTTGTGCCCTTGTACTCTAATGTACTATTTGTTGAATAATTGACAATTGTTTCCAGAAAAATGAGTGTTGACGAGTTTGCCAACTCTTTCGTCAGTTTTTTACGATTCATTAGTAAATATCTTATCGATTTCGATGTTAGACATGTTGCTGTCGTCTGGGCAACTTTCGTCGTCATCAGCATTGTTTCTACAATCCTTCTTCGAATGAAAGAGACTTCTGGTATGTTTAAATATTTTTTAAATAATCAGAATTCAATCATTAAGTAAATTTCTCTGTGAAAATGGAGAATTTAAGAGGGGTGAATAAAAAAATTGAAAGCTTATTCGCCTCAGCGGGTGAAGTCTTCTAAAATTTCTTTTAAAAAATATTTTAAAAAATAAAATGAAAACATAATAATAAATTTAAAAACTAATTTTAAAAATATTGATGGTTACTCTTCACAAATTTCTCTCAGATATTTTCCATTTTTTATTATATTCCAGAGTTCTCTAGAAACAATCGCAAGATAAATGACAGAATTTCGAAAATTCTGAAATCAGAATATGGAAAGGATGATCAGAAGAATAGAATCATGGTGGATTACAGGAGGAGTGCACGAGAGTTGCACACAGCTGCTGCAGTAAACGAAGATTGATTATTTTCCAGAATTCCTTTTGTTTTCTTATTGTTTGACATGAAGTTCTCAATGTTCTTTTTGTTTCAGAGGTGCTATCAGAAGGAGTACATGGTTCAATGTATCGATATTGTGTCTAAATATCCATCCCTGGTCAATGTGAGGTGCCCCATCAGTGGATTGACACCTTTTCATCGAGTTTGCTGCCACAGAAACTCGTGTCTCATCTCTTTTATGCTGGGTCATGGTAAATAAACTCTGGAAATTCAGTTGGAAAAACTCCTGTGTATTCGAAATTTTCAAATAGTATTTTTGTCAGTTCTCATTCATTTTCATTTTGAAAATAAAAATTCATAAAATTAATTAATTTGAGGCGCTGATTGTTCCATCACGACATCCAGCAAAGAGAATGCTCTCTGCCTGTTGATTCGTTCGTACCTGCAGAATCCAAGCACAACGGATTTCTCGAGCCTCAAGATTTTGCAGGGAGCAGGTAATGAAAAATTAACAATTGAAAATTAATTAATTACCCATCCTTTAGGACAAATTTTTTATTTACAAAATGATAATTTCAATGCATGAATGTTAATTCATCATTAGTAACTCTTTTTCTGTTAAAATATTCAGTAGGTTTCATCAAATGAATTGATTAATTCAGTAATTTTATTGTGAAATAGAAAATTTGTTCTCAAATATTGATAATTTCAAGAATTCTTTAAAAAATTAAATTTTAACAACGATTTTTCGTACTTTTCAGGATGTTTTCTAGATCGATCAGACAAGTGGTATTCATTATTCCTAGAATCAGCTATTCTCACTGCTAACAAACCCCTCGCCCTCTGGATCCTCGAGCAATCTCCCTCTCCAGTCCAGAAACAGAAGTCATTTCCATGAAAAAATCATCTCCAAAGGGAATGTAATTATATAATTAATATAATTACAATAATTAATAATGTGGAGACATCCAGTGTTCGTCAAGGTATTTACTTCACGTTAAAAAAGTTTGAAAAACTTTTGATAATAATTAATAATAACTTAGTAACGAAATTTTATTTATTCTATGAACAATTATCAATCGTCGTCAGAGTCTTCGTTCTCACCATCAGTTTCATCTTCTAATTCGGGCATTGGGAAACGCAGGATAGCAGCGATGCCCGTTACTTGGTCTAGTTCTGCATTTAAAAATCAGAGAGAAAGATTTTTAGTTGTCGTTTCCTTCAAGTGAGAGAGACTTCTGGGATTTTTAATATTCTTTAGTCATGGCTTCTATGATTAATTTGATTTGTTTATAAATATGGAGAATCAAAGGGGTGAGTGGACACAATTTAAAGATGTTAACTTTAGGAGGAAAAATTCTGAAGACATTATTTTTATTAAAATCACTGGTTATAAAGATATTCTCCTTGTTCTATTTTTTGTATTGTGTTCTAAAGCTGTCTCAAAATATTCATAAGAAAAATGAGAGAATTTCAAGAATATTAGACTATTAAATTAAAAAAAAAAAATTACATTAAAATGTTAAATTAAATGATAATTATTTTTATATTCTTTAATCATTAGAATTCGATGATTAATGCAAGTTGTTCAATTAACACAATTTTGTAAATGTTAATTAAACGTTTTTAATTATCGTTCAATTTAAAAGTCTTTTAATTATGTTTTTTTTTGGGGGAGAATTGATTGAATTGTGGACTTACGTTCTCCTGACACGTGCATACTAGAGAATATCTTGATATCTCCACCAGCATCCTTGACACTCTCCACTATTTCCACGTATTCTTTTCGGGTTTGAATGTCTTGACATCTAGGAATAAAATTCATTCGTAAGACATCGCAGATCAACTCTTCAATTTTCAAAAATATGAAATAATATTGAGCGAGTGATGAACAAATTTTATGAAGAGGGAAAAGTTGAATAAAAAAAAATTCAATTGAACTAATCCGACTAGTTAAAGCAAAAATAAATGAAATTAAAAATAAAATAAATCAAATCAGTTGAAATAAAAATATAAATGAATTAAATTTTATTATATGGAATTAACCTGAATAATTTATCAGAAATGAGAAGAACTTCAATGGCCTGTGCCTCAGCCGCCATTTTAACATGTTTTTTTCCGTAAAAAGCCCTGGAAGGGTCAGTCTGAAGTATAGAGTAGAATTGTTCGAATATTTTCACTTCGCTTGCTGCTTTTGTATCCGATATTCTGGCTACAACCGTTGGATCAGCCAGAACTTCTGCAAAAATTCATAAAAAAAGATTGATTACTGGAATAAATTCATCAATTCATTCCATAGGGTTGGAGAAAATATTTCAGACTGGAATTTACCTTTGAGAGAGTGTTTAAATCCAGAACTAGCGTGCACAAGCATAAATTTGCTCTTATTTTCAATCAGAGTTTTGTTGTCTGTTTTACTGGCTTGCTCCATCATATATTCGAAGAACTGATCCTTGACGAACCCGGGACTTGCGATTATTACGCATTTAACAATTTCAAAGTTCACGTGTCGAAGAATTCCTTGAACTATACTCTCGTAAAATCTAGTTAAACCCTGCAAGAATCAACATTAAATCATCAGAAAGATTGAAAGAAAGAATTTAGAAATATCTTTCTGCTTTCATTAATGAATTATATCCAATAGAATAAAACTACATTGATAATTTTATATCAATAAATTTATCAAGTAATAGAAAGAATGAAACAATAACTACCCGATAGATCGGGAAGTTAAAAATTAAGGAATTGATTTAACAAATTTTAATGATTCAGCAAAATAAATAGTAAATCATTGAAAGATTGAAAGAAAGAATTCCGAGATATTTTTTTTTCTGTTAATGAATTATATTAAACATAATAAAACCACATTGATAATTTTATATTGACAAAATTATTCATTAATACAGTTCTATTCATAGGCAATAGAATTCATTAATCATTTTTATCATCGTGGACTACTTGGGATCGATTTTGTACTGATTTTTTTGACTGAATACTCATGTTGGAAAATAAAGCCCTTTCGTTTCCTGGAGATGGCCTGATCGATTTTGGCTGTCCTTCAATCTTCTTGATGATTCAGGAAAATAAATAGTAAATCATCGAAAGATTGAAAGAAAGAATTCAGAAATATTTTTCTTCTTCATAAAACTTCATTGATAATTTTATATCGACAAAATTATCATTTAATGCAGTTCTATTCATATGCAATAGAATGAATTAATCGTTTTTATCATCGTGGACCACTTGGGATCGATTTTTTACTGATTTTTTTCACTGAATACCTTCTCATGTTGGGAAATGAAGCCCTTTCGTTTCCTGGGGATGGGCTGATCGATTTTTGCCCGAACAATCGTCATATTAGAGGTAATCAGGCAGATGTGGGCTATACCCTCTTGCATCACCACTGCAGCTACATCCGCATGTTGGGTGGGATCGCAAGCCATGTCTATCCTGTCGAGGGCCACTGAGTCCCATTTGACCTTCTTCAGGACGAACTTGCGGTTGAGCTCGAGGTCCAGGGTGTGGTAAGCCCCCATCTTCACGTATTGATTCTCCACGATGTTCCTTCCCTTCAGCCTCAGGACACATGCCTGGGTATCGAAGTCAATTGTCTCCACTGAAATCGTCAGGGTTGTTCGCACTCTCTGGCTGTTTGTACTGCCTGTTGCACTTTCTGTTTGAACTTTTCTGGATGAAAATTCAAATTATGAAAATTATTTAGACTCTTCCATTCTTTTTGTGTCAACAAGATCGAAGGCGCGCTCCGCGTGCCTGACAATTTGATGGATTTTATATGATTCATCACGTCATTATTTCAGTAGCGAAGTGGTAAAAGGAGATAAGTCTTTTTTTTTTTATTAACGCTTTTGAACCCTATGTTCGGGCTCATTCAGCTATCAACAAAAAGAGCAAGAGTAATTACAGCTGGCTATCACAATAAAGTACAGTATTCAAGTTGTAATTGCATATACTTTGTGATTAATTTCGATGTTGGACTCGTTTTAGATCTGCATTTTGCATTTCTTAGAAAATTTTGTAATATTTTTTCTTGTGAGTGATCTCAGGATCTCGTTAATTTCTAGTGGCCTGTTGTTGAATTTTCTGAGTACTTTGCAGAGTGCTTTCCGTTCATCGTACTTGGGGCAATCCCATAGTATGTGATGAAGGTTTTGATCTAAATGACCTCGGGTACATGGAGTTGGTGGAAAATAAGTCAACTTTGACTATTGACCAGTTTTCAATCAATATCTCGGAATCTAAGGGAGACAGCGAAATTTTCGCAATTACATTTGTTGTAGCACTTGATCGGCTCCACAAAAAAGGTTATAACAAAAATTTCGCTATCTCCCTTAGATTCCGAGATATTGATTGAAAACTGGTCAATAGTCAAAATTGACTTATCTCCTTTTACCACTTCGCTACTGATTTAAGTCGATTGGAATCAATATGTTCTTTCATGTATACGATTTTTTATAGTATTATTAAGGAAAAATTCGGGGGAGGAGATGAAAACTTCTATTCAAAATCCATGATTTTTTTTTACTGCAAAGGGATGAAAGTTTCCATCGAGAATTAATAGGAGATACAGTGGAAGCCATGACAACTTGCGTTAGAAAGCGAAGGATTTTTCATAGAAATCTATCGAAACTTCTATTAAAAGACCTTGAAAAATTCGTCGAAATTCATGAAAACTTCTGTAGAGAATCAATACACCTCCGTTGGAAATCACCAACACCAATATTATCACCAAAATCAGTATCATCATCATCACCATCATCATCATGTATGCGATTTCTCCTTCAGACATTTAGGAATAAACGTGTGACATCTCCTTTTTATATAAAATGATTTAGGATTTATTTTGATGAATCATTGAAAAGGTTGAAACGAAGAATTTTTACATTGAGAAATTCTTTTGAGCAGTTTTCTCGATTCAGAATAATAAGTAGTAAATGATTAAAAAGATGAGGGAAAGAATTTAAAAAATTTTTTCATCATTTTGAAATATTACCAACTTTTTTTTAATTGAGAAGGAAATTCAAAAACTGGTTCTGGGAATTTTTCTATAAATTTTCAAGAAAAGGACTTAAGTGATAGATAAAAATCTGAAATGTTGGCTCATAATTGGTATTGTTTGAGAGCACATCCGGGCAAAATTTCAGCTCAATCGGCCCAGTAGTTTTTGAGACAGCGATTAATGAAGTGAATAAAATTATTAATACTGTATAAGGCGATAAGCCATATAGAAGGAAATAAAATTCATTCATTCATAAAATTATTAATTCATGAAATTCTATTCCTATTAAAATTCGAAGCAATTAGTCGAGGAAATTAGATTGTTAATTTATAAAAATACCTTATCGTGGATGCACTGACACAATCCTGTTCAGAAATTAAGTTATAAGCGTGCCACATGTCCTCTGGGTTCTCCGGTACCAGAGACACAACTCTGTAAATTGAATAAAAATTCAATTTAACAATGAAATGAACTATTCCCTCGATATTTTCATTGCTAACTGCTTACCCTCCCCCATCTCTCTCAATATTCTTCGAAACCAGCTTCATTTTGCCCCTTTAATTCCTAAAAATGAAAGAAAACCAAAGAGGAAATTCAATTAATCGAGTGAAAAATGGTAAAAATGGTTTTCAGTAAAATATAATAATAATTTTTAATGTTATGTGCCGTTATTAGGACGGGGGCGATATACAGTACATATACCTGTAATTGTAATAATCCGAATAATACTAATAATAATAGTAATAATATAATAATTATAAAACTGAAAAATTAATTATTTCAAATAATAATAATTCTTTTCAGTAAAATATAATATTAGTTTCTGGGAGTTTTGGGGGTTATTTTTTCGATGTTAAGGTTAGAATTCCGTTGACAATGGAAAATAATTGATAAACAGGGCCACTCACTTTAACAATTATTGCACTTTATTAACAAATCACTGATAAATCATATCAGTTGTTTAAACTGTGATGTAACACTCGTGAGTTCGGGAAATTTGAGCATATGGTCCGGTGTATCGCAGCCGTCATGTTTTCTGCACCAAAACTGAATTCTGAGAGGAGATTGACGTGTCTCGTCTCCTGTCTAACAATAACTTCTTTGGATTTCAATTTTTTATGAATCTCTTTTTTTTTGTTATATTTAATTGCTCAAAATTTTACACGTTTATACAGCAGAATAAGAAAGAAAAATAATATACATAAGTAAAGAAAAATAATATAATAGTTGGATGGAATTATTCGTATACGTATAAGTACATGTGTCTAGAATATCGAATTATCATTGCAGGTGTTCATATTTTCAAGTTACTGTCCTTGAGGAGTGAATATCTCTGGATGTGATGAAGATGGGTAAATCTTGTAAGAACCTTTCATGTAGGTTTTTATTTTCACTATCAAAAAGGTTTTCACAAAAATTTCGCCACCTCTTTTAGATTTCGAGATATTTATCAAAAACTAAACTATTGGAGGGATGAAACGCTGCTAATTTTTTTTTTTTTTTTTTTATTGATAAAGCTTCGGAGCCCTCTTTTCAGGCCCATTCAGCTGCATAATAATGTATTACAGTATATACATGCAACTAACTTAAGTAATGTGAAGTATTTGAGTTGTATACATATGTACATTGTGTGAATTGACTTCGTTAAATACTTTTCAGATCTGAATTTCGCATTTTTTGAAAAATTTTGTAATATCTTTGATGTCTCTTCTTGATGGGGCCGTCAGGATTTCTTGAATTTTTGGTGCGTTAATGTTGAGTTTTTTGCGTGTCCTGTGGAGAATTTTCCTCTCCTCGTTGTATTTGGGACAGTCCCATAGCACGTGATCGAGATCTTGATCTGGATAGCCACATGTGCATGGAGTTGTTGGAATGATATGAACTCGAGCCAGTGAACTGTTCAGATTGTAGTGATCAGCCCTGGCTCGGTTCACCCACACAATGGCTTCTCTCGTGAGGTCTGGGAATTTTTCATACCATGGTTTGGCACTTCTGGAGAAGTATTGCTCGAAATACGCAACTCCTTTTTTTTTTTGTATGTCTCTGAGGTGGCCGTTTCTACGAGATGGTCGAAGGTGTTTTGCTTCATTTCCCTTTTGAAAAGCTCATTGTAGTCCGAATAGGGAATTCTTCTGATGTCCATGTCAGGGGCTGATGTCCCCTGTTTTGCCAAACCATCTACATGTTCATTTCCCTCGTACCCGGAGTGCGATGGGATCCAGACGAACTTTATGAATCTGTTGCGGTCATTCTTCTTTAGAAATCTGTTGTACTTTACTCGGACTTGGAGTAGATGGTCATTTTCTCGTATGGACAGCTCTGGACTTTGAAGAGTTTGAAGAGCACTCATGGAGTCACTGAGGATGTAATAATTCTTGTCTGGATGTTGTAGGGCTATATCAACAGCTGCATGGATGGCTAGACATTCAGCGGAATATACAGAGCTCTGTGGGTTGATGCTGCGAATAATTTCAGTGTTGAGTTTCGGACAGCAGCAAGCAGCTCCTGTGTATGCGTTGCCCGAGACTTTGCTTCCATCCGTATAGATACAGTACGTGGTGTCACTCTCAGCATTGATTATGTCGTGTATTGTTTTTTTATTATCGTCGTTCTCCTTGTTCCTTCCTGGGTCTAGATCCACTTCCATCGCCGTCATTACATCCTCGTATTTGAGTCTGTATATGTTAAACTGGTCATATACGTATAAGTTGGATTTTAGCGGTGCAATCTCAGCGATTCCCCAAAGTAGCAATCTCTTGTACCTCTTTGCCTTGCTTCGGCGTCCGTTTGGGCCTGGATTATTAATGGTTTCGTTCAGCTGCAGAGACGTGTTGATAGACGTTTTGATGAAGAAATTTTTACATAGGAATTTTGCTCTTTCCCCAATAAGTCGTAGTTTAGATTCCGCAAGTAGGACATTGGTCGGAGTGGTCCTCCTGTATCCCATCGCCGCTGATTGCCTCGTATTGAATTCTTTCCAGTTTATTTCTGAGTTCTATTTGATGTGGATAGTAGATAAAAAGGCCGTAGTCCATCGCGGATCTCACGAAGCTCTTGTATAATAGTAGTAATGTGCGAGGATCACTTCCCCACCAGGTACCTCTAAGGTATTTTACAATGTTGAGAGATTTGAGGCATCTTTGCCGGATGAGTTCAATGTGTTGGCCAAATGAAAGTCTCCAATCAAAGCAAATTCCCAGGAATCTGGCGGTTGCCTCCGATCGTATAACGCAGCCATCTACTGTGATCTCGGAATTTCCAGGAGTAATGTTCTTGTTGTTGAAGTGCAGTAGTTTCGTTTTATGGGGAGATAATTCGAGGCCTAGTTCTCCCAGTTTTGTTTTGATTTCTTCAATCGCACCTACAAGGGTGGATTCGCAGACGAGTGGGTCAGGATCGTGAGTGTAGCCGGCGATGTCATCAGCGAATTGAGATACTTTCACTGTATCTGGCAGTTCCGTGGTGATCTTGGAGACGTATATTGAATACAGGAGCGGGCTTAGTACACCTCCTTGCGGGACTCCTTTAGATATTAGTCTCGAGCCTTCCTCACGTTTCATGCACATCATAGAACGCTGGTAGATGAGAAATCGTATGAATTTCAGAGTTTTTCGAGCACATCCAATGTCTGCCAATTTGTCCATCAAAATTTGAGGGTTGACATTATCGAATGCGCCTCTGACATCTAGAAATGCAGCATATGTGTGTTGCTGAAGAGCCAAGGCTTCGTTCACTGTGTAGGTAAGATTCGCAAGATTATTGTGACATGAAATTCCCTTGCGGAATCCTGTTTGGCTATTGTTCATCTTGCTATTGTGCTCAATCCACCAGTCGAGTCTGTTCTTGATGATAGTCTCGAAGAGTTTCGCGATGCAGGGAGCAAGAGCTATCGGTCTGACGTCCGTTCCTCCTGCTTTGGGGATAAAATGAATAAAATGTTGAGTCCATTCTTCAGGATATTCTTCCGCCATGTATAGATTGTTGAAGATGTCCAGTAGTATCAAATGATATTTGATGGGTAGCTTCTTCAAGATGACATAATCGATCCCGTCCATTCCTGGGGAGCAGTGAGTTTTTCTGGACGTCAAGGCGTAGTTGAATTCAGTGAAGTTGATCTTGGATGACAGGAACTCATTTTCCTGGCAGTTGGGAAAGTACTCAGGGTCAGTTGGAACAAATGCTGGGCTGATTTTGTTGAGCGCTGGTTCTACTTTGTCATGCCATTGGAGATTCTCTGTTGCGCTATTGTGTGTGACTTTAACCCATTTGTTTTTTAGAATTTTGCACGTGTTCCATACGAAGGACTTGTTGGTTCTACTGTCAATACTTTGTGTAAATTCACGAAAGTGTTCCTTTTTCTTACGTTTGAACAGTTTCTTCGCCTGAGCCGATCTCTTGTTGTAAATGGTCCGATCTGCAATGGAGTTTGTGCACTCCCATTTTCTTTCCGCTGCTCTTCTGAGTCGTTTTGCCTTCTCACACTCTTCGTCCCACCATTTGCATGGATTCTCTCGCTCTTTCTTGGTCTTTTTATTTTTCTCTTTCCGTTTATTTTCCTTTTTCTTTGGCGTGTACTCCTTGACAGCTTCCTTGATGACTTGTGTGAACTTGTAATATTGTTCTACTGATGTGCTGGCGTCAAAGTCGTGAGATAAAAATTCTTCATAATCATTAACCAGTTTTTCCAATACTTTTTCCCATTCAGTTCTTTTCGTATATATTTTGAAGGTTTTTTTTCGAGTAGTAACTCCTCTCAACGTTGATAGTGACATGCAGTGGATAATGGTCGGAGCCGAATAATTCGTCACCGACTTTGGCATTGATTTTGTCAGCCAGCTCCATAGTACTTATCACCAGGTCGATATTCGATTTGCTCTGGAAGTCTCGAGGATGTACGTGGGTCAGCGTATTCGTATTATGGATAAATAATGGAGGGTCGGGATTATTCATTGCTCTCAGGAATCTTCTGCCATTTGTGTTCGAGCTGCGACAATTCCAAACTGTATTATGCGCGTTGAAATCCCCGATGCAGAGAGTATTTTCGTTCTCATTGGCATGTGTCACTAACTGATCCCAGCCTTCCTGCGTGAGGAGACCCTTTGGTCTATAGCACACGAGAAGGTTTATATTTGGTGATGTGTTGTTGATTTTTAAAAGAGCCAATTCAGCGTTGCTATCTGGAATGCTAATGTTTTCGTCTGCGATAAAGGCAAGTTTTTGGCTTCCGCTCTTGGTTCAGCTTACTCGAAGGTACCTCCAATTTTTTTTGAACGGTTGAGCTGGTGTTTGATTGGGGGGGGGGGTAGAGGTGGAAAGTCTGGAGAATCGATGACTTCTTCTTGGGCCTTTCCACTGATATCATCCTTCGCTGCGCTAGGAGGAAGGTTAGATGGAATGGTAAGGTTTTCATTTGATATAATGTCATCATGGAGTTCTGTTGCTGGGGTCACGTCGTTGAACTGCATGGGTTTGGATGGGCAATTTCTCGCCATGTGTCCCTCCTTTCTGCAAATGTAACAGGTGTTTGTGTCGTGGGAAATGTAGACCTACATCTTATTACCTTCCACACGACTAGGAATCTGTCAGGCAACTTACTGACATCGTTGGAATCAATGTACGTTTGCCTTTTGGTCTGCTTAATGTGACAGAGGTCCTTGTGTTTGAATCCCCCAAGTACATCAGTGATTGGAGCCATTGTTTTGATACCCTCTTTCGTCAATTCGGCTATTAATACGTCATCTTCAACTCCGGGGAGTACAGGGGAGAACGTGATTCGCTTGTTCCTAGTAATGTATGGGCGTATATTCAATACTTGTCGAGCTACTACTATTTGTTTTCCCGACGCAAGGAGAGTGTCTACTGTTTGTTTACTATCTAGCCAGACTATTAATCGATTAGTTGTCGACGGTTTGTACGTGTGGATTCTGACACCTGGTATTAGCGGGAGGAGGGCTAGCATGTATTCTTCATAGTTTGCTTGAACTGTATTTTCAATTACAATTGCACATTCATTGGTGATTCTTTTTTTTGCTGCTGTTGAGTAACTTCCTGGAGAGTTGTTTCCATTGTTGCTTGTTTGAGATGCTGCTCAACGCTGCTAATTTTGCTGAGACTTCAGTTTTTGCTGGATATCTTGGAATCTACAGGAAGTAGAGGAATTTTTGGTATTACCTTTTTTATAGAGAATTTCAAGGGCAACAAAAAAAGGTTGCAATGAAAATGTCGCTATTTCCCTTCAGTTCCGAGATATTACTCAAGAACTGATAAGAAATTCGGTTTTTCTCGTTTTTCCCACTTCATTCGTTATCTTTTCATAAATTTCAGTAGGATTTATTGGGAGAACAGTTGGAGATATCGAAAAATCTCAAGTAAAAAAAAAATGTTCAGCGCAAGAAGATGAATATTTTTTACCTATGATATTTTTTTCTATCTATAATTGTTTCTGAGATATTAAACATAAAAGAAAGAAACCATCAGGATTCGAAGTAGCGTGGATGAAACAAAACCAGTCAATTGTTGCCGAATATCTCGGAATCTACCGTACATAGCGGAATAATCATCTGAACCTTTTTTGTAGCCCTTGAAATTTTCTACAAAAAAATTTCCAACAAGAATTCCCCCATCTTCCCTAGATCCGGAGATATCCCCTGAAAACTCCACTTCAACTTCACTTCATTGAGCTCGATAAAAAAGAAATCCCCCTGATCATCGAACGTCAGTCTCTCCCGCGCTGCTACAAAATTCCACGTCAGTTTTGTTGCATTCTCCGTTATGTCCTCTATTTTTTTGTATTCCCATTACCTCAACTCGTGCGAAAACCTCTCAGGTTCCCCTAATTCCCCTTGATAATTAAATAAAACCGCACGACACGTGAACAGCATCAAAACCGTGAGTAAAGTGTCATATAGTGCTCCTTTCCCACTCTATTCTCTTCTCAAAGCCATCATATAACCTCCAAAAAAACAAAATAACTCTCATCAATCCCCAAAATAAGCAATTGAACTAATTAAACAACAAATTTGCCTCCAATTAAATTAGTTAACCCCAATTAATCGCAAATTAATCCAGAAAAAATGAAGAAAAGTGCGTTCTTCTGTTTTTCGATGATTCCGTGATTTTTTACGTTCATAAGCAAATTCTGGAATTGTAAATTATTGGATCAACGTAATTATTGGTGATTTGTTATGGATTTTAATTGATATTGAATGTTTTTAATTAATTCACATGAATTATTCGGCTTTTTAGGGAGTAGTTGAAGCTCTAGACTCGAATATTTTCGATTTTGGCCTTTGGGTTTAATTCATTTGAGATAACTATCTTGAATAATTAATTATTGATCACCCAGTAATTAGAATATGGGATAACTAATTAAAATTGCCACAAATCGAATTAGTTAATCCAAAATAATCCATACAAGATGACAAAAAGAAATCGTGAATTCTTCTTTTTTTTTCAATGATTTCATAATTTTTTTTCCGCTCATAAGGGAATTTTGGAATTGAAAATTATTGAATAAAGATAATTATTGATAAATTGATATGGATTTTAATTCAAATTAAATGTTTCAATTAATTCACATAAATTATTTGTTCTGTTAGAGAAAATGTGGAGTTTTAGAATATAATATTTTTTATTTTGTTCTTTGAATACAATTTATCCGAGATAATTATCTTGAATAGTGAATTATTAATTAATCCAAATAAATTTACAGAAAATGACAAAAAAATCGTGAATTCTTTTTTTCAATGATTCTATAATTTTTTTCCATTCACAAACAAATTCTACAGTTAAAATTTTAACAGAATTAATCAATAGAATTTAATAGAATTTCAATAGAATCAAAACATTTTTAATCAATTTAGATGAAGTACTTGTCTTCTTAAAGAACAGCCGAAGCTTCAGACTAGAATACTTCGTTAATTTTTTTTTCTCGAATAATTATCTCGAGTAATTAATGACTGACTGTCCAGTAATTAGAATATGGGGTATTGTCTGTTGCCGGTGTGATCAGAAAACACACCCAACAATACCCAGCCCCCTTGATCAGTGATTGTGTTGCGCAATAGTGATCCAGTGTTCATAATAATAATAGAGGAAGTGCAATTGAAGAAGTGAGTGAGAAATGTCGGATACGAAGGCATCAGGCCTCCGGCCACCTTCCAAGATCGGCAGGCCATGCTGCACTGTCGAGCCCAAGCCTGCGGTACCACCTTCACCTCCAAGATCATCAATGAGTGAGTGCATTCATCATTTTTATATTCGACTTTTATTTCCAAAGTTTTTTTGAGAATGTTTTCGAATTTTTCTTGAAAAACTGTTTTGTGTTGTCCTTTTTGCTTACGATGGAGGCTTTCACGCATGAAAAAATTTAGTAGAGAAACCTATCGAATTCGTTAGAAAATTCTATTGAATTTCTATTAAACTTTCTATTAGTTTTTGGTTGATTCTATTGACATGTAAAATAGAAAACATTCAATAGAAAAAGTCAACAGAATTCGATTTTTCTATATAACTTATTCTTTTCATATATTTTCTATAGAATTTGCTCGACTCAAATTTTTTAATTGTTTTTCACTCTATTTTTCTTTTCTTCTCATCAAGAAAATCAAACAAAAAATTTGAGCCGAGGAAATTCTGTAGACAATATCTCAAAAGAATAATTTATATAGAAAAATTGAATTCTATTGACTTTTTCTACTGAATATTTTCTATTGAACATTTCAATAGAATTGGCCAAAAACTAATAGAACAGTTCAATAGAAATTCAATAGAATTTTCTAACGAATTCGATAGGTTTTTCTATTAAATTTTTTAAGGGGAGACTACTACTAAGTTCAAAAGTCGTGGATTATTGGAGTGAGATTTTTCATACGTTGAAGATCGATTATATAAATCTGAAAACGAATAATTAGTGCAAAAAAAGTTTTTTTCATTGTTCGTTTGTTCGAAAACGCTTAAAATGCTAAAAACAGTCCAGGGCCTCCAATGTTTGAGCTACAAAAGAATTTTTTTTTCCAAAATTTTCGGAAAAATGTGTGGAACAACAATTACGTGCCAGTTTTTTGGAATTCGACTCCTACTTGGCTGATTTCGGTTTTCTTCATATAAAAAAATTCACTATTTGTGTAAAAAAATCCAAAAAAAGCAAATGTAGCCATGTAAGAGGTGAATTAAAAAAAACAGCTCGTAATTGTAATTCCACATATTTTTCCGAAAATTTTGAAAAAAAAACGTAACTCAAAAATTGGAGGCCCTGGACTGTTTTTGGCATTTTAAGCGTTTTCGGTCAAACGAACAATAAAAAATTTTTTTTTGCACTAATTATTCATTTTCAGATCTATATGTATAATCGATCTTCAACGTATGAAAAGTCTCACTTCAATAACCCACGACTTTTAAAACTCATAGTAGTCTCCCGTTAATTTTGGGTGGAAATGTTCGGAAATATCATGGAACGTGAAGAAATTATGTGTTTAAAATGAAGCTGAAACTAGCGAAAAATTTGATTGCAGAAAATTTGTCTTCGGCAAATCTAGGGGTGTACAAATATTTTTAAGTAATGTACAAACTCTTTCGCACTTAAAAAACATTGTACATATGATTATTTGACTCTCTTACACTTAAATATCCCCTAAATTGAATTTTCCGCTGACGAATATTCCGCTAGTTTCAGCTTCATATGAAATTGGTAGAAACGAAAATATCAGAAAAAAAAAATACGTGGAGAGTAGCAGTCATGTAATCTGTCATGCGGCTTCTGTCGCGCTGCTTGTTTATGTTTAATTATCTGGGTTGTCAGTGGGTTTAGAGAAAAATGTCATAAGTAATTTTTGTGAGAAATTTGGTTTCCCACAAAAAATATCTTATGGCATTTTCTCCTAGAATCACTCGTTAGGGAGATGATTGCGTTCTTAATAAGATGAGTCAAGGCAGAAAAACGCAGTAATTTAAATTTGACTTTTTTGTTAATTTTTCAATTATCTTTTTTTTGTTATATTTTATTGCTCGAAACTTAACCAGTTTATACAGCAGCATGTGAGTGTAATGAAAAATTATATTCAGTTATCTCAGTAATGAGTGATTTTAGAGGAAAATGTCAGAAGTAACTTTTATAGAAAATTCAATTCTCCGTAAAAAATCTCTTATGACATTTTCCCCAAAAATCACTCCCCATCCAGAAAACCAAGCATTCCTGAATCTAAATTTCCTCAAAATTTCAATTTGATGAACAAAAACTCTTCTCCAAACCCCACAAACTCCCCCGCTATCTCCATACCGTGTCATCTTAGACGAAAACATCACATTTTTGTAGGAAATTTAATTCTCCACAAAAAAGATCTGGGGACCCTTCCCCCTAGATCCTCTCCTTTCTTCGTTAAACGCGAAAACAAACAAAAATGTGGAGATTAAAATTTATTACAGTTTTCAAATTATTACGTTAATCCCAACCAAATCACGTAATCAGGTTTGTAAATGTTTTATTCATTTCCATTTGTTTGTCTTTCCTGTCTGTTTTTCCATGTTGTCACGTAGTTGAAGAGCCCTAGACTCAATACTCTTCACCAAAATAAAATAAACACTGAAGCGGTGAGTAATTGATGTTACAAAGTGCGCTGTCTTCTTTCTGAAAATGGTTGTGCTCCCACCATTTGGGAGTAAAAGAGCTGAAATATCTGGGGGGAAAAGAATCATTGCACGCCTACAAACGCCATGAGACATCACGATTCAAACAGTGTAACGCTGTTTCTCTTCACGTTAGCAAGCAACTGAGTAATCATTTTTCTTTTTATCAATTGTCATTAGTTTTATTCTTGATTATTGCGGGTCATTTTCATCAATCACTCGTCCTCATTTCTTCTGTTTCTTCAGTATTCATTCATTGAGACAGTGGAGATACTTGCTGATTAATTGTTATGGAGTGGAAGACAATTTTTAATTAATGAAAAACGGAAAAATTAAAAATTGTGGAATCGATGAAGTGGAGTTACCTGAGTTTTTGGGGAATATCTCGAGAGGGAACGGAGGTAGGGGAATTTTTGTTAAGAACTTTTTTATAGGGGATTTGAAGAGCTACAAACAAGTTCTTGACGAAAATTTCGCTGTCTGTATTAGATTTGGAGATTCTTAACAAGACATGAATTGAAAAAAATTAGTTAACGTCAAATAGCGAAGTAATTTAGCTTTTAGTTTTTGTTAAATATCTCGGAATCTATGAGAGACACCGAAAATTTTGTTGATAACTATTTTGAAGATGTTTAAATTCTCTACAAAAAAGTCCGCACACAAACTCCCCCATCTCTTCCAAATCCGGAGATATTCACAAAAAAATGATTATGAAATTTAATCAATTTCGTTTCCTCGCTGAAAAAGTCGTGATTTCTGTAATTTTTCCATAAAAAATTGTGTTGATATTCCCTCCGATGAGGGAAGTAGACATTTCTATTTTTCGTTTATTATTTCACTGATTTTTTGACTCATTATCACTCATTTATCGATACTTAACGACGAAAATGTCATGTGTTCTTGACCCAAATCATTTAATTGTCTCTTCATTTATGGAAATCGAAATCCGGTCCACACGACCTTAACAACCTGTCTCTCCACTCGACAATTCCCATAAAAAAGCGAACATAACATTTAAAAAGATCAATGAATACCGTTGGATCGGGGGAGAGAAACCGATAGTAGAACGTGTTTTCCATTTTTATGGATTCCTTCTGGAATTTAATTTCATTGTTGTCTTGAGTTACACGAGAGGCTGTGGGAGGAGGTATTAACATCACAAACACAAACAATAAAAAAAACCCCAAGCAACAGAGAAAATGCAGAAGAGGAAATTTAAATCCCACACTGAGAGAAAAACAAACACGTTGTCAAACAAGTCTTGTTTGGGCCAACAAAATCGCTAGTTGAAAATTGCCAAAAAAGAATTTGTTTGGTTCGAATTTGAAAGTCTCAAACATGAATAATTGTTCTGCTTTCGACAGCACCGAAATATTTGGCTCAAGAGGCGAATAATTCACACCAGACGGTGTGTTTTCAGGATGAAAATATCTCATATAGAGGAAAATTTATCAACTAATATTTTATCCCTAAGTTACAAGATTCCTATCATATCGTTATTATTGGTTCATTTAAGGGTTCATTAGACAGCCGAAACGAAAAACTACTATTCCTTGTTTTGCATAAAACAAAGATTTTTCGGGAGCAAAATACATATGGGAGTATCGAATAACGAAGGAGTAGTGCTAGAAATGACATTTCTTACGTGTACAGAGAATGTAATTTTTTGTCAACTACTAAATCTATTTTTGGAACAAAAATTTTTCATTCCGGCGCACTCTCTGCATGTTTGGTACAAAAAAATCCATTTTTGATAATTTTCAAAAAAAGATTTTCTCGGCACAAGTAAGACTTGCTTCAGAACTTTGTCGTTTTTCTCTCAGTGCAAGATGAAAAAAAATCCGAAGAAATTGATAAAGAATTCCTGTCACATCAGTAGATAATTCTTCGTCGTATCAATTTGTCCCACATGTTTTCGATAATTCCTGAATTATTTATTGCCTGTTGATACACGAATGTCACGAGGATTATTAATAGTCGATTTTAATCCATTGGTAAAGGAAAAAAGAACGATAAAAGAAAAATTTCTGCATAAAACGATTTATTTCTTGCGGTTGACGTAACTCTTAGTTTGTATTTCGCAAAAATGCATTGCTGATTCCTTTACTCCCGTGTGTGAACCTGAAGTCGTCCGTTCCATATAGGGAGGCCCAGCGGATGAATAAAAAAGAATGACAGAATGAGAAAAAATAACTGAAGGGACAGATTGAAGATAAATATTTAATTATCTTGGAAATGACGGGTTCTAGAGGAAAATGTTATGCATAATTTTTGTATTAAATTTAATTCTCTACAAAAAATATCTTTTCACAATTTCTCATAGATGCAGCCAATAACAACAAAAATGGAATTCTTTAAAACTCCAATTTCATGAGCATTTCAAAGAAAAAGCAGAATAGATTTTTCCGTTTTTTTTACTCGGTACTGAGTGGTTTTAGAGAAAAATGCTGCGAATACTTTTTTCGGGCAATTTAATCCTCTACAAAAACGGTCTTATGACTTTTTCTTCTAAAATCAAGTGTTTATGAGATAATTGAGCATCTTTAGAATTAAATTTTGGGTGAGTCCCAAATTTGAAATAAAATAGAGTTTTCATGTCTTGGTAATTATGAAATTATCTCGACATCAGTAGGGTGAAATTTGATTTTTTTTTTCATTTCCAAGCTGGAGAACAGAGCTTGAAAATAAGCCCAGATTAATCCAAATTTAATCATTCCCTCAAAAGATATCAGTAATTTCAAAAACCCTGTCCCCCAGAAATTCCTTTTTTCTCCAAAACAACATTCGAAATTAATTTTCATGCAAATCCCCTGGTATTTCCGAGCTACGTAGCACCTACACCATAACTACAATATTATTCTGACACAGAAGGTCAAGGTAGACCAAATTATGCCATCGAAACCCACAATTTAGGGCCCAGACACTTCCTGCCCCTGAACAAGAAGTTCCTTATACGAAAAACTAAATTAAGCGAAAATCCCCCCCTTCAATCTCAAATATCTTGGCACTGACAGAGTGAAATTCAACAGTTTTTTTTTTCATTTCCAAGATGGCAAATAGAGCTTGAAAATGAGCCCAGATTAATCCAAATTACATCATTCCCTCCAAAGGTATCAGTAATGCAAAAAACCCTGTCCCCCAGAAATTCCTTTATTCTCCAAAACAACATTCCAAATTCATTTTCATGCAAATCCCTTGGTATTTCCGAGCTACGTAGCACCTACACTATAACTACAATATTATTTTGACGCAGAAGGTCAAGGTAGGCCGAATTATGCCATCGAAACCCACAATTTCGATCCCAATTAACGACCAGCCACTTCCTCCTCGCCCCGACCAACAAGTTCCCTGTTCTCATCATTCCAAACGATCCGTTCCTCAGAACGAGAAGGAAAATTTTAAAAAACTCGGTTATAAGACATAGGAGGGACGCCCACGTCGACCTACAAGCCTCACGTACCGGCCACACCCACGCTCTCTTACCATTAATTAGCAGTGATACAAACCACGTCTCATGAATAAATGATTAACAACAATATTTAGTGGTGATTGTCACGATAGAATCTCGAGATTAACATCATTGAGTCATGTCCTCGGTATCTAAAACTGTAATGTGATGTAAAAACATTGGGATTTGATTGTTTTTCGTTGAAAAAGGACAACAGGAAGCAGGAGAATCATATGTTAATAATAGTTGTTCATTTATGTTACGTATTCGCGATTGTGTTTGCAGATAATCTCTGCTCCAGTGTTTTATTCGCGGTTCATTTAACGTGGGGGGCGGAAGGGGAAGTAGGTTTTTGAGGGACACCTTGATGATCATAGCTTCTACGCTGAGAGAAAAACAAACACGTTGTCAAACAAGTCTTGTTTGGGCCAACAAAATCCCTAGTTGAAAATTGCCAAAAAATAATTTGTTTGGTTCCAATTTGAAAGTCTCAAACGTGAATAATTGTTCTGCTTTCGACAGCAACGAAATATTTGGCTCAAGAGGCGGATAACTCACACCAGACGGTGCATTTTCAGGATGAAAATATCTCATATAGAGGAAAATTTATCAACTAATATTTTATCCCTAAATTACAAGATTGCTATCATATCATTATTATTGTTTCATTTAAGGGTTCATTTGTTGTCTGTGATTATTAAACAGCCGAAACGAAAAACTACTATCCCTTGTTTCGTATAAAACAAAGATTTTTCGGGAGCAAAATACGCATGGGAGTATCGAATAACGAAGGAGTAGTGCTAGAAATGACATTTCTTGCGTCTACAGAGAATGCAATTTTTTTTTAACTACTAAATCTATTTTTGCGACAAAAAATTTTCATTCCGGCGCACTCTCTGCAGGTGTGGCACAAAAAAAATACTTTTTTGATAATTTTCAAAAAAATATTTTCCTGGCACAAGTAAGACTTATTTAAGAACTTTGTCGTTTTTCTCTCAGTGTACGTTGTCTCTTGTGATTTCTTCTGGTTTAGCTTCAGTCTTTGATGGAGATCTTGGAATTGAAGGGAGATAGAGAAATGTTACAATTCGCAATATTTCGGGAACAATCACAGCTAGAGAAAAAGTTTAGGCATAAAAAATGTTCCTTTTATCATCCTAAACATTTAGTCTGCTGAACATTTTTCTCTGTCTCCAACGGTTCTTCCGGTAAATCAGAACGAAGTTGATGAAACGAAGCTGGATTGGAGTAGCGAAACGAGAATAACTGACTTGCTATCGTTTTAGTTGGATATCTTGCGATTGGAGGGAGATGGCGACATTTTCGTTATACACTTGTTTGTGGATATTTTCAAGAGCTACAAAAAAGGTTTTAACGAAAATTTCGGTATCTCCGTTAGATTTCGAAATGATCCTGAAAATGGGCTTCATCATTCATGGATAGTTCCGACGCTTGTGTAGTTTATTGTTTGTTATTTAGTTTTTTGGCTTTATTTGCATGTGATAGACTCCATGGAGCCAATTTATGAGAACGTAAGACGCAAGGAGACCGGAGACCTGCGTCGAGGATCAGGTAGGACCCCAAAAAACACTCCGAAACCCCTTTATTTTCGCTTTTGAATTTTTTTCCATTGGAAAAAATCCTTGAACAATGGTCGATGTTTGGATTTGAACAGATACGAGTGTGGTGTTGACGGAAGACACCGACAGTTTCATAATTGGAGATCGAGTATGGGTCGGTGGGACGAAGCCCGGCTCCATCGCCTACATCGGAGAGACCCAGTTTGCTCCTGGAGACTGGGCTGGAGTTGTCCTGGATGAGCCTATCGGTAAATTCCCAATATCTCGAGAGGAATCACAGCTAGAGAAAAACTTTCTAGAGACAAAATGTTCGTCCTTTCATGCTGGACATTTTGTCTCGTGAACATTTTTCTCCATCTCCACCGGTTTTTCCAACAAATCCCAACAAACTTGATGAAAAAAAGATCACGACTGAAGTGACGAAACGAGAATTAACTTGCAGTCATTTTTTGCTGAATATCTCAGAACCTATGAGAGATACCAAAAATCCCGTAAAAAACTTTTTTGTGGCTTTTGAAATTTTCTACAAAGAAGGTCGTTGCAAAATTTTCGCTAATCTCTTCTGGATTCCGAGATATCCACGAAAAACCGTCTTAAACATCTCATTTTTCTGCTTTATGACGAGTTTAACGATTTTGTCATTAATTAATTGCAATTAACGAATGAAGGAAAAAACGATGGCTCGGTGGCTGGCTCTCGCTACTTCCAATGTGCCCCGAAGCACGGAATATTCTCACGTCTCACCAGATTGACCCGGTATCCACTCCAGGAGAGCCTGATGTCACCACCTGAACTGAAGACACCACCTGCCAACAAAACAGTCTCACCTTCATTGAGTAAGGATCGCTACAAGTATTCCTATCGTCGCCCTTAGAGGATGCACAGCTTCAGTCTAGACTCTAGTTTATACTGACGATTGCACAATAATAATTATAGCAATAATTAATCCCCCGATTTTATTTGATTTTTTTAATCACTGAAAATTAACAAGGATTTTTCAATTTTAATAAAAGGAATTGGGATTCTGCAATTTTGTTTTCTTTAATTCATTAATGTTTTTGCTTCCGAATGGAAGCTTTGTAATGGTTCAAATTTAAGTTTCGGATTTTTTGTATTATTATGATGCAAAACGTGAAAAATGCAATTTTCAGTTGTTTTTTAGTCTGAATTTACAATTGTTTGCTAATAAATCGAGGAAATTCAATAATTTTTTTCAAATGTAGGCATTGATGAGCTCCATCCATCGACATTAATTAAAATTCAATTTCTAAATTAATTTTTGGAATTTTCTTTTTTTTTTTAAATCGCATGCCCCACGATAACTAAAAAAAATGTTCGGAATTCATTGAATGATGATTTTTAAAAATTGTTTCGATGTCCCTTTCACCGAGTTCGACGAGGAAGGCCATAGTAACAATCGTTGTTTTGATTTATAAAATAATTTTCCAAAATTTCGTATTTTTGAAAATGAGAATTCCGGACATATCTTCGGATACCAGCTTCAAATTAATTCAATCATGACTTAAAATATTCATTTCAATGCCACCATGTCCGAGTTGGAAGATCATTACAACAGCTGTATTCGTTGGTTTGATTTTTATAATGATTTTTGCAAATTCAGAATTTTTCTAAATTTCCTTGAAAGTGAATTCTCCGACGGTTTCTTCAAATTCATTCAATTATGCGTAAAAAACGTCTTTTCAATCCCATTTTGATTTATACAAGAATTTTCGCAAGAAATCTGACAAAATTGATCAAAGAAGAAAGATAATTCAGTAGCGAAGTGGCAAGCCGGTTTTAGTCGACTTATCTCCCAGTTGAGTTTTTGAAGAATATTTCGGACTTTAAGGGAGATAGCGAAATTTTCGTATTAACATTTGTTGTAGCTGTCAATCGGCTCTACAAAAAAGGTTATGACAAAATCTTTGATATCTCCCTGAGATTCCGAGATATTCATTGAAAACAGGTCAATAGTCAAAACTGACTTGTACCGTTTTACCACTTCACTACTGAATTCAATTCTACAAAATAATATAGAACGATAAATGATATGCGATAGGAGGAAATGATCTGTAAAACGACCATTCGGAAGCATATTACTAATTTATTCGTGAAAAATAGCTATGCTATACGCAGATAAAAGCAATCCCCTGTTTTCCCCTGTTTTTGTATTTTTTCGTAAATAAAAACGGGAAAAGTTGGAGATTCAGTTGATGAATTAGTTGAAGAGTAGATTGTAGTGATTTATTGTCATGAATTCTGGTTTTTTGATTTGAATAAATGAATGGAAATTGGTAGATGTTTCGATGACGAGTTTATCCTCAACGACCTCACGGGATTTGAAGATCGGGGATCGAGTTATTGTGTCGTCGAGCCAGGGGAGCAAGACCGGGGTGCTGAGGTACCTCGGGGTCACAGAGTTTGCGGCTGGAGAATGGTGTGGAGTCGAGCTGGACGAGCCCGTTGGGAAGAATGATGGAGCGGTTGGAGACAAAAGGTTTCAGCGATGTTAATTTATTGATGGAGAGGATGACGAGGATGTTGTTCAGGGTCAAACGTTCTCAGGGGTCTAATGGGACAGACTAGTGGAGTCATAACTTCTCTCGTCTCTTCCGTATGACCTCTTGACCCCTCCGCCTGTCTCTCCCATTTGACCCTCAAGCAAATTTGATTCTTCAGATGGCGTCGTTCGCCTCTCCCGTTTGACCCTCAACCTCGTGTGATCCTCGAACAACGAAATTCTTTGCCGTTCTTCAAGGGTCAAGTGGGAGAGACAAAAAGAGTCGAGAGGGTCAAAGGAGAGAGACAGGTGGAGGGTCAAATATTCTTAAGCGTTAAATGGGAGAGTCTCTAGTCTCTTCCCTTAACGTTTGACCCGTCTGATTACTCTAGTTTGACTCTCCTGATCCCTCCGCCTGTCGCTCCCATTTGACCCTCAACAAAATTTTATTCTTTTGATCACTTCGTTCATCTCTCCTATTTGACCCTCAAACAACGAAATTCTCTACCGTTCTTCAAGGGTCAAATGGGAGAAACAAAAAGTTTCAAGAGGATCAACCGGGCGATCAAGATCGAGTGATCACTCCATTCGTTTCTCCCCTGGGACTTAATGATGAAGGGCCAAATGTTTTTTACGATCACACAGTCTTGAGGGTCAGGCGGGAGAGACAAGCGCAGGGTCAAATATTCTGAAGGGTTAAACGGGAGAGATGTGCTGAGTAATCGGAAGGGTCAAACGGAGCGGAGTCATCACTTTGCTTGTCTCTCCCGTTTAACTCTCACGACCCTCCGCCTGTCGCTCCCATCCGACCCTCACAAAAATTTGATTCTTCTGATCACTTCGTTCCCATTTGACCCTTAAACCCGGAAATCCGCTACCAGTCCACCATCTCTCTAAAAACTCCGTCCCCAGGTATTTCGAATGCAAGCCGAAGCACGGCCTCTTCGCCCCGTCGCACAAGGTCTCCCGGTCGCCCTCCAGCAAGCGCTCGTCCCTCTGCGTCGTGCACAAGCCCACCGGTGCCTCCCTCAACTCGTCCTTCCGTAAAACCGGATCTCGAGAATCCCTGACCTCCGTCTCCAGCGTGACGTCAGCCTCGACGAGTGTCAGAGGAGTCACCACCGCCAGGGTAAGATTCGCGGAATGAGGACTCTCCACCGCCGCCAGAGGAGTTCTAGTACTTTTCATCATCAGTCATTGTTGTACCTCTCCCTGAATTAATTACTCGTTGAATGCTGAATCTAGGGCAAATAAACTGATAGGAATTTTTTAAAAATGTAATTTGCTATTCCAGAGGGTGAGGGCGTCCACACCTGGACAGAGTTCTCTCCAGGTGAGATACTAACACTTTTTCTAGTTGAATGGACATGTTCATTTTGGTTTTTAAGGGGTTTTAGTGCCATGAATTGAGGAAATAAGGCGAAGTAGAAGAGAAGTAAAAGAACGGATCATATTGCGAGATTTTTTTGTAGAGAATGAAATTCCTCGAAATAGTGATCCACACATTGCCGAGTTTTATGGTTTTTGTGATCTTCTTGAATTGCACATAGTACTCGAATTGCGCATGATAAATTTAACAATCAGTTCAAGTCGTTTTTGACTGTTGGTCGGTTTTCAATGAATATCTCGATATCTAAGGGAGGTGGTAAAATTTTTGTTATAATCTTTTTCGCAGCCCTCAATTCGCTCTGCAAAAAAAGTGATTACGAAAATTTCATTATCTCTGTTAGATTCGGAGATATCTTTAGAAATCTCAGTTAAGTAGTGAAGAGTTGGACAAATTTTCCTGAAAATCTTTTTTGTGAAGAACCATGAAGACTATCGAAAAAGATCTTACAAAAATTTCGCTGTCTTTCTTAAACTCCGAGTTATTCAAGAAAAATTCGACTGGGTGCTAAGTCGACTTAAACCGATTGACCACTTCACTACTGAACTTATTCCTTCATTTCAATTTCTCTCGTTTTGTAGATTATTTTGTAGATATTTATTCTCCTGAAGTATTTTATCTCATTGTTGTTGTATTTTTAAGTATTAAGTATCTTGTGTACTTGTATTTTGCCTGTTGAAATAAAAAAATAAATAAAGAAAACACTTGGGATAGAGCAGAGGAGTGGGATGGGCTAGACTGCTTTTATTATTTTCCTCGTTGTTTTTACTCATTTTGCAAAAAGAGGCTTTTGGTTTTTGGTGATGCGGTTGATGTTGTTTCTGTGTGAATTTTCCTGAGGGGATGCCTTACTGTGGGATTTTCAGGAAATGTTGAAGGAAAAGCAGCAGGAGATTGAGATGCTGAGGAAGGAGAGGGATCTGGAGAGAGAGAGGATCACCAAGGCTGCTACACAGGCAGATAATGCCGAGCAATCGATAATTAATTTGAAGATGGAGTATGATAAGGTAGATCTTCGATTTACCTATTCGATTCATGGATGGTTGAATCGTTCTTTAGAATTTGAATTCTGCATCTTGAGGAAGACGTACAATGTTTTCAGTTGAGGGTCAGATGGTTTTAAGAGTCAAATGACCCTTATAAATATTTGAGGTGAAGAGTTGAAGGGTTTGAAGGGCCCAAAGGGTTGGGGAAAATGATCAGAAAGGGTCATTCGACCCTCAATCAGACCACTTGACCCTCAATCAGGAACAAAAAGTCAGGGAACTTCTTCTCTGTCTTTAGTTAAGGGTCAAACGGCCCTTAAGGAGGTCTGGAGTAAGGGTCTCAAAAGTTCAACGGGTTAGAGCAAGTGATCAGAAGGATCTTTTGACCCTTAACTCTACATGACTTCCAGGGTCGTTTCAACATTACGACGATTTAACCCTCACCTACAACCATCCTTAAGGGCCGTTTGACCGTCACGACTACTTAACCCACAGCCCCGAGTGTCATTAAGGGTCTTTTGACCCTCAACCAAAAACAAAAATAAGTCATGCAACTCTTCCTTTTTTATTTTTTGTGCAGACCCAAATAATTTTGAGGGTCAAACGGCCCTTAGAGGCGTTTGGGGTTGAGGACCTCGAGGGTCTAACGACCCTTAAGAATGCTCAGGGTTAAGGGTCAAATGGCCTTAAGGGGTCAACGGGTTAGAGCAAGTGATCGGAAAGGGTCATTTGGCCCTCAATCCTACGTCTTCAAGGGTCCTTTGCCACTTTAGAAAAGTTGACTCTCAACTCCGAACGTCATTAAGGGTCATTTGACCTTCACGATCGTTTGATCCTCAGAACCGAACGTCATTAAGGGTCGTTTGACCCTCAACTAAAAACAAGATGAAACCAGGAAACTGCATCTTTGTTTTTAGTTGAGGGTTAACAGTTTTGGGGGTCAAATAACCCTTGAAGACGGCGTTTGACCCTCGAGACCATTTGACCTTCAACTAAGAACACAAAAAAACGTTTCCTCAATTGCGCCAAGTAGTCCTTTTTCCCCATGTTTAATTTTGCTGCGGTCTTCCAGTTTCAATAAATTCTCCTAGAACTTGTGATGTATTGTTTTTTCCATGATCAGTACCGAGACGAAATGGAGAAGACCGTCATCGACGCCCAGGCAGCCCTTTCCCAGCTCCTCGAGGAGAAGAATAGTCTCCAATCGCAGCTGGAGGAGGAGAAACACAAGTGCGAGGACCTTCTGTTTCGATTTGAGGAGGAATCAGTGAATAAAGAAGACATTCAGGTAACTCATACACGTCAACAATCAAGTCAGAAATCTCAAGTATTGTTCAAACATTCAGATATCTCTTTGAGCATTGAGTTTAGACTGCTCCAAAGCTTGCGAGCTTGCTCCCCTGGTGATGGTTCATGAATTTTTACAGTTTTTCGTCGATTACGTAGCAAATGGTCAGCGATTCCCAAACTGAGAAAAACAATTTCTAATTTCAGACACATTTATTTTTATTTTTAATATCTGACACATATTTATTTATCTGAACATCTAAATGTTCAAGTATTATTATTTTCGATGTGTTATCATCTCAGCTCTCGTTATCGAAATTTTGTGGTGGAGTAATGCCCGGAATATCTCATGTAACAAAAACACTCAATTTTTTGCACTAATTATTCGTTTTTGGATAAATATAATCGATCTTCAATGGATGAGAAATCTCACGCCAATCGCCCGCGACGATTAAAACTAATAGTAGTCTATCCCTTAAGCAAATGATAATGTCTCGAGAACTGTAATAATACAGTCAATCGAGCCCGTTTGTCCATGAAAACACGAAAATAAAATTTCTGTCGAAACAATAAATACTGGGGTGTTCAGAAAATTGCGCTGATTAACATATCAAAAATATGCATTTCTGAAAATGACCGCAAATATAGTTAATTAACCCCCGGGTGTACTATCTTTCGAATGTTATCTGGATTTTTTTATCTTTCGTAATCCAAAATTGTCAATTGAGTAGTACGTCATGTAGAAGTTCCCAAAAATTATGATAGAATGATTTTAAAAAATAGAAAAAATTCTGAACTTTTTCAAAGAGCATTTTTAATTGAGGTTTCGAATGAGTTGAAAAAAATGGAAATTACAAATATATGATTCGCTGTGGCAAATTATCTATTAGCTGTCATTTTCCATGGTGGATAACAAAACACTAACTCTCATGGGCAATGACAGTTAGGTATCTCAATTTTCAAAACAGTGGTATGTAGTCATCTGCCATTTTTATGTGATAAAAGTGTGATTAAAAAATTCTCCAAAATATTACAACTTTTTTCAAAGAGCCTTTTTCGTAATAAATGTCTCTGTGCAGTGTGGGAGAAGATTTACGAAATCAGTCTTCCCCCTGCATGATTTTGGGTGACAGGCTGCCATTTGTCACCGTAAATCAGATACATTTTTCAATTTCTTGTTATTCAACTTATTCTGAATATAAATAAAAAATCCTCTTTGAAACAATTAAGAATTTCTTCTACTTTTTTAAATTATTTATTCATAATTTTCCAAAACTTCTGCATGATGCAGAACTCAGTTGACAATTTCAGATGACGAAAGATGAAAAAAAAAACATCGATAACGTTCGAAAGATAGTACACCTGGGCCTAAATTAAAAACAATTGGAAATTCACCTCTCAATGCCTCTAACAATGACAGTTTCAGTTTATCTCAACGAAGTCGCAGAGACACGAGCAAAAAGCCATTTTATAGGTCCTAAAAATTCCTCTGATTTTCCACGCGGCGAGTCTCGATGACTTGTCAATCTTTGGAGACAAAACGCATATTTACAAAAATGTGAAACCTACTCGTGACCCTTCGCTACTCGACCTGTCTTGACACTCCCCATTTGCCCCCAGTTTTATCTAGTGGCTTCGCTCATGAATTTCCATTTTCTCTATTTTTCACATTTCAGAAGGAAAAGACTGCACAGAGCGTGAGTATTGTCATCGAGACGCTGTTTCTCTGCACTGCATTCACTGGCATCATGTTATTTATCATTAAAAAGATCAAATGCTTGGGCAGAAAATTAATATTCAACTAATGAAACTACTTCATTGCACATTGGAAATACCTCTAACACCTTTTCTCACTCGATAAGCATCATCACTATTCAATTTTGCCTTATTAATAATCCTTGTAATGTTGAGACACTGCCGTAAACACAAGTTCTTTTGTACGTTTGTATTTTTCCATTTTATTCAGAATGATTGTTCATCCGTTTGCGTTGATTATTTATTAAAAGTTGTGTTAACTTTTTGTATGTTCAAGTGCCTGATAATAATAATGTTGATATTATTAATTGCATCGTGACGATTATTCTAATTTCATTCATTTTTGTAACACACACATTCTTGAATTGCCTTCGACGATTCGTGGGGAGGATGGAGCAAAGTGTGGAACGCTAGCCAATTTCGGCTTTTAAGGGTTAAACTTTGTTGAAGGTCAAATGGGGG
>NW_021680400.1:372894-436930 GCF_001412515.2 Diachasma alloeum | reverse complement strand
GGGGGGGGGGGAGAGCTGGAGGATCAAAGGGATCGAGCGGGAGAGACGGGGGAATTGATGACTCCACTCGTCTCCCTCATTAGACCCTTCAGAACGTTTGGCCCTTCTGATTACTCTCCACGTCACTCCCGTAACCCTTGAGAAAATTTGACCCTCCACCTGTCTTTCCCGTTTGACCCTCAAGACTGTTTGATCCTAAAGAACATTTAGCCGATCATCATTCAGTCCCAGGGAAAGACGAGTGGAGGAGCGATAACTTTAAAAAATTTCTAAAATTTTGCAATTTCCAACTTGGACAAATTGAAAAATAAAATTGAGAACCCCCCCCTCCCTGTGTATGGTGCACTTATGCCCTTTAAATACCTCGGCCACAATTTTTTAGTTCAATCTAAAAATTTTCTAAAATTAAGAAAAATTCAGCATTGGTTTTAGAAAATATTTGTTCTGAAAACAATCCCCAAATTCGTTAGTTTTTATGATCCCACCAAGGATAATGCTTAAGAACAAGAGTTTCTAAAATCTAGAAACTAGTTTCTAAAGCTAGGCCACTTTTTCTCTCTGTATCGGTCGCGATCTCCCATTTGACCATCTCCACCCTTTTTGTCTCTCCCATCTGACCCTTGAAGAACGGTAGAGAATTTCCTTGTTTGAGGGTCAAACGGGAGAGATGAACGAAGTGATCAGAAGAATCAATCTTTCTTGAGGGTCAAATGGGAGAGACAGGCGGAGGGTCAACCGGGAGAGACGAATGAAGTGATGACTCCCCTCATCTCTCCCGTTAGACCCTTGAAAAAGTTTGAACCTTCTGTTTACTCTGCTCGTCTCTCCCATTGAACCCTTAAGAATATTTAACATCTGCCTGTCTCTCCCGTTTGACCCTCAAGACTGTTTAATCCTAAAGAACATTTGGCCCTTCATCATTCATGTACACGAGAGAGACAAGTGGAGTGATAACTCGATCGTGATCACCCGTTTGACCCTCTCGACCCTTTTTGTGTGTCCCATTTGACCCTTGAAGAACGCTAGAGACTTTCGTTGTTTGAGGGTCAAACAAGGTTGAGGCTCCAACGGGAGCGGCGAGTGAAGTCATCAATTTTTGAGTAATAAAGATGAGAAAAAAAATTATCAGAATTTTTCTCTGCATTCGTTTACTGCTACCGTTCCACTTTGCTTATCCCATAGCACTCTTTATAAATGGAAAATCATTAATAAATGAAATACATCAGGTGGTAAACATCCAGAATGAGGAGAGAATAACCGCTCTCCAGAAGGAGCTCTCTGAGGAAAGGGAGCGAGTCATCCAACTCGAGAACGATAACTTGCGTCTCTTCGAGGCTGAGGAGGAACTAGTAAAGCTCAAAGTTGAATCAAATGCCTTATCAGGTAATTCTATCCACTGGGTTATACTGGAACCACTCATTTGTTAAATAATTCCATCAGACAACTCCGTCAATTAAGAATTTCTTAAATCCTGGCGATTTTTTCAATTTATGCATTTTTCTCGAAAACGACTCATTCTGGAAGAAAAATCCATAAGACCTTTTTTGTAGCTGAGGAAATTCTCTACAAAGAATATCCTGTCACATTTTCTCCTGGAATCTCTCATTATCGAGATAATGCGACAATTGTGAGATGTAAAACTCCATTTTTTCACAAAACTTAAACAACGAAATTCGCTACTGTTCCACTTTGCCCCCACCGCCCCTATTGTTGGTAATTTTCAATATTTTTTTTCTACAGAACTGGAAAATGCGAATCTCTGTCTCAAAGAAGCGAAAATCACTCTGGAAAATCAAATGTTGGAGCGAAACAACACGATTTCCGAGCTTTACTCACAGATCTCAGAACTCCAACAAAAGCTCAAAAATAGGGAAGAGATTGAAGAGTCCCACATCGAAAAGCTCTCGGAAAATTTGAGTAAAACTGTAGAGGAAAAGAACTCCATAATCTCGAAGATCACGGAGGAAAATGCAGTGAAAGCTCAGACGATGGCTCAGGACATAGGAAAACTGAAGGAGATCATTGAGACTCTCACAAAAGAAAACTCAAACTCCTTAGAAACCCAGAAAATCGAGCTCAGGAAATTGCTCGAGGAAAAGGAAAACCTGTCGGTGGAAAATTTTCGGAAAATTGAGGACTTGATGAGTCAAAAGTCCCAGTTGGAGCAGTTACTCGAAGAGAAAGAAACGGTTTCAGTGGAAAATTCGAGGAAAATCGAGGAGTTCGAGAAAATTGTGACCGAAAAGTCTCACATGATGGACCAAGAGAAGGAAAAATCAGGGAAAATTCTCGAGAGAAATTCAGAGCTGGAAGAATTACTGGAAAAACTGGAAAATGAGATGAAGAATTTGAGAGTTGAATTGAACGAGAAAAACGAAAAATTAGAGAAAAATTCCGGAAAAATTCAGGAGTTGGAAAAAATTTTGACTGAAAAGTCTCAGAGGATGGATCAGGAAAAGGAAAATTCGGAGAAAATTTGTGAGAAAAATTCAGAGTTGGAAAAATCACTGGAAAATGTGGAGAATGAGCTGAAGAATTTGAGGGCTGAAGTGATTGAGAAAAACGGAAAATTGGAGGAAAATGCGAGGAAAATCGAAGAGTTAGAGAAAATTGTGAGTGAAAAGTCTCGGACGATAGATCAGGAAAAGGAAAATTCGAGGAAAATTCTTGAAAAATCTTCAGAGTTGGAAAAATCTCTGGAAAAACTAGAACATGAGATGAAGAATTTGAGTGCCGAATTGACCAAGAAGAACGGAACTTTGGAAGAAAAATCTGCATTAATTACAGAATTGAATGATAAATTTTCCGAAGTTTCCAAAAATCGTGATGAGAAAATTGTCGAGTTGGAGAGGATGGGAAAATTATTGGAAAATCAAGGAGAGGAAAATAGAAAATTGGTGCAAGAGGTGAAGAGTAATTCCGGAAAATTCTCGAGTTTAGATCAGGAAATTAATTCTCTGAAGTCTGAGTTGAGCGGGAGAAATGAGGAAATTAATAGTATGACTGAGACAATGGCTGAGTTGAGGGATAATATCACAATTTTCGAGCAGACAAAGACGAATTTGGAGAGTGAAATGAAAATGCACGAGTCGACAATTTCCGAATTGAACAAGAAGGTGAAATTTTCTGAAGAGAAAATTCAGGAGTTGATTGCGGAAAAAGGGAAGTTGGAGGAGGAAATTTCGAGGGTCATTTCGAGTTCTGAAGGGTCTTCTGAGCAATTGAAGCAGTACAATGAAGAGTTGAGGCTGAGGGAGAAAGAAAATGGGAAATTGAAGGAGAAAATCTTCGAACTGGAAAATTCGGTGGAAAGTTTGCCAGGAAAATTGAAGGAAAATGCGGAAAATCTCGGGAAAATCCAGGAAAAACTGGGCAAAAGTGAGGAAAATGAGTGGAAATTGGTGGGAAAATTGAAGGAAAACGAGGAGAATTCCGGAAAACTCCAGGAAAAATTGAGAGAAAATCAGACAATGTTTGAAAATTTAAGTGGAAAACTCAAGGAAAATGAATCTGAACTCCAGAAAATGCTGGAGAAACTGAAGGAGAGCGAAGAAAAATACGGAAAACTCGATAAAACTGAAGAAATTCTCCGGAAAACCGATGAAAAATTGCGAGAAAGCGAGGAAAATTCCGGAAAACTCAAGGAAAAGTTGAAGGAAACAGAAGAAAACCTGAAAATTGTACATGGAAAATTGCAGGAAAATTCGGAAAATTCCTCAAAATTGATCGATGAAATCAATTCCAAAAACTCAAAGATCGAAGAATTGACTCATAAAATCCTGAATTCCGAGGAAAATTCTGCGAAATTGACTGAAGAAAATGAGCAGCTAGTCAAGAAAATTTCAGATCTCGAGAGGAAAACCGAAACTCTCGAGAGAAGCCTGGAAAATTCCACTCAACTCGAGGCCTCAAACGTGGAACTGAAGAATTCCGAGGATAATCTCAAGTCAAAAATCGAAGAATTAAACGATAAAATTCGAGAATTGATCGGAAAAGTCGATGAGAAAACCTCAGAATCCTCGAGTCTCTCATCAGCCCTGGAAACCGCAACCCAGGATCAAAAGAAATCTCAGGAAAAGATGGAGGAACTGAACAACGAAATAAATTCCCTCAGAGCAAAACTGAAATCAGCAAAGGAAAGCTCAGAAAAGCTCACGAAAATTCTCCGGAAAACCGAGGGGCAAAATTCGGAATTATCACAAGCAGTAGAAGCCCTGGAAGTTACCCAAAACAATTACAAAATTTCCCAGGATAAAATCGAGGAACTCAACTCAGAAATTTTCTCCCTCAAGGCTCAATTAATTTCCTTCGATTCAACTTCTCACAAATTAAATGAATTAGAGGAAAAATTATCCCAGAAAACTCAAGAAAACTCCGACTTATCTCGGAAAATTTCTGAACTATCGACGAGTGAAGCAGAACTCAAGACCTTGGGCTCAGAAAAATCCAGAGTTGAAGAGAATTTCGAGAGAATTCTTGAGGAAAAATCAGAGGTCGAGGAGAAACTCAAGAAAATTGAGACTGAAAACGAAGAGATGAAGAACTCCTTGAGCCTGAAGTCAACAATGATTGACGAATTAGTGAGTGTCCTGGAGACGTTGAAGTCATCGGAGAGTGAGTCGATGAAGAATCTGGAGCTGGAATTCTCCAAGAAGTTCGAAGAAAGCTCAGAGAATCTCTCGAGGACGACTGAGGAGCTTAAGACGCTCAAGAAAACCTCTGAAACTGCCGAATTGAGTCTGAAAGCTGTTCTTGAGGAGAATGAGAAGCTCAAGAAGATTATCGAGAGCTCAGACGCTAGGATTAAAGACCTTGAGTCGAGGAAACTCGAGAAAAACTCAGAATTGAATACGAAAAGTCAAAAACTTGAGGAGAAAAATTTGGAATTAAATTTCAGAAGTCAAAAACTTGAGGAGAAAAATTTGGAATTGAATTCTAGAAGTCAAAAACTTGAGGAGAAGAACTTAGAACTGCTCAGGGAAAATCATAAGCTAGAGCAGAAGAACTCAGAGATGAACTTGAGACTGTCGGAGGTTCTGGGGGAGATCAAGACCCTGAAGGAGAATTCTAATAATAATTTGGGGGGACTTGATGAGAAGATCCAGAGCAATGGGGAGACGAAGAACATGGAGAAGATCCTGGAGGACAATGAGACGTTCAAGGGTCAGATCGACTTTCTGAACTCGGTGATAGTGGACATGCAGAGGAAGAACGAGAGTCTCAAGTTGAAGATCGAGGTCCTGGAGATGGGGGTGCCTGCCAGCGAGGCTGATGAGTACTCGAGGGAGACTCTAGAGAAGGTTTTGGCCCCGAGGATGTTCTGTGATATTTGCGATGAGTTTGATCGGCACGAGACTGAGGACTGCCCCAAGCAGGCGCAGGACTTCGAGTTGGAGAAGCCGGTGAAGAGGACGCCGGTGAAGGGGACGGTGGAGAGGGTTTATTGCGAGCATTGCGAGAGTGAGTTATTGTTGTTGGAGGATTGGTCTTAAGGTGTTTCGTGTGAAAAGTCAATATAATGAAAAAAAATGGGAAAATTCGTGGAAGAAATGTCTGAGTATGCCGCATCATTGAGAATTTTTGGCACATTTTTTTCAGATCTCTGATCTTCCAGATCAGAAAAAAAATAATGAAATTTGGATGTTTTTGTAAGCCCTCCAGCTATAACCTCCGAGATTACCCCACTCTCAATGAGGGAAATTTCCATGGCATCCAAAAAAATAATGAACTATTGATGAAAAACTAGTGGGTGATGAATTAAATCTTTCTTGAGAACACGTATAAGTTTCAGATTTTTTTCAGATTTCATAAGAAAGTTATTTGAACAAATGATTCGGAAAATTATGAGTTTCGGGGCAATTATCCCCTCACGCGCAGACGCGTGATTCGAGTGTCAGTGAGCATCATGGGAAAGGTATAGGTTGCACCATGGAACTGAGAGAGAGAAAACACTTGACAGGTTTACCAACTCGCGGCGCATTTTAATATTATGTTAATAATTAGAATGACATTCAATAAAAATTATTTGACACCTGTAGGTGATGAGAAAAAAATCAATCAATATGATAAATAAAATCAATATTCAAAAAATGTTCAAATGCACACTTAAATAGTTACTTGAAAATTGGAAAATTTCGTGCTCAGCGATTGAATCAGGGCTCGAGAACAATAAGACTCCCTCAGTGAAACACCTTAAAGACCAACAGGAGAAAAAAGTCAAACTAAAAATTCTAATCAATGATGAAATTTCTCTTTTTCAGTGTTTGGTCATGACACAGCCGATTGTGACGACGCCGAGACCTTTTAATCACCGAGCCCATTGAAATTAAAATCGAGCTTCGCTTGCCAGTACTGAAAGCCCCTAGGAAATTCAATTACTCAATCCGAGAATGCGTTGAAATTTTCAAAGTATATTTTTATATCTCGTTAGATTATCCCCCAAACAATTGCCCTCTTGTCTTCCCAACTAATTTCCGTAGCTGTTTCGTGTTAATCGTCGTTTGTTCAGAGACTGTAGTTAATTTAAACCACTCTCTCCAAGGATTGAGAGTGAAAAACGTTCGCTTGCCCATTTTTTAAATTAAATTCTACAAAGAAGTTGATGACATGGTGTAAATAGAAGTAAGATCGATCTATTTAATATTTATTATGACTTACGTGTACATAAGAATCTGTTATCATGTTCCTTGCACGCTGAGATTCGTTGGAGAATTTTCGAATTTTGCACAATTTGAGAGATGAAAACGTTTTGTAGAATTTTATCAATAAAATATGGTTTATTCACAAGTTTAAATGAGTTTCTTAGATTTTAGTTATTCAGGTATATACATGGGGTTCCGGATTAATCAAGGCCTTCCTTCTTCTCCTTTATCGCGTCCTGAAATGGGGAGTGATTTTTAATGTGAGTTTGCCCCAATTTTTGCTTCAATTTGATAGTTTTTTTGGGGTTTACCTTGAATCTCTCCTCGAAGAGAGACAGTTCTGCTATCAGATCGGTGATCGCGTGCATGAATGCCTCGTGTGGAGTGTAATCTGAGGTTGTCTGGATCCTGATGACGAACTTGTGCTCCAGGGGGTGGGGGACTTTGTAGCCAGCAAAGAGCACGTGTGGGTCCTTCAATAATTGACTGTGAGAGAGAGGAAAATTTTGAGAAAAATGAAACTTGAGGGGTGAGACTTCACTGCGAAAGTAGTCTAGTAAATTCCCACTTTGGATGAAGGAAATTATCTTCATCTCTTCTGAACTTCTGGAGGAAATTGTTGAATACGAAGGGTGGTAATTATGATAGGAGTGATGGAGCAGTGGAGGACGATAAGAACATCATTAACTAATAATTATATTCTTTTGTTGAAATTTTTTACTCGGGGAATTTTCATTGCATGAATCATGAATTTTTGAGAAGGATATTTATTGAGGAATTTGAATGTTTAGGGCCCGGGTAGATTATCTTTCGAACGTGGTCTTGATTTTTTTTATTTTGATAATCTGAAATGATCTCCAATTGCTATTCAGTTTTACATAGCCGTGGAGTCTCCAAAAATTATGATTGTACAATAAAAAAAACGTTGAAAAAAAGCTGAACATTTTCAAAGAGCGTTTTTTAATAATATGTGGACGTCCACATGAAAAGGGACCACTTTGTCGATTCTAGTCTCCGAGATATTCACGTTTTTACTATTGGCTAGTTTTTGACGAATATCTCGGAATCTAAAAGAGATAGAAAGATTTTTGTCATGACCTTTTTTGTGGAGCCAATAGAGCACTATAAAAAAAGTCATGAGAACAATTTTGCTATCTCTCTTAGATTCCGAGATATTCAGCAAAAACTAGCTAATAGTCAAAATCTACTTAACTCGGTTTACCGCTTCACTACTGAATTGTTTTTTCCATCTTCTCCAATGACGTCATTTTTGACCCCATGAAGATCATTTTGGGCTCAAAATGTACGGAATATTATCAATATTATCAGAGTATACATAATACCATATCGACAAAGTGGTCCCTTTTCATGTGGACGTCCACATATTGGGAAATAAAGCCAACAGGGAGGAAATTGCAAATTAATAATTTGATGTATCTAATGGCTGTTAGGTCGTCATTTATCACAGTAGTCAATGGCTGTCAGATCGTTAGTTACCATGATAAATTATCCATTCACTATTTCCTCTCTATCGGACTTACTTCTTAATTTTTATTAAAAACGCTCTTTGAAAATGGTCAGTTTTTTTCTACTTTTTTTGATTGTACAATGATATTTTTAGGGACTCCCGCGTGATGTAAAATCCAATACGAAATTGTGATATATTTTACATTATTAAGATGGAAAAACAATCGAGATAATGTTCGAAAGATAATTGATCCAGGCCTTAAATAGGTATTCAGAAGATTCTTTAGACATTTATTATTACTGAATGAGCTGAGAAGAAAATAATCAGTAGTGAAGTGGTAGAACGTAATCTCACGTATTCTCAAACATTTAATTATCTTGATGATGAGGGATTCTATTGAAAAATGTCGAGAGATATTTTTTATTAGAGATTTAATTCTCAAGAAAATTGATTTTTTGGCGGTTATTTTTCGATTTTGGTAAGAAGATGGAGTTTTTATATTGTGGCTTGTAATTCATGTAATTCAATAGCTTCTCAGGTATATGATTTTTAATCTGCCTTTATGATGTTTTTTAGAATAAAAATGCACCTGAGGAGGAATGCTTTGCGCATTCAAAATGTAAGGCAATTGCACAGTTACATTTTTTCAGGTTGATTATTGCTGCTGACCGAAACATGGCCCAAAGGAATTTAAATAAAACTTAATTCTCTGCAAAAAGTCTTTCTGACATTTTTTGCTGACACTAATAGCGTTCGAAATAATTGCACTATTAACAAAAATTTTTTTGCTAAACTGTGAATTATCTCGATGACATTGATGATTAAAACAGATACTTCCTTACTTCCTGATCATGTTCCCTAGGGTATGATCCTCTTTATTAACCGTGAAGATCGCCGCATTAGGCACCTTCGTGTCCTGTTCCTTGATAATCCTGCAAAGTCCCAAAATAAACCCCTCGAACCTACAAAAACTTCGAAAAAACTCACTTTTTCTCTCCATCGTACAGCAAAAACGACTCAAAAGTTGGCGGTGCGTTCATCCTCAAGCTCTTTTACAATCAAACTGTGAAAAAAGTACACCAACAACAACAACAAAACTGTTTACGACGGTTCGGAGCACTTCAACACCTCAAACACCGACTGCTTCACTGCCGCCATTGCCCTGACGTCGATTATTCCAAATATCGATATGTCATGGCTCAATAATCGATATCTGTCTCGTTCGATTGAGGAGGAATCGCTATTTCTACCCAGTATCGACATTCAACTCGATGATAATCGTTATTTGATCTCGTTCGATCGAGGAGGAATCGATATTTCTACCCAATATCAGTATGCAATTCAATGAAAAATGTGTGAGGAAATTTTTGAATTTGAAAATTCGGTAAAAATATGAGGGAAATAAGAGGAAATTGACTGAAAACGAAGAAAGTTCTGGCAAATCCACGGAATTCTCATTGAATTCTCGGAATGTATTTCTGTATCGATCATTCCCACATCGATATCTTACATCTTACATCGATATTCCTACATCGATTAATTCGATAGAAATTGTCAGTAGCGTAATCATCGATCGGCTAAGGTCATATCAATGATTACGCTACTGACAATTTCTATCGAATTTCTATCAAGTTCCCCTTAAATTCTCGAAATTTATCTCTGTATCGATGTTTTCAATATCGATATCTGATGGTGCCATATATCGACGTATCGATTGCGCAACTGATTTCATCGATTCAGGATATCGATACTTTTTTCAAAATCGAAAATCCTCCGTCACGTGACCTCAGACGCATCTCGAGATCCACCGAAAACCCCCGAGGCCCTTCCCCCTCCCCCCAGTTGTCAGAAGCGGAAATTCCTCGTCGCAACAAACTCTTCACCTCCTCAGTTGTCAAAATGGCGGGCGAAGGATCAGCAAGTGTTAATCCAAATGCGGAAATTGTGCGTGGACAAGTGTTTGAAGTTGGCCCGAGGTACACTAATCTCGCTTACATGGGAGAAGGTGCCTACGGAATGGTCGTGTAAGTAAAAATCATCCCTTGAATTATCACAGAGTCATCGGAAACCCCTCCCCCTGTCCCACAGGGAGCGAGGAGTGGAGGAAATTTTTTGAATGAAAGGAAATAATTTTTTTTCGGGGAAAAATGTGGATTTGAGAGATTTCTGTGGGGATTTCGCGATTGGCTGAGGGGAAGGGGTGGTTTTGGGGGTTTTTGTGGGAGGTTGGGGCCACTTTTTGGGGAATCGAAGGGTCCATCCTCTAGATTTTGGCGGCAGATTTGAATTATTTATGCTGTCACACCCTTTTTTTGTAAACTATTTTTCTTGGGGATGATTTTTTAAGAAGTTTTTGGGGAGGAGAGGTGGTTTTGGGATTTTTTTTCGGGGGTTGGAGACATTTTTTGAGAAAGGGAAGGGTCGATCATCTAAATTTTGGCGGCAGATTGTATTATTCACGCTGTCACACTTTTTTTTCAAAATTATTTTTCTTCCAAATGTTTTTTCCATTTCTTTTTGGAGGGGAGCGGAGAGTTGTTTTTCATTTTTTTGGGGGAGATGGGAGGTATTTATTAAATTATTCACGCTGTCACACCTTTTTTTAGAGAATTGAACAGGGAAAGTGATGAGAATTGCGCTAGTGGTAACGTTTTTTTCTGGTTGCAGATCCGCTTACGATAATGTGACGAAGACGAAAGTAGCAATTAAGAAAATTTCGCCGTTCGAGCACCAGACGTACAGCCAAAGGACTCTGAGGGAAATCAAAATACTCACGAGGTTTAAACATGAAAATGTAAGCTGATGGTTGGGTGTCTCATTGTGAGGTTTATCTCGTTTCTTATCGATTACAGAAGTATCTGATGAAATAGTTCCAGGAAATTTAGAGATAAAGTTGATAGAAATGAGGGGGAGATGTAATTGTTTTTAGTGAATTTTGTATTTTGATGAATATCTTTGAATGTAGCGATAAATATCACAATTGAAGAAAAATAACAGAATTTTCGTAAAGACCTTTTTTACAGCCCTTGAAATTCTCGGATCTATTTGAAAAATGTGGGAATCCTTCCTTGGACAACGAATATCTGAGGTTCTGAGTACAGGAGCATCGCGGATAAAAATATTCTAACACTTAAAGTTCACATAGAGTGCAGTACTTGCACATTTTGCTTGATTTAAAATCTATTCTGCCCTTTTGTATACCGAGAGAAAAACAAACACGTTGTCAAACAAGTCTTATTCGAGCCAACAAAATCGCTAGTTGAAAATTACCAAAAAAGAATTTGTTTGGTTCGAATTTGAAAGCCTTAAACATGAATAATTGTTCTGCTTTCGCCAGCAACGAAACATTTGGCTCAAGAGGCGGATAATTCACACCAGATGGTGCCTTTTCAAGATGAAAATATCTCGTATAGAGGAAAATTTATCAACTAATATTTTATCCCCAAGTTACAAGATTGCTATCATATCATTATTATTGTTTCATTTAAGGGTTAATTTCTTGTCTGTGATTATTAGACAGCCGAAACGAAAAAGTACTATCCCTTGTTTCGCATAAAACAAAGATTTTTCGGGAGCAAAATACGTATGGGAGTATCGAGTAACGAAGGAGTAGTGCTAGAAATGACATTACTTGCGTCTACAGAGAATGCAATTTTTTTTTAACTACTAAATCTATTTTTGCGACAAAAATTTTTCATTCCGGCGCACTCTCCATGTTTGGCACAAAAAAATCCTTTTTTGATAATTTTCAAAAAACTATTTTCTTGGCACAAGTAAGAGTTGTTTGAGAACTCTGTCGTTTTTCTCTCAGTGTAAGTGCACGTAAAAAATATGATAATTTGAAAGTCTGATCTGAGCTAGTGTTCGTTTGATAAAGAGACAGTGGTTCTGTGTGAAGCATAATGCTTTCCAAGATATTTCCAAGATTATGAGAGCTAAATACCCAGCAAAATCAACTATTTTGCGTATTTCTCATTTTGCATGCTTGATTCCTTCAAAAACATCCTCATAAAGTCCTCCCCATCCCCCAGATATCCAGCAAAAACTCACTAAACTCGCCTTGCAATGTGTTCTATGATTCTTCGTTCTCCCTTCCAGATCATAGATATAAGGGATATCCTCCGGGCGCCAACAATAGACCAAATGAAGGACGTCTACATCGTCCAATGTCTGATGGAGACAGACCTGTACAAATTGCTAAAAACCCAGGCAATAAGCAATGATCACATATGTTACTTCCTTTACCAAATACTACGAGGATTGAAGTACATACATTCGGCTAATGTACTCCACAGAGACTTAAAACCGAGTAATTTACTGTTGAATACCACTTGTGACCTTAAAATATGTGACTTTGGCCTTGCCAGAGTCGCTGATCCCGATCACAATCACGCTGGCTTCTTGACTGAGTACGTTGCGACGAGGTGGTACAGAGCTCCTGAGATCATGTTGAATTCCAAGGTAAATTTGTTAGGATTCAAATGACATTAAAACGTCTCGGTAATGAGTGGGCTCAGGAGGTAATTACTCGGGGGATTTTTTGTGGCTGGGGAAATTCTCAAAAAAATTGTTCCATGGCATTTTCTCCCAAAAGACTCATTAATAAGATTAATGAACAATTAATTTAATGTGAAAACTCAATTATAACTGAATTGAAGTTTTTGTGGAATCGAAGTGTGTTAAATCTACTAATAATGAGTAAATTTAGAAGAAAATGGCTTTAGACTTTTTTTTTTAGCTGAGAAAATTCTCTTGCAATAATGTTTCATAATATTTTCTGCCAAACTACTCATTAACCAGATAAATTAACAATTAATAAAATGTGAAAACTCAATTTTAGCTGAATTGAAATTTTTGTGAAATCGAAATTTAAAAAATCTTCTATTACTTTATATCACGTAGATTTAGGAAGAAATCGCTCCAGACTTTTTTTAAACTGCGGGAATTCTCTCCAAAAAGTCTCTGGCATTTTCCTCTAAAACTACTCATTAATGAAATAATTAAATAATTGACAACATGTGGAAATCAAATATACAAGTGATTTACTGGGTTTTTGAAGTTTCCAGTTTGTTAATAATGCAATTACTTCAATAGCCACGTTCATCGTTTCAGGGATACACAAAGTCAATCGACATTTGGTCAGTCGGCTGCATTCTCGCGGAGATGCTGTCAAGACGGGCAATATTCCCTGGCAAACATTACTTAGACCAGTTAAATCACATTCTTGGAGTTCTCGGGTCGCCTTCACCCGAGGACCTTGAGTGCATCATAAATGAGAAGGTAAATTACATACCCATTTTTCTTTCTATTCATTTTTTCTTTGTGGAGGTGTCAGTCATCAAGTGCGGTGTATTTTTATCGATGAATGGGCGTCAGGGAAACATTCTTTGAATTAATTTCGTGATTCTGCATTTTTTTTCTACTCCTCAGATCCATTTTTTCCCTCTATTTTTCTCTTTTCATTTATTATCTTTTATTCTATCGGTTCAGATTTTGAAGAATCATTAATTTTATTCAACTTATCCGTTGTGATTGTAATTTCTTATGATTTTTAATTTTTTTAATTATCAAAAACGTTTATTTGTCTAGTTTTAAATATATTTTTCTTCATTTATTCATTTTTTATTCTGTCTATTCAGATCTTGAAGAATTATTAATTGAATTCAATGTAATTTGATTTAATTCTATTCAGTGTGATTTAATTTGATTTAGGTTATTATTTTAAGAATGTTGACGGCTAAAATATATTTTCGGTATTCTTGCAGGCACGTAGTTACCTCCAGTCATTGCCGTACAAACCCAAGGTGCCATGGACCTGTCTGTTTCCAAACGCTGACCCACGTGCACTCGACTTACTCGATAAAATGCTGACATTCAATCCCAATAAACGCATTGTGGTGGAGGATGCCCTTGCGCATCCGTATCTTGAACAGTATTATGATCCTGCTGATGAGGTAATTGAATTTCAATTAATTAAATGTTTGAGAGTACGTGAAGAATTGATTTTGCTCTCTTCTGTTACCTTTCACTACTTTACGACTGATTATTCGTTTCTCACCGTATTCGGTGACAATAAATATCTGAAGAATCTTTAGAGTACCTACATAAATATTAAAATTTCTTAATAAACATCCTTCTCAAAAATTCATGATTCACAAGCAATGAAAATTCCCCGAGTATTAAATGTCAACAAAAGAATTGAATTATTAGTGATACTCTTATCGTCCTCCACTTTTCCCCCAGAAGTTCAGAAGAGTTGAAGGTTATTTTCTCTGTTCGAAGTGAGAATTTACTAGAAAATTTTCGTACATTGAGAGAAAAACGACAAAGTTCCGAAACAAGTGTTACTTGTGCCAAGAAAATATTTTTTTGAAAATTATCAAAAAAGTATTTTTTTTGTGCCCAACATGCAGAGAGTGCACCGGAATGAAAAATTTTTGTCGCAAAAATAGATTTAGTAGTTAAAAAAAAATTGCATTCTCTGTAGACGCAAGAAATGTCATTTCTAGCACTACTCCTTCGTTATTCGATACTCCCATGCGTATTTTGCTCCCGAAAAATCTTTGTTTTATGCGAAACAAGGGATAGTAATTTTTCGTTTCGGCTGTCTAATAATCACAGACAACAAATGAAGCCTCAAATGAAACAATAATAATGATATGATAGCAATCTTGTAACTTAGGGATAAAATATTTGTTGATAAATTTTCCTCTATATGAGATATTTTTATCCGCCTCTTGAGCCAAATATTTCATTGCTGTCGAAAGCAGAACAATTACACGATTCGACAAAAAAACCCTTGGTATTTGCCCGCAGGATGGAATCAAGTGCAGTTTATAAATTTTGATACGTAGATTCAGGATCTGGCCTTGTTTTGTCTCTAACATGTCTAGTTTTTGAAAAAATAAATATTTAAGTTGTCGAAATGGCCGAAAATGCACATCTTTGACATTTAATAATCTGGTGATCAGGAAAAGTTATAATCCAGCAAAAATTGAGAAAAAAATACAAAATCTAATGAACAAATTGGTGTTTCGGGATTTTCATTTGAATGGATGGAAACGGAATAAAAAAAATTTAATGAAAATGAATTTTCGGTACTTTTTAGGGTTATTGAGTGTTTTTTATTTTGTTCGATGTAGTTATGGAATGTCATAATGAATTAGGTTAAATACTTGCTCATGGAATCAATACAAATATTGCAGAATATTAGATTAGGTTTTCATCCCCCTAGTCAAAAATACAGCTCATGTAGAGCGCTTGGAAATGGAGAAAATTTCATTCAACTTCACCCTGGCGATCCAAAGTGATTGACGAATAAAAATCCCTCATGTACTTTCTCTCCAATTGCAATGAATTTGATTTTCATGTTACTTAACGTTCAATCTTTTTTTAAATTAAATAAAACTTATTTATTTTATAATTGAAACGCTCCTGTATTTTTGACTAGGGGGATGAAAACCTAATCTAATATTCTGCAATATTTGTATTGGTTCCATGAGCAAGTATTTTTAAACCTAATTTATTATGACATTCGATAACTACATCGAACAAAATAAAAAACACTCAATAACCCTAAAAAGTACCGAAAATTCATTTTCATTGCATTTTTTAAATTCCGTTTCCATCCATTCAAATGAAAATCCCGAGACACCAGTTTGTTCATTAGATTTTGTTTTTTTTTCTCAATTTTTGCTGGATTATAACTTTTCCTGATCACCAGATTATTAAATGTCAAAGACGTGCATTTTCGGTCGTTTCAGCAACTTAAATATTTATTTTTTCAAAAACTAGACGTGTTAGAGACAAAACAAGGCCAGATCCTGAATCTACATATCAAAATCTATAAAGTGCACTTGATTCCATCCTGCGGACAAATACCAAGGGTTTTTTTGTCGAACCGTGATTATTCACGTTTGAGACTTTCAAATTCGAACCAAACAAATTGTTTTTTGGAAATTTTCAACTAGCGATTTTGTTGGCCCAAACAATACTTGTTTGACAACGTGTTTGTTTTTCTCTCAGTGTTGTGAAGTGTCATGAATCAAATTTCATTTTTGTTAATTGTCCATTCATCTCGAAAACAAGTGGTTCTTGACATTTTTATCCTAAAACCAGTCATCACCGAGATAATTCACAATTTAACAAAACAATTTTTGTTTATAATGCAATTCAGTAGCGAAGTGGTAAAGCGGTTTAAGTCGACTTATCTCCCAGTTGAGTTTTTGAGGAATATTTCCGAATCTAAGGGAGATAGAAAAATTTTCATAATTACATTTGTTGTAGCACTCAATCGGCTCTACAAAAAAGGTTATAACAACAATTTCGCTATCTTCCTTAGATTCCGAGATGTTCATTGAAAACTGATCAATAGTCCAAATTGACTTTTACCGTTTTACCACTTCGCTACTGAATTATTTCGAACACTATTAGTTTCATAAAAAAGTATCAAGAAAACTTGTAGAGTATTAAATCTCTAAAACAAAATGTCTCTCGACATTTTCCATAGAATCCCCCATCATCGAGATAATTAAATGTTTGAGAATACCTGAAAAATTGATTTTGTTCTCTTCTATTGCCTTTTACCACTTCACTACTGATTATTCTCATTTCACCGCATTCGGTGATAATAAATATCTAAACATTAAAATTCCTCACTAAATATCCTTCTCAAAAATTCATAATTCACGTGCAATGAAAATTCCCCGAGTATTAAATGTCGCCAAAAGAATTTAATTATTAGTTAGTGATGCTCTTATCGTCCTCCACTGCCCCATCACAATTACCACCCTTCGTATACAAAAATTTCCCCCGTTCAGATGAGTTGAAGATTATTTCCTCTGTTTGAAGTGGGAATTTACCAGAGCATTTTACGCACTGAAGTGTCACCACTCAAATTTGCATTTTTCTTAATTTCCCAGTCATTAATGAAATATTTATTCCTCCCCCTACAGCCCGTAGCGGAGGAGCCCTTCAAATTCGACATGGAGCTGGACGATCTTCCAAAAGAAGTATTGAAACAGTTGATATTTGAAGAGACAACTCAGTTCGCACGAAACCAAGAGAATGCCATGTAGTCGTACATGCCAATCACCTAACTGACGTGTATCTACGACTCAGACACACCAAAGCGCAGAATTGATGATCAACCCGCCCCAAATAAGAGAATCAAGGTTTATCATTAATGAACTTCGCCGAAAGATGAATCCACAAAGATTATTGAAATGAATTTTTAAATGTTCCAAAATCACTCTTGGACAGCTGTTGTGCGTGTGTGCAGGGGGACTATTCGAATTTTCCACCTCAAGCTGATGATTTTTTCCAAAATTCTATTTGTTTTGCTAGTGAAGAAGAGACAGATGGATGAATAGAGAAAATAACACTGGAGGACGATATTTTTTTTGTTTGATTTCTTTCCCCCGATGTTAATTCAATTTCATCAATTAATTTTCTTTCTTGGATTAGAGAGGAATTCAATTGTTGACTCATGTGCTGTCTGTGATTTTTATTGTATAAAAGGTGATTGAAATGTGGAGAATGGGTGGATGGGAGGAATGGGAGTTCGGTGGTGAAGTGGTTGAATTTTTTAGAACTACAGGATTCAGAGGTGTTCATCATAAACAGTTGAAGTGGAGTGATGAAACGAAATCATTCAATTTTTCTTAGAGTTCAGTTTTTGGGGAATATCTTGGGATTGAAGGGATATAGTGAAATTTTTATGAGGACCATTTTTGTAGAGAATTTTTAGGGCTATAAAAAAGGTCTTCATGAAAATTTCGCCGTCTCCATTAGATTCTGAGATATTCAGCGAAGATCGATTGACGAATTGTAAAGTTGATTGTTTTCGTTGCATTTTAGGTTGTGATGAACGTCTTGGAGTCTAGGGGAGATAGGGGAATTCTTGTGAGGACACTTTGTTATCTCCCCTCAATTCCAAGATATCTATCATCCTGAACATTGTGCCATCTCCCTTCAATCTCACGATATTGATCAAAAACTGATTGTAAATCCATTGTTTTCGTTCTCCCACTCCATTTATCATTTTTTATCAACTTCCTTTGAATTCATTGGGAGAACCATCAGAGATAGAGTAAAATGTTCAGTAGACAAAATGTTCAGCATGAAAAGACGAATATTTTTCACGCGCAAAGTTTTCCTCCATCTGTGATTGTTTTCAAGATATCGACAACTTGAAAATTTTATTAGCTTGAAAAACGCAAAATCAGTCGATTTTTTCCCCCATCTACTTCCACCGCACCACCGAATTATTTCAATTTTTCAATAATTATCCCACTTTCATTCCCAAAAATTTTAGGTCAAAATACTCTAGCATTAGAATTTTACCAATTAACCGAACGGAAAAGCAAAAAAAAAGCAAAGGAGAAAAAAATAATAATCTGTTTCTTGTCTCAATGTGTGAATACTTGTAACTTCGATGAAATTCCTTTTTAAATAACTAAACAACATAACAAAAAACATCAAGAAAACACAAAAAAAGAGAATTGATAATAATCATAAATTTCTTCCATTCCATTTTTGAATTTTTGTGTAAATTAATTCGTCCAGTGATTCCTCATTGTTAAAGTGCATTTAATCGTTTAAGAAAAGGATAATCAAGAAAAATGGGAAAAAAATATTATAAATATGTATTGATCATCTCAGGCTATTTATCAACTCGCAACTTTTTTTCTGAGTGAACGAGAAGAAAAATAATACAACACGAGGTGAACGCGCACTCGTTCTTGTGTGTTGATTGGCATGAGAAAAAAAATGAGGCTTCAAGGTTTTTTTAGATTACAGGGAGTTTATCCTGAGTAATAGTGAAAATACATGAAAATTACGAGACATTGACGAGCCATCGCTTTTTCAATGATAAAATGTGAATTTTCTTCAGCATAATGATTATTTCGTTAATCATTCGAGATTAATTAATTTTTTAATTAATTCAAAATAGAAAAAAAACACGAATTAGATATTTGTAGTTGTTAATTTTGCGTCCACCTCGGTAATGAGTTGATTTAGAGCAAAATGTCACAAATAATTTTTGCAGGAAATTAAATTCTCTACGAAAAAGGTCTTGTGGCTTTTTCATCTATAATCACTGATTATGAAGATAATGAGATTTTACAAAATGGCTAAAATGGAAAAACGTAAAAAGTAAAATTCAACTTTTTTGTTAATTACGCAATTTTCTTGAAAGCTATTGGTTTTAGAGAAAAATGTTATAAGATATTTTTTTAAGAGAATTTAATTCTCTAAGAAAATCAGTTGACATTTTTCTCTACAGCCCCTCTTTTTCAAAATAATTTGGAATAAATTACAGAAAAATCTCGTTTCCACCAAAAAATTCCTTGAACCCTCATAATTAAAAATTCTAGTGAAAAATCAATTGATATAACTAATTATCGAATATCTTCTGGCCTAATATACTTAAACGTTATGTATGTGTATTTGTTGTTGTTGCTGAATTCATATCTCAATATCTCAAGAATTGGAACCAAAAATTGAGCGAGAATAATAAAAAAATCAAGTATTTCATCTACTTACGATTTGTCAGTGTTAAAATTAATCGCAAAAGCGAAAAAAGGGAAAGAAGAGAGTGAGATGCAGAAGCCCTAGACTAGATTCCCGTAATTCCATGAACCAAAAATTAAATACTTGAATTTTCACTGATTAATTCGACGGAAAATCGATTAAAATCAACTTCGAAAATTGAAAAAAATGAAGAAAAAATTGATTTGTTGGCTGCATTCATAGAAATTTGATGAAACATTTTTCGCAAAGACTAATGAAACCAACGTGCTGCCTTCGAAATTCGATGAAAAAAAATTAAGTGAGAAATATAAATGAATGAATTATTAACAATAAAGTGAAGAAAAAAAATTAATTATCAAAAAGAGGAGAAATAAAACCCAAGTTCAGATTACAAAGAAAAAAAAGAATTAAGAGATGAAAATCGTAGCCTGGATGCAATGAGCAAGAGATGCAGTAAAAATGTGGAATCGATAGAGTGAAAACGAGTAGAAGGCCAACAATAGTAGAGATTTCTAGCTGTAAATTGATGAAGAGATGAATAAAATGCATAATGAAACAGGCGAATGATCAAAGTTGACTAAGAGTACCTTGAGATACTAGAGAGTAGTGTTTAGGTGTTAAAAAAGTGACATTTTTCAACGGTTTTGTGACTTGTCTTCCCAGGACAATGTGCCAGTTTGATGATTCTCCTCGGTTTATTGGAGAGTTTATTTACCCCAGAGATCATTGATTCAAGATCATTTTCTATCTCCAAGTGATTGATGAAGTTTTGAAACGAGACGTATCGATTTCAATTCGAAAAACTAATTAATTCGTCTCGTTTCACCAGTTCACATCTGATATCTCCCCATAAGCAAATTAAAATCCAAAATCCTTCACTCCAAATGTACTAGAATGCATAATGAATGAGTGTATCAAGATTATCACGGCACAAAAGCGATTTTTTGAATTCATGTGGTTGTAATCACAGTGATGAAACGAGTGATAAACCAATTGTTCATTGAAATAACGAGGATTAAACGAAATCTATGAATGTAGCTCTGAGTATTTCTTGCACTTGAGATAATTTTATTTGTCATTGTGCACTCCATTAAGGTGCACGATGGCTGAATTCCTGTTGTCCTCAGGTGTTTCAGTGGTAATTCCTTCAATTAGTGATACTCATCAAAGATCATACAGGGATTTTTGATGACGAAGAACAATTACCTTGGCGATTATCAATTACTTTGATCCACATAAAATTCCAAAAATTTCAACTAAATTGTTAATTACCAATAGAAAAGTTGATGATGGATTAATTGATGAGTTGATGAATTTTATTTATGAATTATTGATTAATTCTTCCCCTTCAGAACATTAAAAAATAAAACTATTGTTACTCAATGTGAATTGTAAATGTATTAAACAAAAATTCATTGTCAATTTACTGTAATGACGAGACAAAATTGCATTATTCAAAGTATTATTGTGCTAATTGAAATTAAAGTGGTTTTATTGACCAATTGAATTCAATACGTTTCCAATAAATTATTTATTTCATCAGGAATGTCGAGGATGTCAAATGAATAAAAAAATGATGCTCGCGGCATTTTTTATGAAGGAATTGGGAAGAGAATCAACGAAATAACATGCCTGTGCTCCTGTTTTCATTCAATACTCATCTCTTTTATTGTGCTTTCATCGTCATCACCATTTTCCTCATTTCGTTAATTACTCGTGAAAAAATCTCTCTCAGCATGATTTTAACTTTCTTTAAATGTAGTATCTTTTCTTTGTGATTGGAAAAATTTTTATAAAAATTTATACAGCGTCATCTCTCCGCTTATATTTCTCATTTTTCACTTCTATTCTCAGTGGAGATCTCTCTCGTTTTTGATGGCCCAGTCGAGATCTCAAATCTGCTTTTAATTTTCTGGAATTTCCACTGAAAATAATGAAAGACTTAATTAAGTAATTAAACGTCCAATTAATTAATATATTGCTCATTTAATTAGCAAAAAAATAATCAATTAAGGCCCGGGTGTTTTTCCATCTTCATAATGTAAAATATCACAATTTCCAATGGACATTACATCTCGCAGGAGTCCCTAAAAATTATGATTGTACAATCAAAAGAAGTAGAAAAAAAACTGAACATTTTCAAAGAGCGTTTTTAATAGAAATTAAGGAATAAGTCCGATAGAGAGGAAATAGTGAATGGATAATAACGATCTGACAGCCAGTTCTAATGTGACAAATGACGACCTAACAGCCATTAGATACATCAAATTATTAATTTGCAATTTCCTCCCTATTGGCTTTATTTCCCAATATTATTAAAAAACACTCTCTGAAAATGTTCAGCTTTTTTTCAACGTTTTCTTGATTGTACAATCATAATTTTTGGAGACTCCAGGGCTATGTAAAACTGAATGGCAATTGGAGATCATTTCAGATTATCAAAATAAAAAAACAACAACCAAGATCACGTTCGAAAGATAATCCACAAATTTTCGCCATCAAAACTTCTCAATATTTTTCCATTCTCCTGAACGGAAAATTATTATTCTCATCCGTACTCCCAGTAATAAAAAAAAAGTTAATAAACGGAAGTGAATAAAAAAATACTTAATAAAAAAAGTTTTCCCTTCCCTAATTAATTAATATCCTCACCTATCGGCCTGTGAATTATCACTCTGACCCTTGACATTGAGCCTCGCCCAGACAGTGGAGGCCACCCTGGGCTTGTACCTTGGAACGACCTTAATTACACTCCCCTTTGGCCCCTGGATCTCCTTCTCGGAGATGTCACTGTCACTGCTGCTGGACTCTGACTCGTCTTCCTCCTCGAATGGCCCCTCCACCTCCTCCCACTCCCCTTCCTCCTTCTCAGAGTCCTCCACCTCGTCTTCCTCGACCTCCTCCACTTCCTCTTCTTCTTCCTCTTCTTCTTCTACAGTTCTTCTCGATCTGTATTTCTCCGGGGTGTTTGTCACAATCACTTGAATGTCCTCTCGATAAATCGGAGGGGGTTTCCTTCGTCCTAGGCGCGATCTCAAGTCTGCGCTTTCCTCCTGCTTCTGGAAATTTCAATTATTGAGGATGATTTTTCAATTTTTCAGCTGAAGCCGATGATTAATTCCGCAATTCAATTTTTTAGGTGAAGAAGAGACAGAGTGGATGAATTTCAATTTCACGAAATAATTTTCTTTCTTGGATTGGAGGGGAATTCAATTATTGACTCGTATGCTGCCTGTGATTATTATTGTGTAAACGGCGATTGAAATGTGAAGATTGATTGACCAATTATAAAATTAATTTTTCTTGTTGCATTTTAGTTTTTGATGAATGTCTTGCAGTCTAGGGGAGCTGGGGGAATTCTTGTGAGAACACTGCGTGACCTTCCCTCAATCCCAATATATTTATCATCATGAAAATTTTGCCATCTGCCTTCAATCTCAAAAACTGAGTGTAAATTGATTTTTTTTCGTTTTCCCACTCCATTCCTGATTTCTTTATCAACTTTCTTTGAATTTATTGGGAGAACCGTCAGAGATAGAGAGAAACATTCAACAAACAAAATGTTCAGCACGAAAGGACGAACATTTTTCATGCAAAAATTTGTCCTCCATCTGCGACTGTTGTCGAGCTATCGCGAATTGAAAAATTTTGCTACCCCAAAAAAAAACACGAATGATCACCTTTCTGGTCAACTCTTTGAGTTTCTTCTTCTTCACCTTCTCCTCCTCGTCATCGGCGTGCATCCTCATCCTGGGGATCTTGCTGCGCTTCGCCCACTCCTCCTCACTGTCATTGCTCCCTGAATCCTCGGAGGAACTCACCTCCACCACCACCTCTCTCCTCTCGATTTCTTTCGTTGGCTTCAACCCCAGTCTCTCCTTCACATTCCCTCGTTCCGGCCGCTCTGAGAACCCTCTCCTTATGTAGTTGTCCTCCACATCCTCATGTGCACCCCAGTTCTCAGACAACTCCCCCCAGGGGTTCTTCCCTCTCTCCTTCTCATCATTTTCTGAGGTTTCACTCGATCTTCGGGGTTTCACAGTTCTTATTTGTTTGTATTGCCTCTTTCGGGATTCTGTTAGTATTCCCCTCATTCCTAATGGAGAAAAATCATGAATGAGGTTAATAAAAAATGGAGGATTGATACAAAAAATCTTGGAAATTAATCTAGGTCTCTTGCGAAATGATATAAAAAAATAAGAAACCTAAATTGAGGGGAACAAGAGAATTATGTCTCAACTAAATTGTGAATATCTCTGCTCCTACTAGGTTTAGCAGAAAATACCACAAGACATCTTCACAGAAAATTTAATTCTCTACAAAAAGTTTGTGTGACATTTTCTTCTAAAATCCCTCACTACCGAGATCATTAAACTTAATTAGAAACATGAAATTTGATTAATTACAATTTATCAATTTACTGCTCTTGGTAAATCTGCAATTATCTCAGTGGCGAGTGATTTTATTTAAAAATGTCAAAAGACATTTTTTATAGAGAATTAATTTTCCCACAAAAAGTTCCTACGACATTTCCTCCTGAACCGATTAGTTTTGTCCGTATTAGTAAAAGACTTTTTATCCAAGTCACAAAAAAATAATTGCTCACCTCCAAAATTGGGATTTCCATATTTCTTGTAGTATTCACTCATCTTCTCAGCCCTCGGTTGCTTCTTATCATTCCTAGTAGCGAACCTGAGGAAGATGCCCTTAGATTTCGGCGAATCCACCCCCTTCCGCCATAACCCTGGAGGGAGAGGGCACTCAACATCCTTCAGATTGATTGTGCTTTCGTTCTTGGGGTCGTCGACCTCGATCAAGTTGTCTTCATGCGTGTATCTTCCTTTTTCCTGGATTTCCAGGTGATCCCGAAGACCGATTATTCTTTTGGAGAGACCCAGGAGAGCTCTGGCTGCAGAAACATTGTCCAGCCACACGACGTTACCTAATGAAGAAAAATTAATTTGATGAAACATTTTTTGCAAAGACTAATGAAACCAACGTGCTGCCCTCGAAATTCGATGAAAATAAAATTAAGTGAGAAATATAAATGAATTATTAACAATAAAGAGAAGAAAAAGAATTAATTATCAAAAAGAGGAGAAATAACACCCAGTAAGTTCCGATTACAAAGAAAAAAAAATTAAAAGAGATGAAAATCGTAGCCTGGATGCAATGAGCAAGAGATGCAGTAAAAATGTGGAATCGATAGAGTGAAAACGAGTTGAAGGCCAACAATAGTAGAGATTTCTAGCTGTAAATTGATGAAGAGATGAATAAAATGCATAATGAAACAGGCGAATGATCAAAGTTGACTAAGAGTACCTTGAGATACTAGAGAGTAGTGTTTAGGTGTTAAAAAAGTGTATCAAGATTATCACGGCACAAAAGTGATTTTATGTTTATGTATGATCAGAATGTGAGGATCACAATTTCCGTAGATAAGCTCTCCATGCTAAACATAAAATATTTAAAGATAAATGAAGGGATTCCGTTCTACGTAAGAGGTCACTTTGTTTGAGAGAATTTATGCAAATAATGATGGAATGAAGTTTCGGAAGGAGAAAACGGAGGGAATTTATCACTCTTACAGGAAACATCGTTGATCCACTCGATCGCCGCTGCTGGGTAGTGCTCGAAGTACTTGAAGACGTCTTTGGTGCTCATCTCCTCGGTTCCCCTCATGTGTAGAACGTTGAGTCTTATGTGCTTGCTGTTTTCGTTGTCCTCGTCGACTCCCATGCTATGCAAAAGCACCAGGAATTCATGAATTCGCAGCGAATTCTCGTGACAGTTCAGAATTTGCTGGACTACTTTTCGATTTCCAATATCTCGAGAACAATTCAGTAGCGAAGTGGTAAAACGGTTTAAGTCGACTCATCTCCCAGTTGAGTTTTCGAGGAATATTTCGGAATCTAAGGGAGATAGCGAAATTTTCGTAATCACATTTTTTGTAGCTCTCAATCGGCTCTACAAAAAAAGGTTATAACAAAAATTTTGCCATCTCTCTTAGATTGTGAGAGATTCATTGAAAACGGGTGAATAGTCAAAATTGACTTGTACCGTTTTACCACTTCGCTACTGAATTGCAGATAGAGAAAAACCTCCTCCACTGTAACTTTGCCTATTAACCAATCCCCAAAAAGAAACGACATTATAACTCTAGATCCAACTCACCTGGAGTACAGCTCCTCCTCATTCTCCAGCCCTCCGTCATTCTTGCTGAGTCCAAACCTCTTGGCCCTCTCCTGCATCTTCCTCCGCTCCTCCTCCCCAAAAATATCAATTCCAGTGGTGAATGCACCGCCTTTATTCTCATGTCGAGTCTCCACAACAAAATTGTCATCCTCAATGACACCCTCGTCACTATCAGCAGTCCCTCCGACGTCCTCGCCGCTCTCCTCTTCCCTGAACGTCGTCTCCACTTCCATCGGCTCCTCCATGCTCTCTGTGATGTTCCAGTATAATAAAAAAAACTTTCCCACCACCGGACCTTACTGTTTTTGAGGTTTGGAACATTGGAACAAGGAACAACTGGGAACAACCAACTCAACTGCGCGCTGCGACGCGCGGAGATTAGAGGAAAATTGTGACGTCATTATCCTCTCACCTGCCGTTTTTTTGGCTGATATCCTCGTATCCGAAAGCCAAATGCAGTGCTGTCACAAAGCACTCCGAGGGGAAAAGTTCCCCGGCCATAGAAAAAAATGTTGTATCAAAATGGACTGTTGTTATACGGGTTCATTGGATTTAATAAATGATGACGAAAGGTGAATGAAGAATTGTATAACATTGCGCTTGAATGACTCGTAAATCCTATCAAAAACAATAAAACGACAATGCTAATCTCCTCAATACAATACTCTCGAAAACAAACCCACGCGTTATTGGACAAACTGTTTAATTGATGGCCGGTAATGTGGGAATCGTTACTACCTTTAGAATCTCAATCGGTCAGGAATTGGTAACCCCGTCAGCAAATTCAAAAAATACTACGTGTTCAAGTAAAACACTGCATTAAATCATAAATAAAAATATTTAAAATATTTTTAAGATTCAGTGAATCAATGAAGACAAATCTTACTTGTTAGGGAAATTCGCAATAACTATTTCAAGATTATCTCGCAACTCTAGAAATTTCTTGATTTATGTCTCGGGGAATTAATATTTACTTCATTCTCACTCAATTTTTTGACACGTGTCATAATTAACATCAAGACTTTATCTTCAGAAATTGAAATCCCTACATTCTGATGACAAAATATTAGAGCGGTTTTCTTGACCTGGTTTTTTTCCAACTTATCTGAGTGAGTTTCTTCAAAATTACTTTTTTTTGTTTTTATGACGTTTTTCTTCAAATTACTTTTTTCTGTTTTTATGACGTTTTTCTTAAGAAAAACGTCATAAAAACAAAAAAAGTAATTTTGAAGAAACTCATTCAGATAAGTTGGAGAAAAACCAGGTCAAGAAAAGCGCTCTAATATTTTGTCATGGAGTTCTGTTTGAACCTTCGACGAGTGAGGACGTATTTTGAAATCGCTCCGTGTAAAGGTGTATACAGTGGAAAGTTTACAAGACAACTAGTTTAGCCCTAATATTGGGCGGCCTGCCCGATTACCACCATTTTCCAATCACTCCCACTATGGATGATTTGGAGGAAATAATGACATGCAGCAGTGCAGCTGCCCCAAGCCCAATATCACAGTAACCGAGAACATTTGCACAAGCAACCAGTCAACCGCAAATCCAGGAGCATTTTCCGACTGAGGAACAAGGCGCTGTAATTAGTGCAATTCAGGGTGTGCAGATGAAGGATTACATTTATGCAATTGGGGACATACTGGGACCCTCGAGTGTAGTTGCAGCCCACAGAATTCCAGGAAACAGAGTATCCATGTACCTTAAATCTGCTGATCTAGCGGATTCACTCACATCACCCAATACTAATGTTTTCATCGGCGATACCAAATTAGTTATCTTCCCAGAAAAAGCCAAATCCAGAAGAGTTATATTGTCAAATGTTTCTCCAAAATGACCGCATGCAGCAATTGAAAATGCCTTTAGAGAACTGCAGATTAACCCCAGTGACGAAAATCTCCACCCTCAATTTCAGCCTTAATCGAGGGGGATATATACAGTGGGAAGTTCTAGAAGGCAGTTTCAAATTAAAGAAGAGGATGTTATGAAAATTTCAGAAGAGATTAAAGTTGTTCATCAAAGTACTCAGTATATGATTACAGTTGTTGTTGACAGTAATGCCTGCTACAAATGTAACAAAACGGGGCATATCTCTAAGCACTGCCCGCAAGGCCCAGCAGCAAAACCACAACGGAGTATGGCCTACAGACTAGAGCAACAAAGGGATAATAGCACTCCTTTGACATCAAGCCCGGAAGCAAATCAATTAAATGACCAAACGGATGAAACTATATCACAGCAACAAGTAAACACGAACATCGGTGCCGTAGATGATAACAATGGGATTACTGAGGATAATCCGTTAATCGTATCTCAGGAGCCCATGGACACGGAGGTCCAAAAGAAAGTAAAACGCACTATATCTGTAGTGGAAAAAGATTCATACACACCAGACAACAACACGGAAGATGAAGACGGAGATTTCGAGCTACCCAAAGGCCAAACAAAAAGGAAAAATAAAAAACCAAAAAATGGGAAAGCTCGCCTTCTCACTTCAGAATTCATGCGCGGCCACTCCCCACGAGCAGCCAGGATAATGAAGAAAAATCCTGATGGTTATTGTTTAAACTACGAGCAATTTATTGATTTAATTGACAAGTCATTTGATACCAAGGACGTCCGTAAGCTTGCTGATGAAATCGGCAAGGATCCATTCCAGATTCTCACCACCATCCGCTATCTGTATCCATACGTGGATGATATCACCTTCAAGGGAAGAATGACGAGCATGGCCAACAAACTAGAGAACATCACCACGAATCCCGAAGAAGATGGATATCTCACAGCATCCTCTCAAAACCAACTGACGTCATGAACCATACACAATACGAACATCAAAAGGACATTGCAGTGTTGCACTGCAATTTGAGAGTCATGTTCTGGAACATCAGAGGGTTTAACAGTCACCGAGAAGATATTGAACGAGCGCTGACGGACCTGAACATTTTCACTGGAGTGGAGACCAAGATCAACCCGATGGATGAGCGGCGCTATAAGTTTCCAGGTTTTAATACACGCCGAGTTGATAAAGACAAGCAGTGTGGTGGCATCATCATACTAACGAGAAATTGTCTATCTATTAAAATACATACTAACGTTACTAATCCGCATCCTAGTGTTGAGCTAGCCGCGTTTGAAATTAATAATGTTGTTCCAAAAATAAATATATTAGTTTGTTATAGGAATCCGGAGGTCAGTCTTGATCGTGAGCAATGGCAGAAGATAGTAGATGTATACAGATCACTCGATAATTATTTATTTATGGGAGATTTTAATGCTCATCATGGAGCATGGAACTGTCAAAAAAATTCTCCTGACGGGCACAGGCTCTATGATTGTATAGAGAAAAATTACATTTTTCTGCATAATACGGATACGATAACTCACATAGATATTTACAGAGGAAAAATGTCTAATATAGATTTAGTCATGAGTAGCCCAGAAATTGCGGATATTGTCTCTGTCAGTGTTCATGGGGAGAACTGGGGCTCTGATCACTACCCGCTATACACACAAAACGTACAAAAGACGCAATACGTTAAAAAATCGCATAAGATTACATCGGTCCGAACGAATTGGGATAAACTAACACAATTATTAACCAAATCATTTGTAGTATTGATAACACCTGCATTTGAAGAACTCAGTCCCATCGAGAAATACAGGTATTTCATCAATATTATTGTTGCGAATGTGGCTAAATGCACCCCTGAAAAAAAATCGGTTCCACCCCATAGACACAGAAATCCAGTAAAATGGTGGGACGAGGAATGTGCTAAAGTATATAGATTGCGACATGCTAGTTATAAAAAATGGAGATACACTAAAACACTTAAAGACCTGATAGAGTACAAAAAAGCAATTGCAATCGCCAAGAAAACATTTAAACAAAAAAAGAAGCAATGCTTCAGAAAATTTTCTGAGAGTCTGAATGTTCGAACCAATATCAAATATCTATGGAATACATGTAAGGTCTTAAAAAAATCTTGGATAAATATAAATAATACTCCTAGAGACAATATTGAAACGCAGAAAAGAATTCTGCAAACGGTGTGCAAGCTGAGTCCAGAGGGCTGTCCAGCAGACCCCAAAAGCATCCCCGTTACAGACGCCAATCCTATTTTCGATCAGTCATTCTCATTTGATGAACTAAATTATGCGTTACACCATCGTAATAAAAAATCAGCGCCGGGGCCAGACGGAATCGATTACATCCTGCTCACTAAATTACCTGCACAAATAAAATTAATTCTCCTTGATATTTTCAACGATATTCATCATTCAGGGCAATATCCACCGGAGTGGATGGACACGTATCTTCATTTTATTCCTAGAGCCAACAATTCTGGGGTCCGACCGATTGCACTTACCTCATGCCTTCTCAAGCTATTTGAAACTATCTTGAAGAATAGGCTCCAGTGGTGGGTTGAGCGCAATGGTAAAATTCCTTTTGCGCAAACGGGATTTAGACCAGGTCTATCGTGTAGGGATAATTTAGTTAATCTCACTCTGCACGTTGAGGATGCATTTCGGGATCAAGAACAGGTATTAGCTGTTTTCTTAGATGTCACTGGTGCTTTTGATAACGTAATTGGAGATATTTTAATCGAGATACTTGCTGAGATTGGCTGTTCTAACTCTATCCTAAAGTTTATTAAATTTATTACGCACCAGAGAATTTTGCATTGCGAAGTACTAGGAGGTAATACTCGTAATACGTATAAAGGGTTGCCCCAAGGTGGGGTACTCTCCCCCCTATTATACACGTTATACACGCGGAATATTTTGAGAAAATTAAATTCTAGAATTGAGGCGTCACTCTTCGCAGATGACATAGGTCTATATCTTCGTACTGCGAACCTTGAGAAAGATCGAATTGTGATGGAAGAATCCATTGATCAACTCATTTATAACTTAAAAACATTAGGACTTAGCATTGCCCCTGAAAAAACAGTTGTACTTCGATTCAGTAAGAAAGGCTCACCACCGGAGAGTACTCGTATTAGAATAGGTCAGCTCCAAATTAATTCATCACCAACAGCAAAATTTCTAGGATTACACTTCGACCAAAAATTAAATTTTAAAATATTTATAAATGAGTATGATAGTGTATTTACATCGATTGAAACAGCAAGCAATTTGGGTATAGATATTAAATCCTCGCCTTCCCCTGACAAAGCCCTGGAGTCTCAGCTTGCAAACCAATATGAGGGTTGGAATGTTATTTATACAGATGGAAGTAAAGACCCAGACACAGATTTTGTAGGAGCTGCATGCCATTGTCCCGATTTAAACCTAAATACCTCCATCATACTTAATAACCATTGTTCAGTTTACACTGCGGAATGTATTGCGCTCAAGCTAGCCCTAGATATAGTCTCTGAACATAAGGAGCTTAACCACCTTATTCTTTCGGACTCCCTCAGTGTCATACAGAGTTTGGAATCCATAAGTTTCGATCCACACATCAACCCATATATATTAGAAATTAAAAAAATATACGACCATTTAATGAACGAAAATAGATCTCATACAGAAATAGTTTTTCGCTGGATTCCTGCACATGTGGGGGTTCGAGGTAATGAGGAGGTGGACTCCTTAGCAAAAAACGCAACGGAGGAAAGTGAAACACCTTTTTTACTTCCTGCCACAGACTTTAAAGCTCTATTCAAATCAGAAAGTTGGCTAGATACTACGAACACTATTCTAGGTGAATCTACAAGGGAGCAGAAACCAAAAGGGACATACTATTTTAGACATCTCTGGAATAGTAAAAAAAAAAACAACCGTGGTTCTGGGGACAAAAGCTCCCGAGAGATTTAATTGTCTGGGTCGATAGAGTGAGAGCCAATCACTATTATCTTAATGGATCATTGTACAGGAAAAATATTGTAAGTAGCCCGGAATGCACTTGCGGAGATAACTCTGAGACACAAGATATAGAACATGTAATTTGGTATTGTCCTCATTATAACAAAGGAAGGGAACAAATGATTAACAAATTGGTTGAATTACGATTCCCTAGACCATTTACCATAAATGCATTCCTGGTATCCAAGAATTTAAAATCATTAGAAATTATACATGAATTTGTTAAGAAAAATGGAATTAGAATTTAAAATAGCCGCACAGTTTTTGTAAATAACCCGAGAAGGGTTTGTACATAATAAAAAAAAAATATATATATATTTTGTCATCAGAATGTAGGGATTTCAATTTCTGAAGATAAAGTTTTGATGTTAATTATGACACGTGTCAAAAAATTGAGTGAGAATGAAGTAAATATTAATTCCCCGAGACATAAATCAAGAAATTTCTAGAGTTGCGAGATAATCTTGAAATAGTTATTGCGAATTTCCCTAACAAGTAAGATTTGTCTTCATTGATTCACTGAATCTTAAAAATATTGTAAATATTTTTATTTATGATTTAATGCAGTGTTTTACTTGAACACGTAGTATTTTTTGAATTTGCTGACGGGGTTACCAATTCCTGAACGATTGAGACTCTAAAGGTAGTAACGATTCCCACATTACCGGCCATCAATCAAACAGTTTGTCCAATAACGCGTGGATTTGTTGTCCAGAGTAATTGCATTGAGGAGATTAGCATTGTCGTTTTATTGTTTTTGATAGGATTTACGAGTCATTCAAGCACAATGTTATACAATTCTCCATTCACCTTTCGTCATCATTCATTAAATGCAATGAACCCGTATAACAACAGTCCATTTTGATACAACATTTTTTTCTATGGCCGGGAACGTTTTCCCCTCGGAGTGCTTGTGACAGCAGTGCATTTGGCGTTCGGATACGAGGATATCAGCCACTTTGTTATCAACTTATTATGATTTTGAAAAGTCTCAAGATGCAATATTAATTATTTGGAATTCAATTCATATAAATAAATGTTTTTAATTCTCAATTTTTTTAATGATGGCTTACAAAATTGACTAAATAAGAAATATAAGTCAATTTATTATCAATAAAACTAGACTGTCGATCGGAGCCTAAAATCAACTAGAATGTTCCTACTCATATGCACTTTCGTTTAGAATTTATTCAAGATTTCAATCTTGAAAAGATCAAGCTATGTTTCACGTTATGTAATGTCCAGAGTACTCCATTGCTAAAAAACACAAATAATGAATGAAAAATAGCCTTTGCTATATGAAGAGAAGAGCAATTCCTCAAGTATTGAACTTATTCAAACCCTGGTGAAACAGTCCGATTATTTCCGACTGGGTGATAAAAAATGAATCGGCGTTAATGATGTTTTCATCACGCTGTGACGAAAAATATTGTTCGTAACTCGTGAAAAAATGTTTTTTAGCACGTGGGATTATATCACTCGCCTTCGGCTCGTGATATAAAACCTCCCACTCGCCAAAAAACACTTTTTTGCACTCGTTACGAAATTATACTAATATGCATAATATGAGATCTATCAACCGAATTTAACGGGCAAAGACAGAAATATCATTGACGCCGATTCATTTTTTATCACCCAGTTGGAAATAATCGGACTGTTTTACCAGGGAACTGTATACAATTGATTCCAACAATTTCTTACTGAAAAAAAAAAATCCCGCCACAGACTACGTGACTCACGTCCGGTGGCGTCGCCACAGCCGTCCCCCCTGAACCTATCGCCAAGTCACCTTTCCCCCCAACATCCCTCATCCCTCAGTACCCCCCCTCAGTCTGTGAGGTTACTATTACAGAGAGGTGGTGCGGTGTGTTGTGAAGTCCTGAAATAGGTAGTTGTGTATATATAAATGGCGGCTGACGAAAAATGGTACTTTACAAAAGAACAATTAGCAAGTACACCATCGAGGCGAAACGGAATAGACGCTGATAAGGAGTTGAGTTACAGACAGCAGGCAGCTAATTTTATCCAGGACATGGGACAGAGGCTCGTCGTGTATCCTTTTTTTCGCATCACTGAAAATACCCCCCCCCCTCCGCCCTCCCCTCACCCACTCATTACACATTCGCCTCGTTTTATCCTATTTAAGGGTTTTATTTTGTTGTTTGGAAATTTTTGTGGGCGTTTAAGTGCCCTCGAGGGGCATTTTTTTCGGAATTGAACTGGTGTGGTGGACGAATCCAGTGCGTTGTAAACAGCATCGACTACTGTGGGCAGCTTCAGCATTTTCTCATTTCCTGGGACACTTTTGGGGGCTCAGGGGGCTTTGGGGGATTTTTCGTAGGGCAGGGGGCTTTTAGGGCTTTATTTTAAGAGCTTTTCTTGCGGGATGAGGCAATTGTTTGGGGCCCTGGGACAATGGCGATTCGGGTCACGTTTTTTGGACGGCATTGTTTGTCTGTGGCTTTGACAGGTCTACCAACTAACGTGAGGGACGAATTTTTTTTTTTTAATTTGGGTGAGAATTTTTGTTCAGCTAAGGGGATCTGAAGGGGATGAGGGATTTTTAGGCAGGAATTGATGAGGATGGGTAATCCTTTTTTTTCAGGAGAGAAATGTGAGATAATTGAAGAGTTGGTTTTTCCGTGTTTCATTTTCAGAAAATGTCACGAACCATTTCTCCTGTTGCATTTATACATTTATAAATCAATCAAGCCATTATTATTTTCCTTAATAAATAATTCCATATAAAACAGTACACAACTATGTATAAATACAGCAATAGTGTATATGCACCGGTTCTACGTGTTTCATTCGCTAGCGCAATTCCACAGAAATGCAATTGCAGCAGCATCCCTGTTTCTCGCTGCCAAAGTCGAGGAACAACCACGAAAATTGGAGCATGTTATCAAGGTTGCACACATGTGTCTTCACAAAGACCAGAATACACCAGACACCAAATCTGATGTAAGTTTAAAATGAGAAAAAACAATTTTAGAATTTCTTTATTTATCAATAAATAATTGAAAAACTTAACATTTCAGCATTATCTTGAGCAGGCCCAGGATTTGGTGTTTAACGAAAATGTCCTGCTTCAAACTCTGGGCTTCGACGTTGCCATTGATCATCCACATACTCATGTTGTCAGATGTTGTCAGTTAGTTAAAGGTATTTACGAAAAGCTTTCAATAATGAGTTTCATTAAATGTGCACGAGCTTTTAAATTTTCCCATGACGGTCGAAAAATTGTGTACTGAGTGTAAAAAAAAAATTTTTTTTTCCAGCGAGCAAGGACTTAGCCCAGACTTCATACTTCATGGCGTCAAACAGGTGGCTAATCAAAATTACCTACTCTATAAACTCGAAAACCCGTTATTTTCATAAAATATGAAACAAAATAATCAGCAGACACTGGTCTATGAGAGTTGTATGCTAGATTCGATCAATTCTATGTATGCACTGTCTCTTGAAAAAACCATGAACCATGCATATAAATTGAGGAATAATTGTCCTGCACTTGGATTCCAATTTTGGTATGAAAAATTCGTTGAATTTTCGACAACTCTTTGGAAATAATTCAAGTGCTGTCAATTGAATTCCGATTTTTTATGCTGAATGTTCGAATTGGGACGGTGGTCTGATGATATTTTAACCAAAAGAGTAAATAAAACTGGAGTCTCAGAGACCGAAAAAAAGTTTTATAAAAAATGAAAGGATTAATTCGTTCAGGTAAATGAATAATTTCTTAAACACAAACCCATGAAATACAACTTCTACTCCCTTATGTTTTTTCTTTCACGTAGTTTTGTGTTAGATTTTAGTTGGTTTTATACCTGTAAGTGATTTTCATGGTAGAGATAGATATTTATTGGATGAGAGTCATTGATTATTGATGAAAATTATTTTCTTCTGTTTGGGAATTTAGTTTACATCTTACGACCATGTGCCTGCAGTATAAACCGACAGTGGTTGCCTGTTTTTGCATCCATTTGGCCTGCAAGTGGTCAAATTGGGAGGTGAGTTCCATTGAATTTAACATCAGGCAGGTATCGATGGTTCTAAAAATTGTGAAAAAAATAAAGCAACCAAGATCATTTAAATCCAGAATTATTATCTCAATTATTTACACAAATTCCATTTCTCAAAAGCCATTAAGAACTCTTGGAAATAAAAATTTCTTAATCCCCAGATACCCCAGAGTAACGAAGGAAAGCACTGGTTTTGGTATGTCGACCGCACCGTAACCTCCGAACTCCTGCAACAACTAACCGTCGAGTTTCTCCACATCTTTGACAGATGCCCCTCTCGTCTTAAGAAGAAGATAATGTCAATGTCGGAGAAGCAGAGTCCCACAATGCATCACCCAAGTCTCCCGAACTCACCCTTCGACGTGGAGCCCCGCAAAGTCAACTCCCCCGCCCCAGACGGAGGTCCAACCTTCCAATCAGCTCGTCCCTTTCCACAGGAGAAGGATGACACAAAGCCCTCGACGTCTCGCCCCCAGCTCGACCGAGAGTACCGCGAGAAAAAGGAACGTGAACGTCTGGAACGAGAAAAACTCGGCAACTCACTGGTGCCCCACGATCCCCAGAAGCACCATCACCAACATCACCACAAGCCACCCCAGAACCTCCTCCCAAAGCATCCTCAGCCCGCAAAACCTCTCCACCACAATCATCACCATAGGCCAGACCCTAAACTCCCTCTACCCCCTCAACGTCACTCCCAATCTCGTCAGCGACCCCCAGCTCTCCCCCATACCTCCCAAAATCCCCCCCCTCCAACCACTCCTCAACCCCAATACCAGAAGGATTCAAATCTGGTGGTGAATCCTCCAGACCACCAGGATCTGGAAAAATCCCAGAACAATCATCTCCATCGTCGCTACAACGATCCTCGCCACAAGCTTCTTGAACACAGAAAAGAGGAGCCAAAGCCCTATAGTTCACAAATTCGTCAACGAAAGCCAGACTCCCTGGAGCAGAGATCGGAGGAAGTGAGGAAGCTGATCGAGAAGCCCCTGCCTCCCCTGAAACCCAGACAGGAACTCACAAAGGAGGATTACATAGCTACGATGATGAAACAGTCCCATCATCCCTCAAAATATCAGGATAAACCACTTGTTCATAATTCTGGACGAAATATTCAGCCCCACGAGTTTCACAAGACACCTGGAGCAGTAGCTCCCTTAAAACCCCAAGTGAACCCGACAAACCTGCAGAATCCTCAGAAGGACCAGAAGAACGGTGAGTAATAAATCATCCACTTGAGCATTGTTATAAATCGGAGAAAAGCCATTAATCCAATTAATCAAAATTTTTGTCCTCAAAAAATATGTTTGTACAATGAAAAAAAAAACGTTGAAACAAAAAAAAATTCTACAGGTATCGAGGAGGCAAAACCTGGCGAGAAGCGATTGAAACCAGAGGAAGTTGTCCCCAAACACAAGTCTCTGTTCAGTCCTGAGAAGGTACCACGAGAGAACGTCTCCAGGTCGAAACCCCCTAAGCAGAAAACTCCACCGATGGTTGTTCCAGTGAAGGCTATTAAACAGGAGAGAATCATTCCTGAGGGTCATTTCGAACTCCCTGGGAGCTTTCCCAGCCCTCCTCAGACACTAAACCCTCAGAAGAGACCAGAGGATCGAGTGCAGCCAGAGGATCCTGGTAATTTTGACCTCGTAAAGATGTTTGGAAAGCTCCCAGAGCCCCTCCAGTCTCTGGGTTCGACCAATGGAAAAGGTGACCTCAAACAGGTGAAATCCTTCGACACTGATCATCACATCCTGACGAATGGAATGGACTTGGAAACTAAAACAGATCTCGATCAGTTGATCCTGGACAGACTGGATTCAGGATTAAAAACTGAGTACTTGAGTCCTATGAAGTCAGCTCAAGGTATCTCAGCACTTCTCCAAGAGCCCCTGGCACCAATGCCTTCATTACTCCAGTCATCGGACTCTGGTACATTCAGTCAACCTCTCAGCCAGAGCCAGTACTCAGAATCCCTCCAGAATTCAGTGCCTGAGCAAGTGAAAGAGGAAATTTACACGTCAACTGTCGATATATCCGCTCTATCAGGACCTGTACAGCCTGCACTTCCTGATGTGACAGGTGTCCCCCCCCAAAATCCTCAACAGTCAGAGAAAAAATCAGAGCATCATAAGAGTGAGAAAAAGAAGAAGAAGGATAAGCACAAGCATAAGGACAAGGACAGGCATAAACACAAGCATAAAGAGAAGGACAAGGAGAAGAAAGACAAGGAGAAGAAGGACAAGGAGAAGACCAAGGTGCTGGAGGAGAACAACTCCACTATTCCCATCAAGATCACAATACCTAAGGACAAGTTGAATCTGTCTAATGATAATTCTTCCCAGGAGAGGAAGAGTCCTAGTGCAACAAAGCTAACTCTCAAAATACCGAAGGAAAGATTACAGCCAGGAACTACTGTTCAGACTGTTGCTAAGGATGCTCAGGGCTCCTTGAAGATTAAAATCAGAACTTCGGGGGCAGGGGTAGAGTTTCCTGAGTCAAGGAAGAGGGAGAGGGAGAGGGAATCAGGGGGGGATCCTGGTCCTGCCAGCAAGAAGAGTGCTGCTGGACAACAGAGGACGACTGAGAGACAGAATGGGAGGCATTACGGAACTACAAGCAATAAGGTAAGGGGGAGGGGCTTTGGCTTTGGAAGGGCTATGGGGTATTATCAGGGGATGGAGAGTGATGGATTCAGGGGACAAATGATGGGACAGGGATTTTTGAGGGGGGGAGGACAACAGGAGTACTTTTATCCGTATCCACCACCTAATATGTATCCTGGTGGTTACTTCTGTGATCCTGGGCTATTTTATGGGGGTTTTCAACAGGGATTCTCCATGTTTCCTGGGGTGGTTATGGCTGATGGGGGGGTGGTTGATACTTCTGTACCTCCACCGAGTTTTGTCGCGAGGGAGGAACAAATGCCTCCGCTGCCCGAGGGACCACATCCCAATGAGGTGCATGTGCCACCTCCACCTCCTCCGGAGTGAGGAAAAGTGGTTACTTGGAGAAAATGGCAAAATCTCTTAAACCCCCATTGGGAATAATTTCTATTCTAGAGTATACGTTTGGCAATATCGAATTTCACTTAAATAGTTTAAATACTCTTTATTTTCCTCTGATAATTTTCTGAAAAAAAAAATCGCATCTGAATTGTGAATGGTAGAAATGGAAATCAAGTAGAAAAGCATGGCATAGTACTACTTTATAGTTTCTTTACTCAATTTTTCTGTTTTATTTTTATTTCCTTATTCGTAGAAAATTTATTCTGTATTTACTTATTGATTATTGAACACTGAGTAGACTCTTCCTCATATGCTCTCCAATCATGCAAAGAACAATGGGTTGAGAAGATTTGTGAAAATAATCCCTCCATCAAAGCACGAAATAATTCAAATGTTTTTTTTCCTGTTTTATAAGTGAAAAGTAATTAATGAGGCGTTACCTTTGCTGGCAAAGGACTCTTGGGGCCAAAAGGACGCCAATAAATAATTAGAATAATAATAAAATGTGTGTACATAATTACTCAATGTATATGCTGACTCCTCAAAACACAAAAAAATGAGCAAATTTTCAGTTGTAGAAGGAAATACTGTTGTCTATTATATATATCAATGTTTTGATTTTGTTACGATTTTTAATGGATACCTGGTAGATAGATTGAGTCAGGGACGAGACGAGGGGGAAAATATTGCCCTTTATTTCTTCTTATTGTAGGGAGAATTGCCCTCAGATTTAGGGATTTTTATTAAGAAAAATTTGACTTACCCTTTTGGAAACATTAAACTCACTTTTTTTTTCTCTCTCTCTCTCTCTCTCTCTCGAATATTTTATAGTATTTTTGTTTATTCAGTTTGCAATTTACTCACGTAATTTTGTTATTTTTTGATAGTTTTTTCCATTGAATGTGGAGCAAAATCATTGCTGAATTTTTATTGAATCGAATTGAGAATTGAAGATAATTATAATTGAAGAAATAATAGGAGAAACAGCAAGGGCAAAAGTGTTATCGCTTAGTTGTATTTTATTAATTAATTATAAAAGAAGACGCGGCATTTTTAACTGGAATTATTCGATTTAAGAAGATACAACCCAATTGCCATTCAGTTTTCAGTTCATCCGATAGATTCACTGTTTTATACGACATACGAATCATGTAATCGAGATTTTTTGTGTTTTTTTTGTCTCAAGTAATTGAACATGATCATCAATCGATGAATTTAGTTACTTGTGCAAATGTATGAATTTGTGAAATCCGAATTTTCGTTATGTTGAAGAAACTCGCAGACTCTTCTTCTAAAAAACAATATTTCAGGGACGAAGTGGTGAAGCTAGTCGATTCAAGTCAATTCGAGAATTAGTTTTTGCTTTTCTCTTTCCGTGCTTTGCAAAAAAAACGCATAGATATTGCAATATTCAGGGGAGATTGATACAGAATTTTTTGTTTTTTTTTTTAGCAGAGTTAAATTATATTAATGGTCAAATGTTTTCATCCTTGGCGCAAAGTTTTTTCCACGTTTCAGTAGTGTTTTTCACTCTTGAAGCCTCTCAATGTTTTGGACTAAGGGTCAAGTGTTTGGAAGGATCAAAAACCCTCAATTGAAACGAAAAAATTTAGAATTTTGCAAATATAAAAATCATTTTCACCTCTTCACAACTGAAGGAAAAAAAAAACTTGCTCAATAAATATTTTTCAACAGTAAAACGAAAATTCGTTTTGAATTCAAATAAATTCGCCTGTCAAAAACATTAGTCCTAAGGCATTATAAATTAGCTAAACAATTTCGTCAAATCGTAATGAAGACGCAATCAATCGAATCCAGTGTTTGGGTGTTTTCTAAGGACAAAATAATTGCTAAGGTGAATGCATTAAACGAGAGTGAGTGAGGGAGTGCATGAAAGTTTTATAACAATAATCTCTGTTTTCTGGAGCTACCGAATGCAACTCGACAATTGTTGTAATTAACTCAAGGATTGAAAATAGAAGAAAATTTACATTACCTTTAATTTCTCTCTGTATGAATTAATTGTATCCAGTGTGTTCTATTCTGTTCTGTTCTGTCTGTTCTGTTTTTAAATATGAAGACATCCGCAGAGATTCTCTAAAAACAATAGTGGACCACAAAAATGAAATAAAAATTTTAATAAAAAGACGAATAAACTCAATTGTACGATAAAGAAAGAAAAAAAACCATAAATTTACCTTAGTAGTTATTTTGTCTCAATTTATTTTCAAATGTGAACACCTATGCACATCCGCATTTTGTTTACTAACAGTTAAAAAAAAACATCTGAAAATGTGAAAGATCGCCTCATTAATTCATAAAAAATATTGCAATGGTCATTTGATCGCTGGGTGGAGGGTTCATTGCACGTTGAGTTCATTATTTGGTGCATGTGCAACTGAATTTTTATGCTCTTTCATTATTGTTTTCTCAGCTATCATTATCATTCGCAGGAACCGATACAGATGTGGGAAAATTTTTTGTGATTTAATGTTGCAGGAGAAGCACACGAGAGAACACAAGAGTTCGAGTAAGTTGTCACAGTCCCAGCAATCACACACTACGTAGTATCGAGACGAGGAGGGACTACTTAACCCCTAGGGTTTTTCCGTTTTTTATTGTTTAGAGAGGAAAATTAAAACTATTCCTTTTTTACAGTTGAGAAAGGACGTGTTGGGAGTGGGGAGTGAGTGGTGTTTATAGGTTTTCTTGAGTATTTAGGGGAGAAAAAACGGTTTTCAATGCTGAAAGCTTGTTTTTTTGTTTTTAGTTGTGGGTCGGAATGAAAAAAAAACTACTAAAATGCGGCTAGAACTTTGAATCATAAATTCTCAGTCAAAAATGAATGGGAAAATTTGAAAGATACTTAGGAAATTTGTTCATTTTCTAAAAACCGCATAAAGTGAGATGAGGGTGACCCGAAGAGAATAAAAAAGAGGATTATTTATTCTCTTCAGATCACCGTCAAATCGTTTCGTCGAGTTATTGAAAAAGAATAAAATTTTCAAGTTATTATCGTTCACGTTTCTTTTCATCATTTCAGTAGATTTTCTTACTTCCAAAGACTGTTAACCGGGCAAATAACCCTCAACTAAAAAAAAAACTATCCTCTAATATGAAATGAAAATTGTATGAAAACAGATCTCAAACAAAGCAAAATGGTTCGTGAAATTTTGAATAAAAGCCAAAAGTAGCTCCACTCCTTCATTCATAAAATTATCCTGCACTAGAGCTCAACTTCTTAACTCCGCGTTCTCTCATCCCCAAGGCAAGAGATAATAATGTATACGCATCTTTCCATTCAGTACTGGAGTGTTAAAAATTCATTTTTTTTTTTTCTGAATATCCTAAGATATTTCGAAAAAAACTGATTCGTCACAAAATGAAACAGATCTTTTCCTTGTTTCATCACTTCATTGCAATTCGTATCGAAGGATTAAATAAACTCAGAACACGTTAGTTCAGAGGAATCTGTGTACAACTCCATTGGGACACACGAGAGTGAGACGATAGGTCAAAGTTATTCAAATAATTTATTTATCCATTCGTAAATTATCCTAATTTCATTAATTGAATCGTAATTTTTTCCATGTAAATAGTTTGAAAATCACTTTCTTTGAATCTTCAACAGTAATCTGCATTTCTCTCCCTGCCCCCCCCCCCCCCCCCCCCCCCCCCCCCCCCCCCCCCCCCCCCCCCCCCCCCCCCCCCCCCCCCCCCCCCCCCCCCCCCCCCCCCCCCCCCNAAAGGACAAAAAACTGAATAGTTTAAAAACGAAATACGACTATTATCTGACTGTACATAAAATTATTTTGTATGCCAAAATAAACCAAATGGATGACGGAAAATGGAATGATACAATGAAAAATATGAGACTACTTTCGTTCGAAAGGTAAATAATTGCTTTGATCCGGCGGAAGCAAATGAAAAGAAAGTTGCATTTTTTATTTCAGTTGAAAAATTAAAGCTGAAGGTGCTACGAGATTTAGTTTATTTTAGGGTGAAATTTTTCATTTTGAAGGGAATAATAAAGTGGCTCAGAGAAATTCAGACATCATTTTTTGTCTTTCAGTAATTGGTAGTTATCTCGGTCAACTGATTTTGACTGTGAGTTTGTGGCGCATTTTTTTTACAAATTTATCCCTGAATTTCTAAAAATTGCTCTTGAGCACTTCAAGAAAATCAACTTTCTTGTTCCATTCAACCCTCCATTATTCATCTGGAATTTCCAAATGCATATCGAGAAGCGCCAAGTGAAGCAACAAACTGTCGAATTTGTTTATAGCTTCCGAAGTTACGCATTTACGTAGAAAAAAAAATTTACGAATATGTTCTAAGACTAAAATAGTAATCGTAAAATGAATAACTATTAAACATAAACTACAATCATTGTTACACTAATTAATCATGTTGAATTGGTGGAGTGATTAAAAGCCACTTTTGTAATAAAACAAAAAAAGAAAAAACAAACGAAAAAAAAATTTATTTTCTCTTGCTCGTGCACTCTCACGTCCCCAGAATAATTTTATTCCTTTTAGTCGAAGCAAATAAATAATTCAATTGATAATTTATTAGCAAGAGAAAACGAGCGAATAAATTCACTAGTTGATTAATCGAGTCTTGAGAAGATAATTGATAATTGTCGTGAAGAATTCACTGATTTTGGACTGCCTTTACAACTGATTAAAGTTGATCGATACCATGAATCTAATGATTGCAATTTATTATTATAGAATTAATTAAGTCCGATCACGTCATCCGTCGTTAATTTCCTAAGGTAATGCATCAACTAAAATAAAGATTGAGGTATGCAGAGAGAATAAAGATTTGTTGATAAAACAAAAATCGATTTCTTGGTTTTTTTTTTAAATCTGAATTTTATTGTGGAGAAAAATAAGGTATTACAGGTGTGGCTAATTACGCAATACTACTGGCATTGGATGCAATTCTTGGCCACAGATCTGCACATTCCTTAGCAACTGGTCCAGTGATGGCTGAGCCCTTCATTTCCCCTTTATTGTTGACAATAACACCTGCGTTATCCTCGAAGTAGATGAAAACACCGTCCTTCCTGCGGAAGGGCTTGCGCTGGCGGATAACTACTGCTGGCATAACTGTGAACAGACAAATGATCAGGGTTAATTCGGTAATTTTCCCCTGTTACATTTTGTGGGGAATTTTATAAGCAAAATTGTGGAGATAATTGGATAATTATCAAGTGGCACAAATGTTCTAAAGTGGAATATAAAATGTCAACTTTTAAATAATATACCTAATTATTTTCGCAATGAGTGACTCACCCTTTTTCCTGAGCTCAGGCTTTCCCTTCTTGACAGTAGCAACAATCATGTCACCTGATCCAGCAGCAGGGAGACGATTCAGTCGTCCCTTGATACCCTGAACAGCAATAACATAGAGGTTCTTGGCACCTGGAATGAAATTGTTCTTTAGTTGCTCTGTTTGAATATATCATAGAACGAGGCAAAACAAATTTAAAGAGATTCCCATCGGCTACTTATTTCAAATAGTATTTTTGTGGATTAAACCACTACAATACTCTTCTATTCCTCCCCTCGATAACTTAAAATGGGAAAACTGAGGTTATCAATCACAATCATTCCCGCAAGTCTCCAAAAGCTCACCAGTGTTGTCAGCGCAATTGATAACAGCACCCACAGGAAGACCCAGGGATATTCTGAACTTGGCTCCAGCTGATCCACCACGTCCTAATCATCAGATTAATAAAAAGAGAATTTCATGAATCAATCGATCTTGTATACTGTCCCACCATTGATGTCTCATGGCAGGAGGAAAATTTTTGCCCCTCAAAAATCCCATTATTCTAAATCATAAGAAAAAACGTTTGACTCTAACATATCAACAACCTCTTCCCTTTTAATCACATAATGTTAATTAAACTTGATCGACTATTTTCACTCGGATTTTCATGGATTTTCACAGATGTCAAAACAACTAACCTCTCTTCGACATTTTGGCGTTTTTTTTTAAGAGCAAGAACTCTGAGTCTATTGCGCACTTAGCTCGATCTGCTCACCTGTGTGCGCAACTCCGCCATTTTGTTGTGAATGTGAAGAGGGAAATTCAAATCAAAATTCAAGTGTCATTATTTATTCAATATTTTTTATCAAGTTATTGAATTTAGAAAGAAAAATTGACATGTTACTACAAGAGACTTTAGATAAAATAATGAAGGATAATGAATCGTCACTCCAAGATAAGATTCTAGCGGCTCTAGATGGTGACCTAGAGCAGCACAAGGTTATGTATTTGTCCAAAACATAATGTTATTAATTAAAAATTGACGAATAATGATTTTTTCTATCATTTGGACAGAACAATTTACTGAAACGAAGTGAAAAAAACTGGATAATTGGCGAAAATAATGCCAATACAAAACTAGGTAAGTAGGAAATTGATTTATCGATTGAGGGCGGAACGGTGGGAAGTCGGGAAGAGTGGACATTCGGCGGTTTACTTTATTAGTCCTTCGTGCACGCATTTAGCCTCAGATATCAATTCTTCCGGATAAAAACACATGTATAAAAGTTTGTTATTACTTTACAAGAGAGAAATTTAGCGATATTTTTTGGGATTGATGAGATAATATGCCGGAACCGTTGTTGACAGAGGTCATGGAGTTGGAGCTGGGAGGTAATAAAGAATGTACAATTATTATTAGATACTTGGAGGGAAATATTTGGGTTGAGACAATTTATTTATGTTGTCCAAGATAGGATAGAAATCATAAAATGAAATTTTTGACAATATCTTGGAATGAAAGGGAGATATCGAAATTTTTATTCCAACTTTTTTTGTAGTCAGTAATTAATAATAATTATAAAAAAATGCTCGACATGAATTTTTTACAAAAATAGAATTTATTCATATAGTTATTTAAGTTGGAATTTGCTATTCGAATTGGTTTTTCATAGCGTACGTAGAGACTAACATAGATTGACTCTTTCAGCCCAGGAGCCATGGCCCCAGCCCATAAAACTGTACCAGCCCTACGAAGTCGAGCAAATTCTCCTCCCAGACAATGCCAACTGTCTGGCAGTCCAGGCATTCCTCCACATGTTGAACCTAGAGTACCAAATAGAGCCCAGAAAAAACGCTGAGTACATGTCCCCCTCGGGTCGAGTGCCTTTCATCCAGTGTGGAGCGTTTGTTGTCTCTGACTTTGATAATATAGTATCATTCGTGGGGAACAAAGGGGCCAGGCTCTCCCAGGACTTGGATGACACTGAAAAAACAGACATGAGGGCTTACATATCACTCGTTAATAATGGTCTTGCTAATGCTGAGCAGTACATATGCTGGGTGGACCCAGCAACTCTCGAGGATGTCACTAAACCTAGGCATGGCTCGGTGTATCCCTGGCCTTTAAATCATATTCTCAACTGGCAAAAACAGAGACAAATTACGAAAAAATTAAAGGTCCTGGGCTTATACAATAAAAGTCTTGAGGAAATTTATCAGGATGTGAAAATGTGCTGTACTGCATTATCTGAGAGACTCGATGGGAAGCCCTATTTTTATGGAAACAAGTGAGAGAGTTTTTTTTTTTCATTTTTAAATACACTGGTGAGGGGATAAAACAGAATCTGTTCAGAATCTAAGGAAGGCGACTTGTTATTTAGACCTTATTTTTCTCTATAAAAAAGGTCGGAGATCAATCCGTTGAATGTTAAATTCAGTTATTCTGTTTTATCAATGCACAACATGTTGTATTTTTTTCGATGGATATTTATGAGACATTTGTTTTCAAGCCCATGTGAGCTAGATGCTCTTGTTTACGGCCACATTCATGCAATCCTGAGATCCCAGGCTGTTCCATCCCTCCAGGGTCTCGTTAGAGTCATCAGGGGTTACCCTGAACTCATTGATCACTGCAAACGTCTCGAGTCGGATTTTTTCAACGGGGAACAGACGGTTGGGGAGGAGATTGAAATTGTTGATGAAGAGGACGCACTCTGGGATATTTCCGACTCTATTGAGATCCTTCCTCCATTGTCCAATAGCTCCTCTATCCAATAAAATTCTTCATCATTCAGTTCTTCATTTTATTCCATATATATATTCATTTCACATATTTGGATATCTTATTTTTTTTATACATCATGAAATATGGGAAAAAGAAATATGACAAAAAATTAAATCTATTCCAGAGGACCTAAAGAACTTGATGCTCTAGTATTTGGTCATCTCTTTACAATTTTAACAACACCACTCCCAGCAAAGAGGCTGGCTGAGATTGTCAAGGAGTTTCCAGATCTGGTTGATCTTTGTAAAAGAATCGAGAAGAGGTATTTCCAACGTAACGAGGATTAGGAGAGGCTCGATTGCTCGAGGTTCAGATACATCGAGATCAGATACATGGACATTGATAGATCAAAATTTTTATGCCTAGCGAATAACAAAAATCAATTCGACTCGACCGGACGGGTCTTTTGTTCAATCATGTGACGTGGAAAAATTTTTCGTCCATCTGTTAATTTCATTTTTTATGTTACTTCGGGTCTGAGGGTAATCTGAAACTCGTGCAATTGAGTGATTAATAATTGAATTAATGTTGAAAATTGTAGAAAAATATTAAATATATAAATAATTGTTTAAAAAACGAAAAATCATGGTTTCAGCTTTTTTTCCTTACGTACTATTGAGAACGAGGCTACTAACAGGACAAATCGAGAGCGAGTGCGTAGTGAGGACTGCTTGGACAGTTTGATTGACAATCATTGTGCTAGAGTTAATAGAAAACAAAAATCGGGATTTTTTTACTTTCCTGTTCTGTGATTGATAATTTTCAATCGTTCATTATTTATTTATTTATTTATTTTTACAAAATTTTTTTGTGCATGCATCATGCATTTGAAATTATAATTGGATTGTCAAGTGGTAAATTCATGAGTAAATTGGGAATTTTCGTTAATTTCTTACTAATCGCAGGGATGAATGAGTTTAGAGGAAAAAAATCTAGAAATAATGTCGTACATTTTCCTCTAGAATGACTCGTCATCGAGATTATTCGATATTTAACTCAAGGGTTGGTAAAAAATGTCAGTTTTGCTGCATTTTATCAGTTCATTACACCAAATTATCAATCCAATTACAAAGTGTAATTGCAAGTTGAAGAGTGAATTTTGTCATCGAATGAATGACGTGTGAACGTAAAAAAAATCAGAAATTTGGAAGGGTCAATTGGATCACGAATAGAACTAAAAAAAACTGCCCTTTGTATTTTTTTTTACATTTCATATATGTATTTATTATGATAGATTTCTAGGTACATACTGTGTAATGAATATCGACTCAACTAATAATTATTCAGTGAAAAATTAAAGTTTGTGCGATAAAACCAATTAAAAAAACTAATTGTAAGACTGATACAATAATATTTGTAAAAACATCAACATGTTCTGCCTTTGATATTCTCCATGGGATTTTAAATTGAAAGTAATCACATTTCTTTTGAAATACTCAACTGTACGAGTAATGTAACAATTCATTCATACCTTACGTTTAACAATAGTGATTAAATCATCATCTTGAGATACAATAATTCATGTGTTTTGTTTTATATATTCATTTATTTTCCTTTGATGGCCGTTTACCAGACTGAGATAAGAAGAATTGTCAAAATTTCTTGAAAATTATTTCAATCTGAAACGATAAATTATTTATTATGCTCATTGATTGTCACAATGGAAAATCATTCATTCAAAATTGAGGAGTACGACTGCACAAATTTACTGAACTTAATCATTAATAGTACATTAGAGTACAAGGGCACAAATTTCGTTTTCAACGAATGTGTAATTTACAGGCCGAGCCGAAGGCGAGATCTGTACACACATTCGTTGAAAACGAAATTTATTACCGAGTGCTCTATAATATTTTATGTCAAGTCGTGCAGAAGTCGAGTTTTGAGCAAGCTGCGCGAAGCGCAGCGTGCGATAAACTCGACTTATTGCACGGTGCGACATAAATAAAATAATTGAAAAAAAAAAACATGTCAATAATTCTTATCTCAGTTTAGTCCCCAGGGAAGCAGCTATATGGTTCAATTTGTTTACCTATTTCTTATGATTAATCTATGCATTAAAGTCATTTATTTATTTTCATCTCAGACAAATATAATCCAAGTAGGAAAATAATAATGAGTGGCGGAAGAATAAAATTATCAAGAGAGAAAATGGAGCAGAGATGAATTGAAATCTGCAGTGTGTAAATAATTGCACGGAAAATATCATCATACAAAGTTCACTGGACTCCTCCTGTCTACAAAAAAACTATAAAAAAATATTTCTACAAAATATTGTTCGTGAAGATTTCTAACGATTTTTCCATTAATTATGTCCGAAGCAAGAAATAAAAATAAAAAATAGGGACTTGAAGATGTCGGCCAGCCGTTCTCAAATTTGTCTAAAACGCCTCTACAAGATTCTTCAATTAATTTTGTTCAATTCAGCCCAATTATATCAATTATTATTCCTAAGTATACACTGATTTTTTTATTTATCAATTCTATACTTACTATTGCATGATTTTTGTTTCCCTCTTCAGGAATATAAATTGAATTTTCAATTTTATTTAAAAATGTTTCTTCATGTCTCTCAGATATGAAGAAAAATTTGTATCGTAAATGAGACTATATTATTTGTTTCATTCTCTCGCTCTTGTTGAAAGGTGTTTGCTTCTTTTTCATATATGAGATTTTGGTGGGTTTTCGTGTTAAACAATGACTAAAGAATTGTTTTATATTAGTCCATTGATAAAAGGAAAATTTGGATTACTGTGAGATTTCTTAATAAAATTAACGATTCAGTGGTGAAATGTGGATTAAAAACACTTGATTTTTCACATTTTCTTGTCTTGAATGCTAAATCATCTAGGTGAGAAAGTGTCAGGAGGGATTTTCGTCGTAAATTTCATGGGTTTTTACTTCATTCAGATTTTTCCATCACTCTTTTGCCAATTTTTTTTCGCATTTTAATAATTTTTTTTCTTGCCAAGACCTCTTAAACACGTACGAAAAAATCTCATAGAGAAACCCAGCAACTTCATAACAGTATCGTCCAATAGATTTTTCCATCAAATTCTTTAGGTTATCCGACAAAATTTCTATGCGTGATGACTTCCCCAATCATCCCTTCCCAACGAAAACTTTAACACAGCCCCCTGAACCCATGTTCAATGCCAAGGAACCTCCAAAAATTTGTGCTCCACCCCGATATGTAGAGACTACCCAACCCCCTTAAAAAAATTAATCAGGTGGAAGAAAGCTGAACAATCGAAACTGTTCCCTAATATGCGGTCTAACATCCCCACCCCAGTGTACTAAATTCTCTAAAAATGGTAGAAGCTTCATCAACTCGTTATCATTTCTATCAGCAAACCAGCTCTCAATGGGAATTCCATTCTCCAATTGATATCCAAAAGCCTGGGGACTGTTATCAATGATAACAGTCTTCGATAGATCCCTCCCAAGAATGGAGAGATCCTTGATGTAATTCCCATTGACACAGACACAGTGTTCCCTGAAAAGCCTGTACTTGATGAGTTTCCTCGTGGGATCGAGAAGATTCATCAGTTTGTTGGCATAAACCCTCTTGCTAGCAGTGAACAGGATGACCTCGTACAGTCCAGCAACATGTTCTAAAAATTCCCGAAAAAAGGGTCTTGTCCTCACGAAGACAGTGTACGTGACATCCTGAAAGATAACAGGAAATCTGAAGGCAGCATCCGAAAGCTCCTGAAGGCTGCAATGAACAAGAGTCTCATCAAGATCCAAAACAAGACTGAACTCCGGACTCGATCGAGTCTTTAGGGGCAATGCTGGACACCTGGCCCTCATGGCTGGAGTCAACGGTGGCAGATGCTTGATGAATACATAGGGATCAAAGGGTAGCCAGTCGTCCTGGACCTGGGTGACCATCTCACACGACTCGACAATCTCCTCTGAGCCCACGTCCATGTACTTGATTTCCTGATACTCCAATTCCTGATATTCCTGGTATTTATCCTCCAAATTGCCATTGTCATCGGAATTTTCCAACTCGAGTGTCGATGTCAGATTGTTTGACTTGTTGTCGTAGTACTTTTGGCTGGTTGAGGAAGAGCTGCATGACATGAAGTTGTTGTAGTAGTCGCTGTCTGTCTGTTCAGTTGTGCAGATTGTCGAGTAATGGAGGGAGAGAATATCGACCACTGCTAGAACAGAGTTCTGGGGAGAATTTTCAGTGTCCTCGATGGAGTCCTCTTGGAGGAGAGTTGATAGGTCCTGAGTGATCAGATCGGTGATTTGTTTGGACGAGTTCTGGGGCTCAGGGGATGGAATTTTTGGGACATTTGGCTCGTTCTGATTGGGGAAGAGGGTCCAGTTTTCTTTGGATTCTTCCGAGTTCTTGGGGGGATCCTTGGGCTCCTGGGGACGACGGGCTGGTGTCGACGTTACCATCGAGCGTTTTATCGGCTTCCGGAGGCGCGGACCTCGACGTGTCGGAGGAGCTTTCGAGAAGTGGAGAACATTTTCCTTGCAGGCTTCCTTCAGCAGGGACGGGGGACGACGACGCCAACGTGAGAGACGGTTGCAACGACTCGATGTAGTTGCTGCGACTTTTCGGACTCCTGGGGTCTGCAGACGAGGGAGCTTTGAGATTGAGGTGATGCGACCACGGAGACGTCTTCCCACATGCTCACTTCGCAACCACATTGCGGCAACTATCACTGCTGGAAATTTATTATATGTATATATTTTTTTAAAAATATTTTCGCTTGCATGGGGGATTAAACCGGCTAAAATGGACATTTGGGAAATTTTTTCAAATCGATTCAGCTCAGGCTGGGCTCATTACAAAGAGAGGAATAAGCCAAAGGGAAAAAACTACTCCATTACATCAGTAATTGTTGAATAAAGTTTCAAAATAATGAACCCGAACCAACTATTTCAAATGATATTCCTTCATTTTTAACTATCCAAAATATTGTTGTAATCTTCATGAGCAAATCCGAGTAAATAAATACGATAATCTCCCCGAAACAACTATTTCAAACAATATCAAAATTCATTTCCAAAAAATCTCTTCATCCCCTCTCGCTTCCTCGGCGCGTTCTTCCTGGCGCCGGTAACCGTCCCCTCCTCGCAGAGTCCATTATCGATTTGGCGTGGGTGGTCGACCCACTCTCAGAGTTCTCCATTCCAAAACTCCATTTGCCCTCCAAAAAACTGGGGCCCTCCCCCCAAAAGATATTTCATCGATCGATTCTACCCAGCGGGGATCAATGACAATTATTAATTGAATTGAAACAAAAAATGAAGCGTTTGAAAGTGGTGTCGCGACGACACCAACCGGCGGTTGGTCGGAGGGGCGAGGGGAGCGGTAAAAAAATTCAGACGCAGACGAAAAATCGCGCGAAAACCAATGGACCAAAGCCCACAATCATCGGTATAATCAAATGTATTCAAGGACTTACCATTTTTTCATGAGCCTATCAACACGATAAAACCATTTTCAATCACCACTCGCCAATTATTTTACGATTATTGTTGACAAAATAACGCCGTTGATACGCTTACGCTTTTTCCATCCCCCACCCGACCCACCAAACTAAACAAATATGGCGGCCGATGAAATGAGAAGAGTTCGCGGGGGAAGGGAGGACGCTGGCTGGCTGGCAAATCACTACTGTAGACTAATCAAGTACTAAACAACTACATCAAACCTTTATGAATAATGAATAATTAATTTATTATTTCGAAATTTCATAATGTTTTCCTCTGTTTTTCAAATTAATTGTTTATAGTTTTGTTTTTTTATACTTGGATATTTGATTGGAGAAGATAGTGCTTCCGGTAAAAATTGGCGGCGATTTCAAAAACGGGAATATGTTTTTGCAGACTATTTTAATAATCATTGCGTCTATTTTGTTTCCCCTGCCTTGTGTTATGGGAGAAAATGATGATTTTAGTATTGATTTCCTCTCGTTTTTAATATTTTTTTTTCTTAAAAGAGTTATTTCTATTTTGTTTTGAAATCTTGGAATTGGAGTTATGGAGTCTTCGTTTGTCGTCAACAGCTGATATATATAACGTGGAGAATCACCGCTGAGGAATATTGCAAACTTGAAATTCTAGAAAAGAGGATTGGATATTAATTGGCTGTCGTGGTTATTGTTAATGGTTCACTTTTCATGATGAATGACAAATTTGGGAGGCACTCGGTCGTATTTCAGGTGAGTCTATCAATATGTTTATTGAAAATGCCATTGCGAGGTTAGGAAATATTTTCAAAAATTAAGGACATCTGATTTTTCTTCTCCTTCTATTCAGTTTTTCTGTGTGATTTAAGGATGTTCGACACCCTTTTAGCCAAAATTGACGTTGTTTTCATTTTTCTGGCAAATTATCGATGGAAGTGACGTGAAAAAATATAACGATTTTGTGGTTTGTCATTCTTTAATGGCTCACGAAGTTGCGTAGTGGTGCGATAATTTTCATGCGTTTTTTCTACAGTTTTGTGATTCTTTTTAAAAGTTTAAAGAAAACGCAGGAAAATGTTCGCACCACCTTAAAATTTCGTCAGTCATTAAATAATGACAAAACGCAAAAACGTTATATTTTTTCACGTCAATTCCATCACAAGTTTGCCAGAAAAATTTAAAAAAACGTGAATTTTGGCAGAAAGGGTGTAGAACATCCTTAATGATAAATGATTGAGAAACAATAAATTTAAAACGCACAGATGAATCAACGAAATTAGAAAAATTGGAAAATTTCTCGCGTATTGATGAGCTCCCCGATATTGATATTTGAATGTAATTATGGTTGAGCTTTCCATCGTTTTGAATTTTTAGAATTTGGATCATTTGCCTGTAGAGAAAGTACAGCTGGCTGTGCAAGAGAATGGAACCACACGGTCTGTTTCGGCTTTGGTAATGATTTTTTTTTATATTGACAATAGTAATGAATGTTTTTGAGACTTCTTGAACAAGTGGTTTGTCTTTTTTTTATTGCAGTCAAATTTTTGGGTGGAGAAGCGACACTTTCTACACTATGAGGAGCCATTTATTTATGGAGATAATGGGCAGGAGATCCTGGGATCGAAAGACAGATGGTTGAAGATTTTGAATCATTTAAATAAGGATTTCCAGTGGCTGCTGTGTCTCCCTTATCACAAGTGAGAATTCATTGACAAAACATAAAAAGGCAGTTTTTAAATTTCAGTTCATTATTTATGAGAAATTGTCAAGACATTTTTTATTAGCAATTTTCAATAAAAAATGCCCTTCGACATTTTTTCTCAAAATCAATAATTATCCGAATAATTAGGGAAATTCATTGCCAATTGGATTTTTTATCTTTCAACATTTTCACTTTCACATTCATTCTAAACCATCTATTCACCTAAAATATCTTTCAGATTCTGGTCTAATATTATTTACAACGAATCCATAATCAAGTCAATGTCAATTTTCCTCGTCGATTCTCCGACATTTTACACCATTGAGAAATTCCCCAACGACGAGAGAATGCATGGAGCTTTTGAACATCTCGCTCGTAACGTCCTGATAACATTCGCGAGAATAGTGACGAACCAAGAGAGTTCAATTGAGTTCATGGATAAAGACTACCACGGTAAATTGATATACGATAAATATCTGATGACAGTTACAATCATGTGGGATCTGTGTCAACTCTACGGTCGTGATAATGATAAAGTCGTGGAGAAGATAGTCAGCAGTGCGATTAAACTGAATCCCCTGTATTCAACTGATTTCAAACAGGCTGTTGCATTTCTCATCGAGGTCTTCACAACCATTGAACAAAAAATTGAAAATTCGAGATCAAAAGACCTAGAGATGAGTGTTAAAGACATTGAAGATATGGTAGTGCATTTACTGGATCTCTCGACGACTATTGAAGTCTTTTTGAAGATATATTCTCCAGCTATTCAGTTGTTTTCTACAGACAACTTCATTGCAAAGTAAGTAAAAAGAGCGAAACAAAGAATAAAATTTTGAGGAGAGAAATTGTTAACATAAAAAATAATTCATAAAAATAACTGCACAAACCACAACAATTTCGAAGTTATTTACGGAATTCAATCATCAATAAAAAATTTAAAAAACATGCCAATAATAAGCAGTTATATGTTATATTTTTTATTTATCAATTCTGTACAAGTTTTAATTTCATTTAAACATGTCTCTTCATGTCTTTATTCAGGTAGAGAAAATTTCGAGATTTATTTCAATATATCAACATTTTTTGCAGACTAGTAACAGTTTACGGGACAACTCTCCCCCAGATCTACAAACAATTAGAGATCATCGGTTGTGATGAGGATAATCTGATTGACTACGCTGAGACAAAGCATTTCCTAGAAATCACGAGAGTATCGATGATCAAGGTCTTCAGGACCATTATCCACCGAGACATTGCTCTGATCCTGGAACAGCCTGATCCATCCAAAGACAAGGACGCCAGTCAACGTGTGGACAAGTTTCTGAATCACCTGACTGCAACTGTTATGGAGAAGGACTTCCTCAAGGATTACAACACATTCTACCCCATCGACATTGATCTAGATCTTGTTGCCCAAATAACTGATGAGATCGATCACTTGAAGAAGAATTTTATACTTCAGTCTGTCTCTCTGGCATTAGTGGACCAAAATCTTCCTATTAATGCTATTGATCCATCCATCAATGTAAGTCACATAAAAACGTCAAAACTTTTTCGATAATGAAGTAAAAAAAAAATTATGTTCCTTTCAAACACTTTGAAATAATGAATGACAAATCTTCATCTTTTTTTCAGTGTTTCCAGAATTCATCCAGGATTCATTTAAACGCTTCAGCTAGCCACAAAAAAAATCATGAAACACCCCAGACAAATTATGTGAATAACACTCCTGCTGATACTAAAAATCAAGAGGATGGACTGCTAGATCTCATCAAAGAAGTGAAAGGAATAATGTGCCACTTGGGAGAAGGATTCATCGCTCAATGTCTGAAGCACTACAATAACAACCCATCAGCTGTGATAAACGCCCTCCTGGAGGACAGTCTACCGCAGGACCTGAAGGGGCTGGATCGAGAGCTGCCTTATATCCCACCAGATCCTATGGCAGCTTCCGCAGCTGTTGACGAGACACTCGGTTTCCAGCGTCTCAATGTCTTTGATGGGGATGAATTTGACATCATGACTCGTGATAGCATCGACACGACGAGGGTTCACAAAGGAAAAAAGTGTGTATTTATGACTTTGATTTGACTTCTTATTTTACTAAAACAAACGTTGATGCCATTCGATATTCCTTTTTTTTTTCAATTAATTGTTTATAATTGTTCTCATTGTCAAAAGCAATACGACCGCTGAGAATCATGCCTCAATTTATCAGCTATTAAATTTTCATTATACAATAAATGATTTGCTCATGATCTAATTCCTAAACAGATTGTGGAATAATTTTCTTGGTGAACTAATCTAATGTTTTTGTTATTTATTCCAGAAAAGACAAATACAAAAATCTCGACGAAATGTTGAACGACAAGTCATTTAAGAACGAGATGTCAACTATCTACCAAAAATATGGAATCGTTGAAGATGAATACGACGACGAGTATGATGACACTTACGACAGTCAAGACGTGGGTCCTGGAGGTGTAGATGACCCCGTGGAGATGGATGCCAAGTCCTTCACAATCCCCAGGATCTTACGAGTAGCAGAAAAACCTGAAGAGCGCCTGTCAGAGGATGACAATGACGAAGAGGAGGAATCAAAACCTCAGACGAGTCAAAATGGCAAAGCAAATTTCTGTGAGAATCCAGAGGTATTGAGAGCAAGAGCTGAACAGCGTCGATTATCGAGGGGTGGAGTTAGGAATAAACCCCAGGGGGATGTGGTTGGAAAGCCCAAGGGTCAGGGGAACGAGAAGGACGTTCTTGTGAATAGGGATAAGAAGAACACCAATAAATCGTCAAGGGCTAATCATAACAGAAGGTCTGGAGCCGAGTGGAAGCGACGGCAGGGCATGGTACCATCTTAATGGATGAATTGATGAGAAATTGATAGATTTTATTAAAAAATGTAATATTCAATGTAAAAATTATCTTTATTAAAGATTAAAATGTTTATATGAAAATGATACATTCTTCAATTTGTACTGGGACCAGAGCATTTTTCATTATTAATATACCATGATTAAATATTTACATTTAAAAGCTGAATGGATACAGTACATTATTAATTTGAAATTTCCTCACTATTGGGTTTATTTTCCACTATTATTTTAAAAAAGGTTTTTTGAAAATGATCATTTTTGGAGACTTCAGAGTAAAACTGAACGGCGATTGAAGAACATTTTACATTATCAAAATAAAAGAAAACAATCAAGATCACGTTCGAATATAGACGCGGACCTTGAAACACTGGCTCACTTAAAAAATAGATTAAAAAAAAATTAATTCAGAAGCCAACAAAGGATTCAATAAACGATTTAACAGATACAACCACATTATCACGAAGTATATGCAATTTTCCTATGGTTTCACAATAGTTAAACCTCTGATCCTAGTCATTTCCTCATTAATCTTGCCATGATACTCCTCATCGGACATGACTGGAGATGACGGCGAATGGGACGGATTATAAACCGGCGGCATCAACTGAGTGAACAATTTCGTAGTGTTTCCATAATAATCCAGTTGATTTAAAATAAGTGCATGTACACTGGGCTTTATATACTCCAGACGTTTTTCGAGGAACCAAGGGAGTTCAATGAGCAATCGAGAGTGAATGAGCTTCAGTTCTTTGGCAGCAACTTCCTCGCTCCTCCTCTCACGCTCCACCTTGGCGATATGGCTCGCAGTTCTATCCTTCTTCTCCTGAAGCTTTTTTATTCTGTTATAGGAGCACTTCCATGTGCCAACTAGTTCCTCTCGTTTCGCAAGGGCATCTTCCACCAGAGCGAATTCATCCCTTAGTTTTTTTAGGGGCTCCACGAAGGTTTTCCCAGTAAGTAACGAGAACTCATGGACTGTTTTGCCTGCTTGGGTTGTCACCGAGTGATAATTCTCTACTATTCTTCGAAAATCGTCGGAGAGGTGAGCTAGACCACTTGTACTCAAATTTGATGATAATCTTTGGTCCGCACGATCCAAGTTTATTATGGCTTCGAGGTATCGCTTTGCTTCTTTTGTCAGTTTTCGAATTGTTCCTTCAACACTGAAAATGGGCGGAAAATGAAATGGTGAAATTGGCTTACGGGCTACATTCCTCATTCCCAAATTTTTCTATCTGAAAATTGGCTTTTGAATTTTCTTTCCGAACATTTCTCACTAAAAATAATAGTTGATGTGAGGCAAGAATTTGAAATAAAAATACAGATTTCAATTTAAGGCTCGAGTGGATTATCTTTCGAAAGTTATCTCGATTGTTTTTCCATCTTCATAATGTAACATATATTCACAACTTCCATTGGATTTTACATCGCGTAGGAGTACCTAAAAATTATGATTGTACAGTCAAAACTGAATAGCAATTGGAGATCATTTCAACATTATCAACTGAATATAATGTGAAAAATTGATAGATTTGCAATTTTTCTAACGTAATTTTCCATATTAGCTCAAAGATTTGGAAAAAGGAGAAATTAGGAAAAATTTTTACCGAGAAACATAGAGAAACCCGTTAAATTTGATAAGATTTACTTGACAAAAATTGAAAATTGAAAATATAATTTCCAATGTCTGTGATGAATTACTACTTCGAAAATTATCATGTTTTTATGAAAACTTTCTTTTTGGTCCACAACTAAATTAATTCAACACAACAAAAGATCTCTTCGAGGGAACATATAATTTTTCGGCATAACTAATTTCTTCTCCCAGAAATTAGTTATGCCGATGGGAGAAATTGCAAACTTCCTTGTTGTTGATTTTCAGTATTAACAAGGGTATTCATAAAAAAGCATCCATCCCCCTTCGACGTTTACCACTTTAATGGTAAATTATAAATTCAAAAATTATATGGAGAATTGACATACTTGATTAATCTCTGCACAGCAATATCGAGATCCCGATCTTCATTGGGTGTTATCAGTGGAGGTGCTGGAGTTGGTCTTAGTGTTAGATAATTTTTCTTCCGTGGATTCCTAAATGAATAATGGAAATTAAAATCTGAATAAATTATTCCTTCAAGGATCATTTCTAAGTGTAACTCACCACGTCATTTCTATTCGGTGCGTTTGTATTCGATTCCTCAAGTCTTAACGTGACAGCGAAAAATAATAAATCGGTTGGAATGTACGTCATTCCGTTTGTGATGAGGAGCCGTGAGGTTAGGTCGAGCCGTGCAAAGATTGGCAGCCAGTCGTCTCTCTCGTTATCCGAGCCTCTTCAAGTTTAGTTGGCTCGTTATTCGACTGGCGTGGCAGTAGCGAAATTTGGATGGGAGCATCCTTTGGGCAAAATTCCAAAGGACCAAAATCCCAAACCGGAAATGAGGGAGGGGGAATGCTGAAATAAGAAGAGGTGCCATCTAACGATCGGAGTGAAATATAGTATCGCCTTGTTCCTGCAGAACAACACGATACGATGAGAATACTACCGGGAGCGCCCGGTATTTTTTTTTTTTTCAAAGGAAATATTGATCGAAGAGCAAATTCATTACAACAATAATATTCCGTGGCTATCGAACGCAATCGGAACAATTTTCATTAAAAAGAAATGTTTTGCAACAGCAGTAGGAGTTTATCGGGCGAGAACGACTACAATTTTTTTCTTTGAAAATAATAGATTTTCAATAAATTTTTGACAACATTTATACATGCAGTCTACCGGGTGGAACCGGCACTTTTTTCCCGAGGGAATATTATTTTTCCAACAATCTTTGACAACAATAATCTAGGCAGTCTACCAGGCGAAACCGGTACAGTTTTATTTTAGAAAGATATCTTTTTTTTGCATCGAAAGCTTCCATAAAAATGTATGCCACAGTCTACCGAGTGAAACCGGTACGGTTTTCTGCCAAGGAAACCATAAATTTTCAACAACAATAATATAGACAGTCTACCGGGCGAAACCGGTACAGTTTTATTTTTGAAAAATATATTTTTTTTTGCAACAAATGCTGTCATAAGAATGAAACCAACAATCTACCGGGTGGAACCGGTACGGTTTTCTGCCAAGGAAACTATAAATTTCCAACAACAATGATATAGACAGTCTACCGGGTGAAACCGGTACAATTTTCTGCTGCGGAAACATTATTTTTTCTAAAAAATTTCAACAACAATAATATAGGCAGTCTATCGGGCAGAACCGGTACGGTTTTTAAAAAAAAAAAAACTTTTTTTGCAACAAATGCTTTCATAAGAATGAAACCAACAGGCTACCGGGTGGAACCGGTACGGTTTTCTGCCAAGGAAACTATAAATTTTCAACAACAATAATATAGACAGTCTACCGGGTGGAACCCGTACAGTTTTCTGTCAAGGAAACCATAAGTTTTCAACAACAATGATATAGTCAGTCTACCGGACGTGACCGGCACGGTTTTATTTTAGAAAAATAGTTTTTTTTTTGCAAACAAATGCTTTTATGTAAATGAAAGCCACAGTCTACCGGGTGAAACCGGTAAAATTTTCTGCTGGGGAAATATTATTTTTTCTAAAAATTGTCAACTACAATAATATAGGCAGTCTATTGGGCAGAACCGGTACGGTTTTATTTAAAAACAAAATCTTTTTTTGCAACAAATGCTTTCATAAGAATGAAAGCCACAGTCTACCGAGTGAAACCGGTATGGTTTTCTGCCATAAGAACCCTAAATTTTTAACAACCATAATATACAGACATATACCCGACTGCCCGATAGACTGTCTACCGGGCGGAACCCGTACAGTTTTATTTCTTTTTAATATTTTTTTTGCAACAAATGCTGTCATAAGTATGAAACCAACAATCTACCGGGTGAAACCGGTACAATTTTCTGCTGGGGAAACATTTTTTTTTCTAAAAATTTTCAACAACAATAATATAGCAGTCTACCAGGTGGAACCGGTACAGTTTTATTTTAGAAGAATATCTTTTTTTTGCAACAAATACTTTCATAAAAATGAAAGCCACAGTCTACCGGGTGGAACCGGTACCGTTTAATTAAAAAAAAAAATCTTTTTTTGCAGCAAATGCTGTCATAAGAATAAAACCACTGTCTACCGGGTGGAACCGGTGCAATTTATCGGACGGAAATACTTTTCCAAAAAAAATTTAACAATATTATAGGCTGTCTACCGGGCGGGGACGGTACAGTTTTGTCTTGAAATAATATTGTTTTTGCAACAAATATCATGGTCCTGCAGATATATGGGGCATTCCATGTCAACTCGTGAGGTTTTAAACCTCATGGTGGTTTATGGTTTAAAGGTTTTAAACCTCAACTTCGAACGCAAGTTCTGGGTTCTGGTGATGAGTTACATGGAAAATTGTAGGGACAAAAAATGTGTTTTTGGATGAAGGAATGGAAAAAAAACGATTTTTTAATTCCATGTTATTTGGACATTTTTAGAGCATAAAAACCGTAATTTTGATAATATGAACTACAGATTAAGTAAATCATCCAGTGAACTGATTTAAAAAAATTATAACAGTGTTGGCACGCATTTTTACCAGAGTGTCAACGAACATTGAATTCCAGACACTTACTCAGTGAGTTATGGTCGAGAAGGAATTGGGTTTGACTTATGATGATTGAAATATTATTCAGTGAGGCGAGCATAGCAATTAGCACATGAGCAAGTCATTTAATGCAATATGCAAAATTAAGAGCTGATAGATTGGGTAATATTATTTTTAGTAGTCGCATTGCTTTTTGCAATGAGAATTATTATGAACAATTACTTGAAAAAACAAATATTGAAATTGACAGGAAAAAGGGCATAATAAAAAGGGCCTCAACAAGCGGCCGGGGTGGCGCTAGTTTTAAAAAAGACGAAGGCAATAAAATAGAAAAATATTTCATCGTTGACGGCAGAAATTTTGCATAAATACCTCTAGATATTAACGATTGAAGTCCAATACGTCACCAACGTTGGAAGTTTACAGGAATAATGCCCTACGTTTTTCTTGGTTTGGCACACTTAGGGATTTTATTTAAACTAATTGCTGTGAAGAAACGCCGAGAGTAATGGCTGCTTTGCACTTCGAAACTTTGCCTATTTCGTCTCCCTTGGGTAAATAGCAATAATGGAGACTGGCAGTTGTAAAATTTATATTTTGCCGGCGCTTTGGCGGAAGCCCTAAAGTTGGATAACTACTGGTAGTCCAGTATGTACGCTGGCTACGTGTGCAATACTCCATCTGGCCTACAAATTCCCACATGAAATCCATTATTCCAAGACCAATCCCAGTTTAGTATTTGAAATCCACAATTATCTTGGCTTGCAATTGGTTGGAAACTAATGATGAACAACGCCATCCACATTTCATCATGAGTGGAGCTGATTCACCACATGATGGTTCTCTTAAAACTACATAAATGTTGGCATTCTAGGGGTAAACGAGGAAATCCTGGCAATCAATGATCGAGCGAATTTTGGGAAAGCGGCGTCAGTTTTTTCCATTTATTCACGAAGCCAACTTATAGAGTAACTTGAATAGACCTTTCAATTTTTAAAATTTTAATACGCCTCCGATTTGTCTTGCTTTCGGTTTTTTAAATCAAAGTTTTTAGTGCAAAAAAGCTTTAGTATCTCATTCGTTCTATGCTGTTAATACCGTGGAAACATGTCTACCGTGTATATTATTCCTCCAGAAAGTGAAGATGAAGAGGAATTGCATGAGGAAAATGAAGAGAACAGTTCAAAAAGAAAGTGCAAGAAGCATTCCCACAATAGGTATATCGTGGAAACAAATCGCTACAATTGGCATGCAACGTGTTGCCTCCGGACGAGACGATAAGAATATTGATACTCGTGTTTTAATATTGTTGGTATAATTTTTTTTTTTCGGTTGAAACAGATTCGTTCAGTGTGTGAACTCGAAATGTCACAGAAAGGGGAAAATTTCCGCTGATAAGGGAACATTTCAGCTCACTCAAGAGCACATGCGAACCTGCACTCCAAATCCTCATGCCGTGGAGATAGAAGAATTCAAGAAGGAATTCAAAGAAGGACTTCGTAAAAATCCTACGCAATCTGGCAAGAAGCTTTATAAAATTAAATAAAATTCGCTAGTAATTTATTGATTATTTAGCATTTCGCAGTCCAAAATCAGTAGATTTGGAAAGGACCGTTCTGGCCCGGTTAACCGACGCGAGGAGAATAAGTCCGGGTTGTGTCGGACGTACACGGCACATTAAAATCCATGACACATTTTCAAAATAGTCGTTCATTATTATTAATTGAAGAACGAGAAGATTATTCATCATGGAGATGCTTTTTAATGATTTTTTTATATCTTAAATACTTCTCCCTTAAGTTTTCTTCTCGATTTGAGTGACATCTTAAAAATACTGATGTTATTCTCTCTCGAGGGATGTTTTTCGAGATACGCAATAGCGTATCAGCCAAAGAAATTATGATAAGCATTTGAAAACAATAGTTAAATTCTACCGGGGACGACCGGCACAATAATCTCTCGGGGAAATCTCGTTTTTGTNACGTATACACACTCAATAAATTTTTGGTCGATCTGAAAGACACTGGAAGTCTACCGGTGCAATTGCCTCTCAACGTTTTTTTCCACTAATAAACATTCGATAACAATAATTATAGTCTACCGGACATGCCCGGCAGGTTTTTCTCTCGAGAAGATTTATTTTGCAGCAAACTCAACTGTGTCAATCTATGCACACGGTCCTGTTTAAATCATAGATTGGTCGTTTTTTTTAGATATCCCAAGGAGATGAGGCTCGCTTACGGCAAAAAGTTGAAGAAGATGGCAACGCGAGCGAAAAGAACGAGTAACCCAGTGATGTCAAAAGATCTGAAAGATATGTACGACAAACTGCAATCGTCGAAGGGCGAGAAGATGCTCCATTATGAATCTGGAAAACCGGAGAGATTGAGCGTACATCTCATTGAGAATCCCAACAACGAAGATGGATCAACGCCCCATTCGTTGCTATTCATCGACTTGGATTACATCCACGACGTGGAGAAGCTGGCTTCACCTCGCACCCTTGAAGGTTACTGCGATTCCACCTTTGACGCAGTGCCTAAAAGGGTGATGGTGAATAAAGTGAAGGGGTATCAGCTTTTAGT
>NW_021680400.1:371063-372081 GCF_001412515.2 Diachasma alloeum | reverse complement strand
CCGTACCGGTTCTGCCCGATAGACTGCCTATATTATTGTAGTTGAAAAAATTTAGAAAAAATAATGTTTCCCCAGCAGAAAATTGTACCCGTTTCACCCGGTAGACTGTGGCGTTCATTTACATGAAAGCATTTGTTTGCAAAAAAAAACTATTTTTCTAAAATAAAACCGTGTCGGTCACGCCCGGTAGACTGACTATATCATTGTTGTTGAAAACTTATGGTTTCCTTGGCAGAAAACTGTACCGGTTCCTCCCAGTAGTCTGTCTATATTATTGTTGTTGAAAATTTATAGTTTCCTTGGGAGAAAACCGTACCGGTTCCACCCGGTAGATTGTTGGTTTCATTCTTGACAGCATTTGTTGCAAAAAAAAATATATTAAAAAAAAAACTGTACCGGTTCCGCGCGGCAGACTGTCTATATTATAGTTGTTGAAAATTTATGGTTTCCTGGGCAGAAAACCGTACCGGTTTCACCCGGTAGACTGTGGCTTTCATTCTTATGAAACCATTTGTTGCAAAAAAAGATTTTTTTTTTCAATAAAACCGTACCGGTTCTGCCCGATAGACTGCCTATATTATTGTTGTTGAAAATTTTATTGTTTCCTTGGCAGAACACCGTACCGGTTTCACCCGGTAGACTGTGGCTTACATTTTTATGGAAGCTTTCGATGCAAATAACGAAAGATATCTTTCTAAAATAAAACTGTACCGGTTTCGCCCGGTAGACTGCGTATATTATTGTTGTCAAAGATTGTTGGAAAAATAATATTCCCTCGGGAAAAAAGTGCCGGTTCCACCCGGTAGACTGCATGTATAAATGTTGTCAAAAATTTGTTGAAAATCTATTATTTTCAAAGAAAAAAATTGTAGCCGTTCTCGCCCGATAAACTCTTGCTGCTGTTGCAAAACATTTCTTTTTAATGAAAATTGTTCCGATTGCGTTCGATAGCCACGGAATATTATTGTTGTAATGAATTTGCTCTTCGATCAATATTTCCTTTGAAAAAAAAAAAAAT
>NW_021680400.1:357626-370323 GCF_001412515.2 Diachasma alloeum | reverse complement strand
CGAAATTTGGGGGAGGAGTCAGCTTTGTTAAGTGCTCGGTCGGTATCCGCGAATAACAGAAATTCTTCTTATGGGAGATGATAAAGTAGGGAATATGATTCAACTATTTCTGCATTATCCTCCTCTCCTTTTGCGGTGTTTTGAATGTCTGGTAGGACGGGTCAGGTATGGTTACATGCAAATTGTCATATGTGATTACTATGGATCGAAGTTACTACTAAATACTACTGTTGTGTCAGGTGTTATTGTCTAATTAACGATGGTTTCTCGCAATAGAGCAACCCTGTGTATTGTGCCAAATTGTAATTCACCCCTTACTACCCCAAAACACAAAATTCCAACAACTAAATGGATACGAAAGAAATGGATAGCAGCTCTTGGATTTACGGATGTATTAGCACAATCAAATATTGATAAATATGGAGTTTGTCAGGATCATTTCCTAAAATCGGATTATTCGGAAACGTCCAACAGAAGAACATTGATAACCAATCGAGTTCCTAGTATCAATATGCCTTCTGTGATCCAAAATCCTCAAAACATCTCAGACAGGCCGAGTGACCCGAGTGGATCGAACATGCAGCTAGGGGATATCGTTGCAGAGGCCTTGAGCGGTTGGACCATGGACGACAGTGAGAGTTTGAATATCGGAGATTTAGGGGCTCCAATAATCAGTGACCAATCGACTCCATCCAAGACAGAGGAAGAGGTAGTTCCTGACCTTGGAAGTGAACTGATCAAGGCAAGAGAGACAATTGTAGAGTTGTCTGCATCAATTGCAAAAAAAGACAAGCTTCATAAGTGTTTGCAGAAGAAACAAAAACAAACGCAACAAAACTACAGTGACCCAGGGCATTTTTATGAACTTGCAGTTGGTTAATGTCGGGAGGAAACTGAAGGTAACGTACATCGAAGGAGAGATAAAAATTTTAGATCGTCAGATATATGTTATTTAGTCTTTTTCCAGGTTCCTCGGCATGATGATACCCTTTTGTTAATAATGATGGATTTAATCTCGTAATTATTTTTCCATATTCTAGCCTATACGGAACGAGACAGGAGGAGAAGAACAAACGATTGACTCATGGGTGAGACAAGTGATCAATATGGGGATTATTTAATTTTTTTATTTTATTCAATAGCTTGACTGAATGCATCGCAGAATAACGACTACTTAATGACTTGTTCTTGAATTTACACCATTATAACTTTTGCCTTGGTTGTCATTTAAAGAGAAGTTCTGTTCAATATTACAAAGCTTTTTTTATAATATTCTCTCAGGACTTTGTGGGCCCAAACTTTTTGTTATAATTTTTAGAAAGCTGGAAGCTATTGTGTCATGGACATTCATTGAATTTTACCGGTGTCTCATTTCATTTTTTCACTTTGACGCCCGCTAATTGATGCAAGGTGGCATTTCTTTCTAATAATATGGAACTAACATGTCTGAACATATTTATTTTATCAATTAAACTAGTTGTTAAAATAATTGTGAAAGTTGAATGAAAATTAATTTTAGAAAAATCAACCTGTAAGGAATCATTTGTGTATAGATCTTTTGATTTATATCTGTAACGATTGAAGTTTGTTTTCCCAACTTTTTTTGGTATTTGTCCGTTGTTAAAAGCAATTTTGAGATATATTATCAAGAGATATTCTGAATAATAAATCACTCCAACTTCGGAAGAAGCTGTCTGACATTGTTGTTCCCAAATCACTCTATTCCAGGATAAATGCACAATTAACCAGAATTTAACATTTCATCAGTCACGGTTTACCCCTTTACTTGTGATTTTAGCTCATTATTTACTGATTTTCAATTTCGCTATTTAATTTTACGAGCACGGAGAGAATGAGGGATCATAGTGTTATCTCGTTACTGTTTCATTTGACACTCTTATGCATTGTATGGCATGGTAAAAATATTCTGCGTCTTAATTTGAAGATTAAGCATTATATGAATAATTAATCGATTGGAGTTAATTTTGGGTTTTGTGATTGTGTTATTAGGGAAGAAGATACACTCGAGCTGCCAAATTGATGGCAGTGAACTTGATTGATCGATTGATCTCATCCAGATTTATTCTTCCCCAACGTACAACACTTGGTATTGTGCTTCAACAAATACCATATTCAACTGGGCCCACTGAGATAGTCTTTAAAAAGCTCGGAGAAATCAGTAGCCAAATGTCAGAGAAAGAAAAATATGCTTTCGTCGTCTGGGATGAAATGAAATTGACATTAAACGCTCAATATAATCAATTTAAGGATTTAATTGTTGGATTTGAGGATTGGGGATTCCTCCGCACATCTCATTTCGCTGATCACGCCCTGGTTTTCATATTAAGGGGAATGAATAGTGGATGGAAAATCCCGATTTTTTTTGGCTTTTGTGATTCGGCAACTAGAACTGAAAATCTATGTCGATGCCTTGAAATTCTCGTTGGAAAAGTGGAAGAAACAAGATTCCATGTTGTTGCCACGGTTTGCGACTAGATGAGTAGTAATCTCGCGACAATTAAAAAATTCATCGAGGCTAGACATGAGAAACGCGAAAATAATAACTTGAGTCCAGCTGATGGTGAGTCGACATTTTTATCTACCATTCATACACGTATGGAAAACTTGTATAGAAAATCCTAGCGCATTTTTTCAATAACAGACAGAAGAAAAAAAAAAGTGAAAATAACTGAAAATTTATGCCAAAGAATTACTATGGGGAAAAAAATATGAAGAGAATAAATTTCATAGAAAATTCAAAATTGATTGATTATTTTTAAATAACATTCTTGTAATGAAGAGAACGCGTGGAAAAGCTGCAATTCCCATAGAATTTCCTAGCGAATGCGCTTGATTTTTCTCTCGAATTGTATCAGACGTGTATTTGATTTAGGACCAAATCTCAAACGAATTAATTGTTACAGATATTATAGAAATTGGAGGTCTTGAATTAATTCCAGTCATATGTCCTTCTCACGGCGTGAAAGGCACAAGAAACAATTTCATTAATAAACACTTGGAATTCAATGCCAGCAGAGGTATGGAAGAGGAAAAGCCATTAGAAGATCGTCAATTTGCTAAATGGGAGATCATTGAAAAAGCTTGGAAAATCGATACCACGTCGAATACAACTAAAAATGTACTGAATAAGCTCACAGATGCTCATATAGTTGAGGATAAGATGAAGAAGATGCGAGTGAAGAATGCTGTCCAGGTGCTTAGCAAGAGTGTTGGCGACTTCATTATGTATCTTACGAAGATTGATGGTCAGTAGTTGATTACAAAATGTTTAAAATATTATGATGACTAGTTTTTTCATCCGCGGCGTTGCTCGAAGTTGATCAATTTTTAATTTGTGGATTATCATGTTGTTTCTAGGTGGTGTGGAGACTCGTGGAGGACGTACCAGAGAAAGAAGGAAGAGATACAGCCGAAGTCCTCTATTTCTTTAACGATCTCTTTGATAGCGTGAATGGATATCTAGAAACGGATTCAAAAGCATCATTGAGATGTATGGTGACGGCAACAAGTGCTCATCATGAATTTTGGAGAGGAGCTCTTATCGTATTGGAGAGAATGCAATTCGTTGATCCGGTGTCATTGAAGTGCAAGTTCGTACCGACCCTGAACAGTTGGCTTCTAATAATCAAGGGATTTCAGAAGTTGTGGATATTATTGGCATCCAAGGGTTTCACGGAGTTGAAGACGCGGTTGATCAGCCAAGATTTGCTAGAGAATTTTTTCGGTTGTATCCGCGCTGCCAATGGCCGTAATGTTTCTCCTTCATGTTGGCAATTTGTTGGAACCTATAAATCCCTTCTCATCACCAACATGAAGAGTCCACAATCCATTGGAACTAATTGTGAGAGTACCTATGACGGTGATATGCTTTTCACGGTAGAAAAAACAGTGAACACTAGTGACGATGTTGACGAGATCATTGCTGATACGGAAGAAGAAACAGAAAATCTCTTCAGTCCCGAGGAGATATCATCGGCATCTGCAGACAATTTTGAGGAAAATCCTGTGACTAGAGTTACATTGCTGAGCTCTGCAGCAAAAGTCACCCAACATCTGCTGAGAAGTTCAACTGTAAAGACGTGTGAAAACTGTAAAGCCTCCTTCAATCAATCTACATCAGCAAATGACAACACATCCCCGTTTATTAACTTTTATGAAAGTGTATAATTACGATTGGATAAAGTCATGCCTTTCGTTTGCCATTTTCGACACATTAGTAAGATTTTAGCGGAAAAAGTACACGAAGATGTGGATAATAAATGGATTGTATGTAAAGAACGAGAACACAGGGAAGTTCTTCAAAATGAAGCCGTCACGATTATAACCAGGGAGTACATTACCACCTGGTGCACTATGATCAATCGACATCTCAGGGGGAGAGCAACGAACATGCGAAATAAACTTATATTCAACAGAGCAACAAACAAATTCGAGAAGAGCCTCAAACATCAGAACCGCTGATTATGGCCTCAAGGCTCATCATCGTTTACATCGGAACCGCTGATTATTTCCTCATCTTTTGGACGAGGTCTACAAGGACTAAATGATTCAATTAATTAATTTCAACTCTCTAGAGCGTCCCAAGAAGCACGCAAAACTTTTAAAGACTCCAGAAAGGCCTCAGGTATCTCCAACCTCCCCTCCTCGATGCTCCAGGGCTTCAACTCCCCCACAAAACCTTCAAGAAATCGAGATGGAGACCATACAAAATACAAAAACCATACAAAAACTCCCCAGAAATACTCGGCAGCTCAATCCTCTCACATTTTCCAACGCAATTTTTTGCTCCTCGAGGACTCACGAGCGGAACAGATTCCCTAAGAGTGTATCAAGACAGTCACGACCCAAAAGAGCCTCCCCCTCTCCCAGAAGACGTAGAATCTCGAGATCTCCACGAAGCCCCTCTTGTTACTCTCATTCTCGCAGCAGAAGCCGTTTCAGATACTCCAGGTACACATTCCGACGTTACCTCTCACCTTCCAGATCACCAAGACAAGTTTCAACATCTCCAATCCGTAGAAATAGAACAAATAAATTTTATGACCGGAAAAAAACTCGTTGCAGGTCTAGATCTCCACTAAAACGCTCTAGGAATCTGTCAAAACGCTTCAGTAGTCGATCCAGAAGGTCAACCCTATCATATTTAGCAGTTACAAGACATTCAAATCGTTACAGAGATGTTTACGACGATAAAAAACGTTCTCGCGACAGACAACCTGAAAAAAAGCCTAAAAGAAAATTCAGATCACTCCATCGAAATCAACGAAATCCAGGCTAATAACCCCAAGGATATCATTGAGATGATCTAGTGAAAACGAAGCTACCCCTAAGGATGACGACCCCAAACACGAGGACGAAAAGAGGATAAGAGAGCTGAACACCCTGAAGCAACTGCAGAGTAGACTGGCAGCAAAACCCAGAGAATCGTCATTAGGAAAATGTCTTAAGTAAAAATCGAAACCGAAAGGAAAGATGAGGGGGTCCTGGACATGGCACTTCCTGCAGAACTCACTAAACCCTTGATTTCAGTGGTTAATGAAGTTGTGAGACAGAAATCACTGGATTGTGATGGGAGAATTGAAGAAATCTCCAAAAAAGCTGAAGAATTGAACAGAATTCCTGCTGTGAAATCTGTTGAGTCCAGTCGTTCACTATCTCCAGTACTATTGCTGACTCGAGAGGGAGCTGAAGAGCGTACAGAGAGTGGTTTTGGAAAGATCGAGGGTGGAATTAAACTGAGATCTCCTTTAGACTTGTCTTCCGTTAGTTTGAGAGCATCTAGATCTTCTGAAAAGAAAAAAATCTTACTCAAGGTCGCCTTCTAGGACTTCTTGGAGGTCTCTAACGAGGGATAAGAGCTCCAGGAAGTCGAGATTGAGGTGAAGGGAGAAATCAGTTTCACCTCCTGAACGATCTAGGGCTGGGTCCAGGGGACGGACTGTTTCTGCAGCCTCTCTTTCGAGGTTAAAGGGATCACGGAGGTCCAGGAACTCTTCAGGATTGAAGAGATCGATCTCGAGGTCCGGGTCGATGTCCCTGGAGAAGATTAGGAGCAGGAGCAGGTCCTGTAGCGAGGAGAAGAAGTCGAGAAGTTCTGAATCTAATTCTGATCTGTGCCGAAATTGAGGAGGAGGTGCAGGTCGGAATTTAGAGAGTGTCGGGGGTCCAGGGCGAAGGGGAAGAGAATCGCAGTAAGAGTAGTTCTGCATCTTCAAGAAGGTGAGGAATTAATTGAGAAAACATAGAGCTGGGTACGATTTCATGGAAATCAAATGTGAATATACTATTTTGAATAATTCCTCGATATGAAATACCACTTGAATTTTTTTTTCTTCTCCTATAAATACCATTTGAAATAGTTATTTGGGATTAATTATTTTGTCCAACTAAATAGGATTTATCTATTTGTATTTCTAAAACTCAATTAAACAGACATCTTCTCACCAGTGCAATAAAATATTGTATGTTGTAGAGTTATCCAACGAACAAAAAAATAGGACTAACAAACAAAATGACCGCTGCTCATGAGTCCACTATAATCGTTAATCAAGTGGAAATAATTTAATAAATGAACGTCAGGGGCATCAGAACGAAGCTATCACAGAAATCACAGATTTGCCGGAGGTGAAGATGAACATAGCAGTCCTGAAACGCGTTGATCCATACATCAGGGATATCCTGGAGACAGCAACTCACGTCGCACTTTATATTTTCAATGCTGACAACAATGAATGAGAGAAGATAGAGATCGAGGGGGCATTATTCGTACATTCGACGACGGCAGAGCCCTATCACAGTATCTTCATTATGAATTGCCTAAACAGTAGATCGAGATGGTGGTAAAAATAGCTGCTGCTTCGAAAATGCTGTTAATGTTGCACATCTTTCTGCACCACTGGGGTTCGATGTCACGTCTTAAAGTGTTATGGACTCTTATGCTGATACGAAGGTAAATACAGGACATTCTCAACCTGGTGGTCAGTCAATCCCAAGTGTACACGCAGTGAGTGAGACGGAGTCATTTCCTGGCGCGTTTGATGTCGCACCCAGCACCCAGCAGCTCACACATTAGAACACATAAAAAAGCAGCCAAGATCAATTACCCTCCAGCCCCAGCAGCCAGCATTCCTCTCAAACCTTCCCCCAGAAATAGTCCCCACCCCCCAGTACATACTGCAAAACACATCAGTCATCAGTAAAACGAAGAAACAAAGTAATATTACACCGTAGCAGGAGTCTGTAGTCGAAATCCCAGAAATCAGTCAGAATCCTGATGGAAGACAAGGACTATCCAATCAACGAGACCCAACTGATTGAATTACTGGATACAACAATAAACAAAGTCGACTCCATATAGAATTCCTCGAAATACACGGACAATTTGATTTATCTTCGTTGCATGCTAGATTACATCGAACGAGCTATCCCCGGTGCCAACCGGAAGACTCGAGCAACGAAGATCATGAAAGACATTGATGAGTATATCAAATACAAGGGGCCTGAAAGTATGGACTCTCACGAGGTACATACCTCGGGCGAGGAAGGACGTTGAGTGGGTGGCCGCCCAATGTATTCGTCAATCTCCTTATGTCTACGACCCTATACCCAATCTGAATACCCTTGTCACACTCCAACACCTCCTATTATACATTATTTCAATGGCTAATTCCCAAGGACGAAACAACAACATCACAAAACAGAACACTGAGCTCAGATTCCTTCTATGGAACTGTTGGAGTATCCGCAGAATCAAAGAGGAACTCCTCATGATCTTACAGAATGTCGATATTCTCATCCTACTGGAAACAAGACTCTCACCGAAAAGTACACAAACTCACGAGTACTGATATCCTGGATTTATCACGTAGGGGTGGTAGGGGCAGGGTGGACCCTCGGAGCAAAGTGGACCCCCTCGAATAATTCTCAAGTTGGGGCAAAGTGGACCCTTTCTAATATTATTATTATTTTGTTTTGCAATTATTCATCACAATAGATGCTAATAATATAAATGCAATCTAGAATACACATTTTCCAACTCTATCACACGTATTCTGCGTATATATAACCAACTTTCTTCATAGTTTACATAGTTTGTTATGTTTTTTTAAAATCAAAGTTGATTGTCAATTAAAGGAATACACTGTGAGGACAAATGTAAATTTCCGTTAACTCCTCTGGTGACAAATGTGAACATGAAATATGAATTTTTAACCGACAGCGAACGCATTCTGTCCATCCAGTTGGGGAACATATCAATGTCTCTTGACAAAGGGCGCAAGAATTGTTGGAATCAATGTTGTGGCTATCACCAGTATCGCTTGGCACTTCAGCAATATTTTGAGACTGTAATTGTACAATTTTTGTGGCATTTAGACTCTTCTTCGAACACACAGGACACGTATAATCATCGTCACACTGCCCTGGTAATACGTTTGCGCACACCATGCGTGCCAACTTATCGCAAGCATCACATTGGATCCAGCCCTTTATTCCTTCCCAAGATTTTCCTTCACATAAATCACATAGCTCATCAACAGAGTCTTCCTCCTCTGTATCCTCCACCTCATTTCCATCAATCCCGCTTTTCTCCATTTGTGCATTCTTCAGTTCTAAAAGGTACTCGTCGGTTGTTTTCGCAGCCGTTTTTCCTCTGGTTCTCCTCTTTCGTGTGGCATTGTCTTTGGCTTTAGGCATAGGAAGAATTTCTTCCAAAGAAATCATAAATCCTTTCAAGCAAATTGATTTATTCGCTGAATTCCTATTAAAGTATCTTTAATGCGATTCATTGTCATCACCTTCTTTATCTTCAGTGCTGGACAGGGCAAGACGGATACGTTTGCCTTTGCTCCTACTCTGGGAAGTTCTCGTTATATGTTGTCTCTTTGGATCCGGGATTTATTCTACACGTCTCTCCTCGGAATTTATACGAACTTCCCTGATACGTTTAGACACTTCTCCTGGTCTTTCTCTGTTTGTTACAGTTTCCTGAGAGTCAGACTTACTTTCATTGAATAACTCACCAACAGAAGGCTGAGGTGATAAATCCCCCGAGCGATCCTCGAAGGTTAATCCCCCAAGATGATGACGTGATTTTTGCGGGCAAACTTTATTAGTGCCATATTTTTGACGTGGCTCACGTGTCCGTCCAATGTGAGAAGTACTGGATTGTTCGCAGTTGGTTTGACAAGAGAAACCTCGATAACCCCGAGAATAATATCAACATCTTCTCTGATAGTCTTAGCGCACTTCAGGCCTTACACCACCCAAAACTCATCACCAGAGCCAACGAGCATCTCCCACGTGGGCATAGCAGGCAATGAACATGTTGACGAACTCACCAAGCGTGCCACCACACATGAAGAAGCCGAAATATCACATGTTTCATTCACCGACTGGGCTGAACTATTCAAATCTAAGATGTTCCAAGGTAGCGTATCCCACTTCACCGAACAGAGCCGGTCCAAGGGCACCAATTACTTCGATAAGTACTACAGTCGCCGGTTGAAGCCCTGGTTCCATGGACGCAAAAAGCTGTCGAGGGGAGACATTGTCTGGGTAAGCAGGGCCCGCTGCAACAACTAATGCCTGGCAAGCTCTCTAGTTCGAGTACACATAATTGGACAGTCTGGCTGCCCTTGTGGCCATCCTGATCAAAATCTAGACCATGTGCTCTGGCAGTGCACTCTTCACACCGACTATAGAAATACCCTATTGAGGACAATCAGCAGGTCCAACCATAAAAGCCATTACTGAATTCCTTGGAAGATGTGACTTAAGAGTATAAAATGTAATCTAAATACTGAAGAGAATATTTGTTTATTGTATATAATGTATAATAATCCATTATAAATTTTACATTTTTTTCCGTCTGCTGATTAAACCCGAAAAGGGTTTGAATGAAAAAAAAATCGGGGGTTGAGAGTTACCAATTCTTTTGTGAATATCCCTGGAAGGGAAAAGTTTAGGGGGAATTGTCAAAAGACTTTTCTTGTGGAGAATTGTATGATATACAAAAAAGTTCTCTTGATATTTTCGTCTAAACCTATTAGTTTCAAAGATATTTTCTCCAATAAACAAAAGGATTAACGAAAGCTTAGACCATTTGGTGGAGTCCTCCTTAATCTCTCTGAGCCCTCCTTGGGTCCCCCCTGATCCCTCCTTCATCCCTCCCTGTGAGCCAAACCCACATATAGAATCCCAGTTCACTTATGAAGAATTCAATCTAGCCCTAAACTCACGAAGAAATAAATCTGCTCCCGGAATAGACGGACTTGATTATGTCACACTAAAGAATCTCCCTCAGAAATATAAACTTTTACTACTAGATTTATTCAACGAGATGTTCACAACCTCTAGTTTTCCCCCAGAATGGTTAGAGCAATATTTACATTTTATTCCAAAACCATCGGGAAAGGGCGTCAGACCCATTGCTCTCTCTTCTTGTTCATGTAAATTACTAGAAACTTTAATCAGGAATAGACTGCAATGGTGGGTGGAATTTGAAAATATTCTCCCCAGCTCTCAGAATGGATTTCGCAAAGGCAGATCCTGCCACGACAACTTGGCAAATTTTTTACTTAACGTCGACTCTAACTTGAATAACAAACAAGAAACTTTGGGAGCATTTCTAGATGTCAAATCAGCATTTGACGAAGTCGACTCACAAATTCTTGTTGATAAGTTAGCGTCAATTGGTGTCCCTACCCCCATAGTCAATTTCATTAAATTTCTAACTTACGAACGAAAGATCACATCCCAGTATAACAATAGCCCTCGTTATGTCTATAAGGGAGTTCCTCAAGGAGGAGTTCTCTCACCCCTCCTCTACATCATATATGTATCCTCAATAACTGACGATCTCCCTAACAACGTCACTATATCGCAATTCGCTGACGACATTGCTTTATATACAAGTGATCCATCAGTGTCCCTGATGAAGTCCTCATTAGAAGAAGCGGTCAACAAAATTGATTCCAATCTTCGAATGATAGGTCTCACTCTGTCACCACCGAAAACCCAACTGGTCCATTTCCACAGAAGGAGGAAACCACCCGTGAACACTAAAATAAATATCGATGGTCATATAATTAGACGCTCATCCGAGGCGAAGTTTTTGGGAGTGATATTTGATGAAAGGCTGACGTTCAAGTCCCACCAATCGAAAATCCTGAAGGGTTCCCTGAGATCACTTAATATCATCAAATTTCTCCGAGGTACTTGGTGGGGTGCCCATCCAGAAACTCTCCTAATTATCCACAAAGCATTTGTCCGATCAGTAGTTGACTACAGTACTTTTATATCCTATCCATTACACAAACAAGATGCAATCAAACTTGAAAGACTTCAATATTCAGCAATCCGTTTTAGTCTAGGTTATCGAATATCAACCCCGACCAATATTCTCTTAGCGGAGAGTAAACTCCCACTTATCGAAAAACGATCTATTTTTTTATGTAAAAACTTTCTCATAAAAGCAATATCCATTAATGACTCACAGATCTGGCATACTATCAATAATCTAATAGAGAATAATAGGCTTATTCCACGAGTTAAGGATCGCCTGATCAACCAATGTATTCGTGAGATTCTACCTTTGTTACCAGGGCTAAGACAAGACAATCAGTATAATATGTACCTAGTTGATTATGAGACAGTGGCATCAACGCCTGCGAAAGGGAACGACTCAGCAGAGCTAGATCTGAACCTCCAAAACAGAATTCGTGCTTCTGTAAAAATTTACACAGATGGCTCCAAGAGATCAGGTGGAGGCTCTGTTGGAGCCGCTTGCTTTTCTGAAGAATTGGGTATTCGTAGTAAATTCAGTATCAACTGTAGAGCATCCGTGTTCACAGCAGAATGTCTTGCCATCTGTGAGGCCACTAAAATAGCATTAAATGCTCCGAACAACGACTATCAAATCGTCTCAGACTCACTCAGTGCCCTCACCTCCCTGTCTCGGCCAACATCGAGCATTAGAGACAATAAATTTATTCTGGAATCCAAAAAAAATTACAATATGTTCAATCAATTAAACAATAATCAGAAAATTATGAGTTTTGAATGGGTTCCCTCCCATTCAGGAATTGAGGGCAATGAGGAGGCTGATCGATTAGCTGGAGAAGCCACAGAAAATCCTCCTAATATGGAATTGACCATCCCGTTCACAGATTACCGCGAGGAGTTCAAGAAAGAATCACTTGACTCAACGCTAGAAATCTGTCTAGAACAGGGATCAGACAATGCCACAGTTGGGAAAGGCAAAGAATATTTTAGAGAATATTATAGGAAAAGTCGAAAACCGTGGTTCCACGATAAGAAGCTTTCGAGGAAAACCATAGTGTGGGTGAACCGAGCGAGATGCAACCACTACCATTTAGCTGCATCTCGTAAAAGAAAGAACTTAACAGAATCAGCTGAGTGCGAATGTGGACACCCAAGTGAAGATCTCGACCATGTACTCTGGGACTGCCCAAGATACGATCTCCCAAGGCAACAAATGTATAGTTCTTTTCGATTGAATCAAATTCTCCCTCCGTACAGTATCAAAAACATTTTGAAAAAACTAGACATAAAGTGCATAGAAATCGTTACAAACTTCCTGAACGAAGGAAAAATTAACATCTAAACGCAAAAAAGGTATTCTCTAAAACGAACCACAGAACCACAAAATGTAATA
>NW_021680400.1:349218-357257 GCF_001412515.2 Diachasma alloeum | reverse complement strand
TTTTTTTTTTTCCTATTCTCATCAAACCTGAGAACAATAGGAAAGTATTTTAATTAAAATGTATTTCGTACATAAGAGTTTTTTAAAGAGAGATAAAAAAATTGTCCGAATTTCGTGGCAAAAAAGATTCGGAATTTTTAACCTGCAGGGTGTAGATATTAATGTATTGTGTATATAGTTTAACGAGAATTCTTGGCGATTTAGTTTGCTTAGCATGGAGAAAAGGCATATTATAGAAGAATCAATGATTTTATTTTGAAAATTGTTGAATCAAACTGAAAAAAAAAATGAAACGAAAAAGGTTGGAATATTTCTTTTGGCGAATTTCATTTATTCATTTTATCCTTTTCTCCTTATTCTGTAACAAAAAATATTTTCATTTGAGTACTACTATTTTTGCGTTCGGTATTTTTGAATGGTTAAAGAAAAAATCCTTTGAAAATAGGATTGAGCTCAATAATTGTTCCCTTAATATTCTTTCAATTGCAGTTAAGGTGACTAAAACTTGACAGGTATTGAATAAACTGAAAAATCCGAAGAAAATATGAGATTATAAGATTTTTTTCCCCCCCTGGGATTAAAATTAACAACAATTTTTGTTAATTACTGGTGCAGTTTGAGAAATAAAGGGGATTTCGCAAACGAAAGCCGTATCAACGAGTGGACAACTGAATTGATTGTGATGAATGAATCATGAATTGTATATAAATTTAACACTCTATATATATTTTAAATTGACGAATGAACAAAAAAAAGTTTGATTTTTACCATTTCCCATTGGAAATTCGCTTTGATGACAAGTTAAATGACATTGTTTTCTATTGTCTCTTATTTATTCCCAAGTCAAGATATTCAACAACAAAACAATTGTAGACTTGGAGGGAGGCACTACTGAGTTTTAAAAAGTTCTCTAATTGAAAAATTATATTTATATCGTCTCGTTTAATAGTATATCTACCTGAAAAAATGTTTAATGGTGGATATTTTTCAAAAAAAAAAAAAAAAAAAAAAAAAAAAAGATATTTTCAAAATAGAAATTAAAGCAATCGTAAATATCAGTTGGCTCCTATCGAAGTTGAGAATTATGTTGCGAATATCTCTGGAAGGAAGAAGTTTAAGGGAAAATGGCACAAGACCTTTTTCATGGAGAATTCCATGATCTACAAAAATGGTCTGTTTGGTGAGGAACTAAGTTTAGGGTGGATTGGGAGGTTAGAGGATCGTCGGTGTGAAATAATTGTTGAGAGTCTTGACCTAATATGAACGTTAATTTATTCTCGCGTTCAAACCACGCTTTGTCAAATTTACAAAACACCTTGTCACTAGTTGATCGTACTGAATTAATTTTAATTGTTTATAGTTTTGCACTGTTGAGTCACTGGTTAAATGGCCAATAAATAACGTGAATTTCTCTTTGTTGGATTTCTATCGCCGAGCTAATAGACGTTAATGTACTGAACATGTCTAAACTCTGCGCGTTACTCGAATACGGAGTTGAACTCTAATAAAAACGGACTACATGGCCGATCGTTTGATACTGACTCGCGTTGCTTTACGGTGACTTTACTAGACCTGAGCGTTGACCCGCAAAAGACCGATGATTTTCGTAATTGGCCGAGCTGATCGACCTTGGTCTTGGAGAGGTTGGGTTGCGTTTCAAACATGGTCTCTTGACATTGTTATCTAATTCTACTAGGCTCCAAGATATTTACGATTTTCTGTGTGCAAATTTTCTTAAGTATCTCTTTCTATCAATTCACGACAGAATTGAATGTTTTCATTTGATAATGAGGAGTTTCGAGACATTAAAAATTATTTATCAATTATTTCAATCATTTGCAATCGAAGAGGATTACTTTTAAATATCTCAAATAAGGAGAATAATTCTTTTGAATGAACAACAATTTTTTTCCAGATAAAGTAGAGAATTTGTTTTCACTTTGATTTTTCTTAAATCTCAATTATGCATTTATCTCGAGGAGTAGTCGTTTTAAGAGAAAATGTCAGAAAACACTCTTCGTACCTGACAAAATTTACCACAAAAAACGTCTTTTGACATTTTCCTCTAAACCACATGTTTCCAAAGGTATTTCTAGAATAAGTTGCAAATTCATTCTAACCCCATAAATCCAGAGTCGTTTCACTAATTTACAAATATCTCGTTAATGAATGATTTTAAGGTGAAATGTCAAAAGACCTTTTTTGTAGCCAAGAAAATTCTCCACAAAAAATATCTTTTGACATTTCCCCTTAAAACCCCTCATTACTGAGATAATTGACTTGGAGTCTCACTCGAGCCACCGTAGAGAGCAGACGTGTTTGCTAAGTTCCCTACGCGCTTGACGTTGCGGATCAAAATGTTCAATCGTTTACCAGTGTTACGGTGTCGAGTGAATAAATAAATTAATTGAAGAGGAAGTTTCCTCTAGTTTAAACTTTTAATAGTGGGCCCTCACCGAAGGGGTCAACTAAAAATGAGTTCTCACAATTTGGAAAACCAAACCACCGTGTCATCCCAAACTCCAACGAAACCCTCGTACGTCTCGATGGCAAAGAACACCATTGGACCATTATTTGAGCAGGCGATAATCGTGGAGAGAAATGAAAATGCAAAACCTGAAGATCACATCCTCGCACTCCTGGATATTATCGATCCATTGAAAATGCTCGCTACTGACATCATTTCAAATGGTCGTATAATTGTTTGGCTGGACAGTATTCGTACGGCAGACGAGTTAGTAAACTCAAAGAGACACCTGAAAGTAGGTCACCAAATAGTACACATTCGCCCGTACGTCACCCGAAATAAGCGGATTATCTTTAGCCACGTGTTTCCTCAAGTCCAAGACAGTTTCTTGGAAGAGGAATTGAGAGACAAATACGGAATTAAAATCACAACTCCGATTACTTCCATCAAAACAGGATTTAAAGACAAACGTCTAGCCCACATAAAGTCTCATAAAAGGCAGACATATGTTTCCCCTGAGGATGTCGAGAAATTACTGAAGAGATTAGAGGCAACGGTCTTCGGCAAAACTCTTTCAATTTTCATGTCGGTAGACTCAACTGCATGTTTTGAGTGCAAGAAAGAGGGACACCTCGCCAAAAATTGCCCCAACAAACAAAATGAGGTCCAGCAGAACGGACAATCAGTAGCCCATAATCCCATCATCGATGTGAACCCCTCTAAGAACAAAAATCCCCCCGACACAATGAATCCTACTCCCGAGCTAACCCCCTCCCCTCCTACTGCTGATCCTCACGAGCCAACTCCCTCCCCTCCTACTGCTGATCCTCTCATGATAATTGATGATTTGAGCGATCCCTTGCTCAGTATCTCCAACGAATTGGATAAACCCTATAACGTTCTAACAACCATGGCTCCCCCACACCAAGGGCTACCCCAGCATAAGAGGCCTCTTTCCACTTCCACTCAACCGAGCGCTACCGCTGGAGAGCCTGGTGTCGGTGCTGATGGAGCCATTGAAGCTCCAGGCGATCTCTCGGACTCTGCGTCGTATTCTTCTGCATCCACCCGTAATAGTTCTTCGCGATCTTCAAAAGAGTCAAAGGGAGAAAAAACCGTTAATCCTACGAAGAAACCAAGAGTCTCCAGCTCTCCCAGTGGTTCTCTAGAGTCCCCGGACTCTGTAGGAATAGAAGCTGGCTGGAACGGTGTTGTGGAACACATTGGGAATAAAACCGCTGAATTTCCAATATCAGTTGCTAAACTTCGTGACTATCTCGACGAAACCAGGAATCCCGTCAATGCTGTGGAAAATGCCCTCAAGTTAACTGAGGAACTTTTGGCACTTTCCACTATGATTGATTATGTCAAGACAAAGCTACCTGGTAAACCACTCAAGAATCGTATTCCCAAGATATGCAAAGCCCTTGAGAATGAGCACTTCGTGCGCCTGTTGCAAAAGATGAAAGGAGCTAAAAAGAACGAGTACTCAACGATGGAGACCTGAAGTGTAGATAGGAGGATCATACTTTCCAATGGCTATGAATATATCAAAAAACACCAGCATCTCTTGACCACCACAACCGATAATTCATCCCAACAACGTGGCTGACCAGGCCGCACCTCATACTGCTAGCAGAAAACTCAAGATCTTGTACTGGAACTGTCGCGCTTTTGATCGCCGCAGAGATGAATTGGAGACCCTCACCCAGAACATCGACATACTGGTATGCTCCGAAACCCACCTGAAACCCAGTGACACCCGTGATCGCAGAATCCCTGGTTTTTTCGTCATTAGAAAAGACAGGGAATACAAAACGGGTGGAGGGCTTCTGGTGGCGTTTAGGAAAAATATTACTTATAAAGAAATTCAAACGCCAAAAATATCTGAAAGGAAAATAGAGTCCATAGGCTTTCGTATCACAAACTCCATCCCCGAGTTCAACCTTTACGCATTTTATAAACCCCCTCATACATCTCTCCTTCCCTCCGAATGGGATTTGATTTGTAATTTATGCTCAGCTCTGCAAGAATCAATCATTATGGGCAATTTCAACGCACATCATCAATCGTGGAATTGTAGAGAAAACAAACAAGGGGGGGATAATTTCTATAACTCCATTGTAACGCATGACCTCATAATTCACAATACAGACACAATAACTCGGCATGACGAATTTAGCGAATCTAATATTGATCTAGTACTGTCATCAACCTCATTAACAGATAATATTAAGGTCTCTGTCGAAGAAGAGACCTTGGGCTCTGATCATTTCCCTATAATCACTCAAATTGCAATAGAAAAAAAAAAATTATGTTAAAAAGTCTTTCAAGTTAACATCAGTCAGAACTAACTGGGATTCTTTAAAGGAATCCCTGGAAAATTCCTTCTCCGCAACTTTTAACATTCCCAATTACGACAGTCTCACCCCAATCAATAAATATTAGAAATTCATTGAACATGTCACTTCACACATAAAAAATAACACCCCACGCAAGCGTCCAGTTCATCCCTCGAGACATCGCAACCCCGTCCACTGGTGGGACATGGAATGTCAAGGGGCTCGCGATCATCGCATCGCTACCTATGCCCAGTGGAAGTCTTCGAAATTACACGAGGATTACATTGTGCATAGAAAAGCGATTGCTGATACTTGCAAGCTCTTTGCTTCAAAGAAAAAGGAAAGTTTTAAGTCATTCGCAGAATCTATTGACATTAGGAAAAATCAAAAGTACGCTTGGAATACGTGCAAAATTTTTAAGAACTCTTGGGTTAACAATACGCCAATCAATAAAAAAGAAAATGCCAGTATTGATGTACAAGTAGAAATCTCATTGGACTCTATCAGCCCCCCATGGACTCAAACTAATCCATTTTATCTCCCTGAATGCGACAGAAACCCAACATTAGAGGAGCAATTCACCTATCAAGAATTTAACGTAGCTTTGAACTCCCGAAATAATAAGTCCGCTCCCGGAATAGATGGCATTGACTACGGAACCCTCAAGAAACTCCCATTGAAATATCATCTACTCCTTGTAGATATATTTAATGAATTGTTTTCTGCTGGAGAGTACCCTGCGCACTGGACTCATCAATACCTTCATTTCATCCCAAAACCTGGGGGCAAAGAGGTCAGACCCATTGCCCTCGTCCTGCATTAGTAAACTTCTAGAAACGATGATCAAAAATAGGCTTCAGTGGTGGGTGGAACACCAGAACCTCCTCCCCGCGTCACAAAGTGGTTTTCGGAAGGGGAGAGCCTGTCATGACAACTTGGCGAATTTACTCCTCTACGTTGACTCTCGCCTGTCAAAAAAACAAGAATCCATGGCTGCATTTCTGGATGTAAAATCCGCGTTTGATGATGTCAATTCCCAAATTCTCCTCAATAAACTCGCTTCGATTGGGTGTCCTCTGCCAGTGGTTAAATTCGTCAAATTTTTGACATACGAAAGACAAATTTCTTCTCTCTACAATCAAGGTCCCAGACGAGTATTTAAAGGCGTACCCCAGGGAGGAGTTCTCTCCCCCCTTCTATACATAATTTATGTCTCCTCAATCACAGAGAATCTCCCCAGTAACGTTATAATATCTCAATTCGCTGATGACATCGCATTATATACGAGTTCCCCCACAGTAAAAAAAATGAAATCGTCCATGAAAAAATCGATAAAGAAAATCGCATCTAATTTGAGCACGATCGGCCTTACGTTATCCCCAGCAAAAACGCAACTGGTCCACTTTCATCGACGAAAAAAACCTCCCAGAAACACCACAATAAAAATCAGAGAACACAAGATCCGCTGCTCACCACAAGCAAGATTTTTAGGAATCATATTTGATGAGAGACTGTCGTTCAAACCCCAGCTAGCCAAGACCCTCCAATCCTCACTTAAATCCCTCAATATGATAAAATTCCTGAGAGGTACCTGGTGGGGTGCCCATCCAGAGACTCTGCTTATTATTTACAAGGCCTTCGTTCGCTCAATTATTGATTACAGCTCGTTTATCTCTTTCCCAATTTTTAAACAGGATGTAATTAAACTTGAACGACTCCAATTTGCAGCAATCCGATACAGCCTAAGCTACAGAATCTCCACACCAACAAATGTACTCTTAGCGGAGAGCAAACTCCCCTCGATAGTGGAAAGATCAGTTTTCTTATGCAAAAATTTTCTCATAAAAATTATATCTAATCAGAGCTCCCAGGTCTCATCTAGCCTTAGCCATATGATTGACAGCAACGAAATTGCACCTCGTGATAAAGAGCGACTGATCAATAAGTGCGTACGAGAATTAATACCAGTAACTCCAGAACTGCATAAAGGAAATCACTTTGATATATACCTAAATGATTATAAAACGAATATGTCAACCCCAGCGAAGGGCACAATAGCAATAGAGTTGGCAATTGACTCAACAAACGACACAACAGAATTAGATCCGGCTTTAATAGGTAGAATTAAAAATGCTATCCATATATATACAGACGGAAGTAAGAAGTCAGAAGGATATTCTGTTGGGTCGGCCTGTTTCTCCCCTGAACTCAATGTGTCAAGAAGCCTGAGCATCAACCCTCAAGCTTCGGTTTATACAGCCGAGTGTCTGGCGATTAATGAAGCAATTAAAATTGCGTTAGAAGATCCTCAAAAAGACTACAAAATTGTTACCGACTCCTTCAGTGCCCTCACTTCCCTCTCCCGACCATCACAGAGCGTGAGGGAAAATAGATTCATCGTAGAAGCAAAACAAAATTATGAATTGTTCATACAGAGGAACAACAATCAATACTTTTTAAAATTCGAATGGATTCCTTCACATACTGGAATTGAGGGCAATGAGGAAGCCGATCGTTTGGCTGGAGAGGCCACCGAAAACCTACCAAACGCTCAATTGTTAATTCCATTTTCCGATTATCCAGAGGACATAAAAAAAAGATCCTTTGACGCCACTCTAGAGGTTTGCTTAGAGGAGGGGAGAGATGATAGTGATCATGGCAAGGGCAAAGAATTCTTCAAAGAATTCTACAGAAAGAGTCGTAAGCCGTGGTTTTACAATAAAAATCTCTCCCGACGTTCAATAGTCTGGGTCAATAGAGCTAGATCCAACCACTATCATCTCTCAGCCTCCCTGAAAAGAAAAAATATAATTGATTCAGCCCAGTGCGAATGTGGACATCCCAGCGAAGATCTTGATCATGTCCTCTGGGATTGTCCACGACATGATCAACCTCGACAAATAATGTATAACTCCTTCCGGTTGAATCAATTTCCTCCCCCACTGAATTGTCGAGTTATTCTAAAAGACCTAGACTCTAAGATCATAGACATTATAACAAAATTCCTCAAGGATAGCAACTTAAATGTGTAAACCTCATTATCAACAAATGTATAAACTCATTGTCACCAGTAAGACCTATATAGAATTTCTCAACACATGTATTTACGTAGGTATATAGATTAATTTAGTTATTTTTATTATTACTATTATTATTATTACTATTATTATTTTTTCTAATGCTGTATAGACGTGTAGTCTCGAGCAAATAAATATAACAAAAAAAAAAAA
>NW_021680400.1:281977-347621 GCF_001412515.2 Diachasma alloeum | reverse complement strand
ATAATTGACTTTTCCATTCTAATTTTCCCTATTTTCAGATGCACGACGATTCAATCTGCACAGGACCCCTCCCGGACATCCTCTCAGCGCTTTCCCTGTCTTTCGCCAACCTGGGGATGGACTACAAGCCCGTGAATGACTTTATCTCCCTCACAGGAGTCCACTCCCCTCTCACAAATACCTTTCTGCAGGCCTCAGAAGACACTCCTTCGAGACATCTGCATGGAGTTGCATCACCCCCAGCACTCATTTCAGTGATATTCGCAGACCCAAAAGTCCCTCAGAGCCTCCGAGCCGGCCCCTGGAGCCCCTCCCCAAGAATAAATCACTGCAGATATTCAACTATCTTCTAAACAAAGATCCAGACTTCATCAACAAACTCCATGAGACATATGTCAAGTTCTTCAGCACAATTCTGACTTCGTTTGATCATTTTTTTTGTGATTTTTTTTCTCGTAACATTTTGAGTGAAAAGAAGTATCGATCGATCAAGAGATGGCTAATTCAATCGATAATTGGCTGAGAAGGAAAAATGATGTTAATGAAGGAGAAATGGGGCCTGGGACGTGAAGAATGTGGAAAATGTGATTCCACATTTTCCACGGAGAAATTGGTGGAAAATGCGGCTCAAACTGTAAAAACTGACGAAAAATGTGGGTCAATTTTAAAACTGAAGGAAAATGTGGAGCACATTGGAAAATATGGAACAGATTTTGTTATATTGCACGTTGAATATGAAAAAAGTAGTTTAAGAGGTAATATTTTACTGAGCTCTGAAGAAACGGAGGAAACAGCAGGAGGAGTGTCTCGTCTTCTTCGAGATCCTCAAGCAGTGCTTAAGTCGTTCCTCCAGGTCGTCATCAACCTCCTCAGAGACCAGCAGATTTCGATCTCCATGAATCCCACGACTCAATGGCTCACCGAGCTTCCTCAACAGAGTGTATGCTGTATTTTTACGTTTATGAAGTAATTATTGACGTGTATATCATTTTGTAGTTGAGGATGTGGAGAGATGATAAAATTTGTGAGGATCAGTCATTAGTAATCATGAATGATTACTAGGAATGATCTACAGTGGTATAACTGCAATAGTTCCGAGTCCAAGAGAACTCGAGACATCACCCCAATTTCAATCAAACCGGATTATTCCAAAAATTACAATGAGGAATAATTGAACATGTTTATTTATGTATTACATTTTAGTATCTTTAAAGAAAGAAAAATAAGATTCAATTAAAACGAAGCGAAAAGAAAGTTTTTTTAATTCCCCTCAAGTTCATCTTTCTCCCTCTTCTTCTGATTTTTGATGCCACACAACTCCTCGTATCGGTATTGTGTTACCAAAAACTCTCTCAAAATGTCTGGATGGCTGACGAATATAGCGAACGTGTTCACGAGACTAGCCCTGAAGTGCCTGACGAGCGATTCAGCAGACCTGGGAGGATCCAATAATCCTGACATCGCAAGACCCCTCCAGGCTGAAACTGTTGTTGCGACTGCAATCAGACGTTCTCGAATGAGATACTCGATCATGATCTTTTCGTGCCCTGGGTCACGTTGAGTCGTTTCCAGTTGGTAAAGCGATTGCACTGCAACAATTTCTTCATTCTCTTGATTGTGTTTACACCTCGAGTGTAGTTTTGTTGCGTTTGTTTTTGTTTCTTCTGCAAACACTTATGAAGCTTGTCTTTTTTTGCAATTGATGCAGACAACTCTACAATTGTCTCTCTTGCCTTGATCAGTTCACTTCCAAGGTCAGGAACTACCTCTTCCTCTGTCTTGGATGGAGTCGATTGGTCACTGATTATTGGAGCCCCTAAATCTCCGATATTCAAACTCTCACTGTCGTCCATGGTCCAACCGCTCAAGGCCTCTGCAACGATATCCCCTAGCTGCATGTTCGATCCACTCGGGTCACTCGGCCTGTCTGAGATGTTTTGAGGATTTTGGATCACAGAAGGCATATTGATACTAGGAACTCGATTGGTTATCAATGTTCTTCTGTTGGACGTTTCCGAATAATCCGATTTTAGGAAATGATCCTGACAAACTCCATATTTATCAATATTTGATTGTGCTAATACATCCGTAAATCCAAGAGCTGCTATCCATTTCTTTCGTATCCATTTAGTTGTTGGAATTTTGTGTTTTGGGGTAGTAAGGGGTGAATTACAATTTGGCACAATACACAGGGTTGCTCTATTGCGAGAAACCATCGTTAATTAGACAATAACACCTGACACAACAGTAGTATTTAGTAGTAACTTCGATCCATAGTAATCACATATGACAATTTGCATGTAACCATACCTGACCCGTCCTACCAGACATTCAAAACACCGCAAAAGGAGAGGAGGATAATGCAGAAATAGTTGAATCATATTCCCTACTTTATCATCTCCCATAAGAAGAATTTCTGTTATTCGCGGATACCGACCGAGCACTTAACAAAGCTGACTCCTCCCCCAAATTTCGNATTCAATTAAAACGAAGCGAAAAGAAAGTTTTTTTAATTCCCCTCAAGTTCATCTTTCTCCCTCTTCTTCTGATTTTTGATGCCACACAACTCCTCGTATCGGTATTGTGTTACCAAAAACTCTCTCAAAATGTCTGGATGGCTGACGAATATAGCGAACGTGTTCACGAGACTAGCCCTGAAGTGCCTGACGAGCGATTCAGCAGACCTGGGAGGATCCAATAATCCTGACATCGCAAGACCCCTCCAGGCTGAAACTGTTGTTGCGACTGCAATCAGACGTTCTCGAATGAGATACTCGATCATGATCTTTTCGTGCCCTGGGTCACGTTGAGTCGTTTCCAGTTGGTAAAGCGATTGCACTGCAACAATTTCTTCATTCTCTTGATTGTGTTTACACCTCGAGTGTAGTTTTGTTGCGTTTGTTTTTGTTTCTTCTGCAAACACTTATGAAGCTTGTCTTTTTTTGCAATTGATGCAGACAACTCTACAATTGTCTCTCTTGCCTTGATCAGTTCACTTCCAAGGTCAGGAACTACCTCTTCCTCTGTCTTGGATGGAGTCGATTGGTCACTGATTATTGGAGCCCCTAAATCTCCGATATTCAAACTCTCACTGTCGTCCATGGTCCAACCGCTCAAGGCCTCTGCAACGATATCCCCTAGCTGCATGTTCGATCCACTCGGGTCACTCGGCCTGTCTGAGATGTTTTGAGGATTTTGGATCACAGAAGGCATATTGATACTAGGAACTCGATTGGTTATCAATGTTCTTCTGTTGGACGTTTCCGAATAATCCGATTTTAGGAAATGATCCTGACAAACTCCATATTTATCAATATTTGATTGTGCTAATACATCCGTAAATCCAAGAGCTGCTATCCATTTCTTTCGTATCCATTTAGTTGTTGGAATTTTGTGTTTTGGGGTAGTAAGGGGTGAATTACAATTTGGCACAATACACAGGGTTGCTCTATTGCGAGAGACCATCGTTAATTAGACAATAACACCTGACACAACAGTAGTATTTAGTAGTAACTTCGATCCATAGTAATCACATATGACAATTTGCATGTAACCATACCTGACCCGTCCTACCAGACATTCAAAACACCGCAAAAGGAGAGGAGGATAATGCAGAAATAGTTGAATCATATTCCCTACTTTATCATCTCCCATAAGAAGAATTTCTGTTATTCGCGGATACCGACCGAGCACTTAACAAAGCTGACTCCTCCCCCAAATTTCGCTACTGCCACGCCAGTCGAACAACGAATAACTAAACTTGAAGAGGCTCGGATAACGAGAGAGACGACACCCTGTTGGCAGCGCGGCTTGAAGGTCACTATAATATTCCTGTAAATATCCACTGCAAATATCTGAATATAAAAAGTGAAAATGAAACATTTTTTTTTGTATCAATTCTTTAATGCAAAAATTACATATACGTTTTGTTATAATAATCTTAAGAAAACTTGGAAAATGTGATAACAAAGTTATTCTAAATGAACGATAGTAGGTAACTGTATTTTTTTATTCGAAGTTGATCATAGGTTCGGTAATGTCCAAGGCCTCAATCAGTAATTTCCATATCTCCATATTGAGAGTTGGGATGTTAGCAATCCTGCTGAGATTTCCATGCGCCTCTTGCTCTTCCAGGACTTCCTTGGGCACTGGCTGGATGAGAAGATCATCGTCCTCTCCTACAGAATGAAAAAAAATTAAATGTGTAACTCCATTATTTTCCCAATTGCTTAGTGATCTGGCAGAGCAGGAGAAATCAAATCAATAACGAGTTGAGTTTTTAATGAATATGTTTAAATCTAGTGGAAATGGCAAAATTATTATGATAAATATTTTGAAAACACTCAAAATCAAATGGAAATACGATTTAAAATAATTATTTTGAGCTGATAATTTAGAAAAATATTCATTTACTCATGTTTGTGAACCTGAAATTAAACAAATATTCATAATTTTATTCAGTCAAAATTTAAAAAAATAAAAATTCTTGTTTCATTTCACTATTCGATTATTTCAATGAATATGAAATACAAAAATTTGTTTGTCACAATAAAAACCTAATTTACTTCACATGCTGACGTACAATTATTTCAATTTGAATTTCTCTGACTCAAAATTCCCAAATTTTATTCAGAAATTAAATTCCGAATTTTTAAATTCGATAAAACGAGATATTCACCAACTAATAGCTCCATCCTGCCATCCCTGACCAGAAAAGCAACATGCAGCATATTCTCAACAGTCTTTCCGAAATCATGTGGATTGACAATCAGCTTAAAGAAGTTCAGAGGCTCCTTATTGCGTTTGTAATACTTTTTAGTCAAGTGAGCGATCTTGTCGACACTCTTATCGACTGGATTGTCATCGTTGGCAATGGCCACGACCTTCTCAGGCTTTTTGGCTGGCAGGAGGACATCCCTCGTGCGATTGATGAATTTTGGCTTCTTCGGCTGTACCTCACTCTTTGGAATGGGCTCCATGCAGTGGAGGAGAGTTGATGACGAGCCACATGGCTTGATAAATGCAGCTACTTCTCGTCCTAAGAGTTCCCAATTTGGCTCTTGTACTGTGTCGTCGGCCAAATTACGTACGTACTTGAGCTAAAAACCAAAAGTATTAATTATTTACTCAATTAATCATCAATTAAGTTAAATTGGGTGAAATAATCGATTAAATTTAAAAAGAAAATTCCGGGAATTCAGTTAATTTTAGAATCATTTGATCATCTCCCAGGAGTTGAAGTATTTAGAAGAAAATTTCAAATGACATTCTTTGAACCGGAGAGAATTTTCAATAAAAAAACCCTCTCCTCTCAATCTAATAATTATAGAGATGATTGGCATTCAGTTTCTTACCAACTTGCTAGCGAAATCAGTTGCACTGTAGGAGTTTGTCTCCTGATCTAGAGACTGCATGGCGCCTCTGATGACTTGTGATGAGGCCTTCATGACTTGGGAGTCCAGAAGAATCTGATCCTGATTGACGACTGAAAAAAAACAAAGGATTGATTTTTATGGATTGATTTTTATGAGTGAGTTTTTCATGAATATCTTTGAATCAATAAAAGATATCGAAATTTTTATAACAACCTTTTTTGTAACTCTGGAAATTCTTCACAAAAAAGGTCTTAATAAAAATTTCTGTATCTCCTTCCAATTCTGAGATATTGAAAACAATTTTTTTGTTAATTTCTCCATCGTCTCTGTATTAAATTTAAAAAAATATCCCTCATTATTTTTACTTTTATCATCAATATCAAGATGAATGTTCTCCACCTCCTCCACAGTCTCTGCGAGAACGTCGAGACATGCCACAGTAGCATTTTCCTCTGCAACCAGAAAAAAAAAAGTGAAAAAACTAAATCCAGACGAAAAAAGTGATTAGGGAACTTTTTATTTGTTTTTAGCTGACGGTCAATCGACCATAAAAGACGTTTGAAATTGAAGGTCAAGTGATCTCAAGGGTCTAACGACGGTCTAATCCTTATTCTTTAAAACTCACGAAGCATGCTGGTTCGATCCAGCATCTCCCTCAACTTCTTGTGACGAGCCTGAGGAGATTCATAGACAGATCTTCTCGATCCCGTACTGTTAGGACTCATCAGCTCTGGTGAACTCGCCATTCTCGTATTTTTCCCCATCAAATCTCCAAGCCTTGAATGTCTCCCGATGCCTGAGTGACAATTTCGTGTTTGTACTGGGTCTCTAGAGTCTCGAGTCAACAAAAACAGTTGGAGATGACCAGAAAAAGGTGGTTTTTTCCTCTCGATTCAAAAATATAAACAAAGGCACTGTCGGCTAACACGAATATTATGAGTAAAAACATTCGGAAACGTTCGGGAAAAAAAGGAAAAACTAACCTACCTGACTCCAGACACCTAATTGCTGTTCATAACCTCAATTATCACTTTGTTCACGTCTTGATGTTCGGGGTGTGGGTGGGACAAAATTTCAAAAGATGATTCTACAAAGTTTCCATCTTGCGGTGAAACACTGAATCTAAAATTATCTTGTTTGTTAGATGGCGCAAGTGATACTGAATTACTGTAAGGTATGTACCCTCCCCCCCTTGTTCTTGCAACGTCCCCTAGTGGGATAACGGCCAAATAGCCAAAGCAGCTAGAGCCATAAAAAAGAAGAAGAAGAAGAAGAAGGGTGGGAGCAGGGAGATTAACAACATCATTCATAACCTCTTCGGAAAATCGCTCTTGGCTCTTGACAGGAGAAGAGAGGAGGAGCACTCATGATCCTGTCATTGATTAAAAGTGAAGGAATTAAAAATAGTTGTTCTGCAAAAACTAGGATCGAGAGTGCATCATGGAGACCAACTCCACTAAGGTAGTGGCAAGATTCAAGTTGGGAGAGAGATTTTTAAACTGCCTGGGTGTTTCAGGATGACTCAAGTAATCAGGAGGACTCTTACTCGGATGTTGATGAGGTTGAACCGAAATTGAAATATGTCAGGATGCAGAATGATATCAAGGGGATTTTGGTGAACGACGCTGCGAGCTGTATTGCTGTGCATCCTAAGGTGATTCGAAGAATTTAGAGTGGAATTTTTTTATTTGTGGTTTGTGGCTGTCTCATCCTTTGATTCCAAAATATTCTTCAAAAACTGTTGTTCAACTTCCCAATTGAAAAATAATCATCTAGATGAATCTAAATCGAAAAGGAGTAATAGATAAATAAAATTCATTCCAAACAAAGAAGAATCAGAATTGCAAACAATAACATTATCAATAAAAAAAATATTTCTAGATATTCCCTAACAATTCTTTTCCAAGAAAAACTGAAGGTAAATCAAATAAAGTAGTCAAACAATCAATGAAAATCGAATACAAGTGTTGGAAGAAGAAAAAAATGGGAAAAGGGGTTAAATTAAATAAAAATTCACTCCTCATCTGAAAAATTGTTGCAGTTCCTCTGCCTGGGTTCCCACTGGGGGCGGATCCACGTTCTTGACCACCAAGGCAACAACATCCAATCAAAAACCCTCCAAGCGCACACAGTCGCAGTCAATCAAATTTCGATTGACCACAAAGGTGACTACATCGCCTCCTGCAGCGACGACGGAAAGGTCTTCATCTACGGTCTCTATACGACCGACAACAACCACAACATGTCCCTAGGTCGCCTCGTCAAGTCCATAGCGATCGACCCCAGCTACTCCAAGCCCGGTGGTTCGAAAAAATTCATAACTGGTGACGACAAACTCGTCCTCTACGAGAAGACCTTTCTCTCTCGGATGAAGCTCTCAGTCCTCTGCGATGCTGAGGGAGGAGTCCGCTCGGTTGCCTGGATGGGCCAGTTTGTCGCCTGGGCGTCTGACACAGGCGTAAGGGTCTACGATCTCAACTCCAAGTGCTCCCTAGGTCTCATTAAATGGACGACTACACCACTAGCACAGCCTGAACACTATCGCTGCAACTTACGTTGGACCAACTCTAGGACTCTTTTGATAGGCTGGGTCGACACAGTTCGCATCTGTCAGATTCGGAAACGCTCCACCCAGGAAACACCGACTCAGAACCTCGCCGAGTTCCTTATAGACCCTGTCTCCACCTTCCAGGTCAGTCATGGCTACTAACAAGTATATTGCTGCTTAAATTCCTGACTAAAATACCAAGTACACTTGTGCTTAGGAATTATTATATTTCTTCATCAAGTTGGTTGAGTAAATCTTAATTTGCCCATTACTCTTTCAGGTGGACTTCTATATATCGGGGATAGCTCCTCTGGAGACTCAGCTAGTCCTTCTGGGGTGCCCTAAACAGCCTGACGAGTCTGGAAAATCTCAGAGACCTACTCTTCACATTGTGGATCCGAAGTATCAGGACTTTCAGACGATTTGCGCCAATTATTTGACCCTGAGGGGATACAAGGAGTACTCCTGTAATGATTATCATCTAGATTGTTTGCCTGAAGAGAACAGGTTTGTGATGATTTTGGGTTTTTTTTTTTAATGGGGTATAAGTATCGGGCTTCATATATCTGCTTTACTCTTGACTTTGAACTTTTTCAAGTTCTAATGAGAATTGGATTTTGAGAAGAAAAATTGATACAAGTGTGTTTGTTCATCAGTCTCAGATTGTGAGACATAATTTCTTTAAAGTTTGACAAAAATTTGATAAAATCTCCTCTTTAACATAGTTACGACGTTTATCATGTCACTCACTCAATGTTTCAAGAAGTAAACGTGACACTATCGATCCCCAGGCTCACGAAGATGCCCTGATAATCGCCTAAACATTACATCCATTCCAGGTTCTTCATAGTCTCTCCAAAGGACATTGTAATCGCCTCTCTGTACGACTCTGACGATAGAATAGAGTGGCTCCTCTCCCACGGAAAGTTCGAGGCCGCCCTGGAGGCAGTCTCTCTCAACGACGGGAGAGATTGCAAGCGTCACACCTTGATTAACGTTGGAAGAGTCTACCTGGACCATCTTTTGACTTCTCAGCAGTACGAGGAAGCTGGCAAACTCTGCTTAAAAGTCCTAGGAAGGGACAAAAAACTGTGGGAAGAGGAGGTCTACAAATTTGCCAGGGTCCATCAACTCAGATCAATCTCCTCGTATTTACCCAGGGGTGATGTCACCCTCGATCCCCTCATCTACGAGATGGTTCTGTACGAATACCTCAAGATAGATCCTGATGGGTTTCTTCAACTAGTCAAGGAATGGTCCCCCAAACTTTATACCGTAGCTGCTGTTGTCAACGGTGTTTTGGAACATCTTCTTGTTCACAATCAGAGACAGAATGTTCTCCTAGAAGCTCTAGCTATTCTTTACTCTCACGACGGCAAGTATGATAAGGCCCTTGCGATGTACCTGAAGCTTAGGCATAAGGATGTGTTCCAGTTGATTCAGAAGCATCAACTCTGGAGCTCTGTTTATGACATGATTGAGGGACTGATGGATCTCGATGCTGAGAGAGCTATTGCCCTGGTTCTGGATAAAGACAAGGTCCCAAGTGATCTTATCGTCAAGAAACTTCAGAATAATCACAGGCAGGGACAAACAAATTTAACAAATTATACTACATATTGTTAGTTTATAACATTTCAATGAATAATGGAATGAAAAATGGAATAATATTATCTATTACTTCCCTATTGGGTAATATTTTTCAAATAATTATTTATGACTTTGTGAATCAGCAATTAGGAACATTTTCAGAATAATTTTCCGTGCTTTATCATTACTAAAATAATATTTTCTTCTTATCCCTGATAACAACAGGTACCTTTACATGTACCTCGATGCCCTGGATAAAAAGGACATGAAGGACTGCAAAGGGAAGTACCATGGGCTGTTGGTCAGGCTATATGCAGATTACTCGAGGGACAAGTTACTTCCCCTGTTGAGGAGATCTGATAATTACCCCATTCAGCAGGCTCTGGACATCTGCAGTCAGAGGCAGTTCTACCCAGAGATGGTGTACCTCCTGGGGAGAATTGGAAATACTAGTGAGGCATTGGCCCTCATGACGAGAGAGCTGGGGGACATGGAGGCTGCAATAGAGTTCTGTCAGGAGCATGATGACGAAGAGTTGTGGAATGATCTTATTAATTATTCGTTGAACAAATCAGAGAATATAACGTTTTTGCTGCAGAAAATTGGGACTTATGTGGATCCCAGGCTTATGGTGCAGAGGATTGAACCTTCCATGCAGATACCTGGGCTTAAAAAAGCCTTGATCAAGATGATGTGTGATTATAATCTTCAGGTGTCGGTGCAGGAGGGTTGCAAGAAGATACTATCTGGGGATTATTTTAATCTTCATGAGAGGCTCGTTAGATCACATCAGAGGGGAATTTTTGTGGATGATGACCAAATGTGTGGGGCTTGTCACAGGAAGGTCATTGTCAGAGATCCTAGGAATCTAGTCGTTTTTTATTGTAAGCATCTTTTTCATGAAGAGTGTTTACCGAATCTCGATAATGTCGAGAATTGCGTTATTTGTAATCCGGCGAAGGATAAGTTCAAGTGAAGGTAGCGGATTTGACACTTAATTTTTTTATTAGAAAATTTTCAGTTTCAGGGCTGTTTTGATTTTATTTTTACGAGTAGATTGAAAAGAAAATGGCAAAAGACTTTTTTTTTCAGGTGCAAATTGAGGAATATATATCAATTTTTTTTCCCTAGAATAAAATAAAAAATTGCTCTCGCGTTTTGCCACTGGAAATTATCTTCAATAATGAGATATGATAATTATTCAAAAGTATTTTTATAAAAAAAAATTCTCTAATTTTCTCATCTTTATTTGTTTAAAAATACTATTTTCTCATTCCATTGGTATTAATGACAAAGCAATTAAATTAATCTTTCAATCGATTGTACATAATTATCTATTTTAATTATAACTTTACGAAATGTCATGTTAAAAAATTTTTGGATAATTAGTTTTTTAAGCTGAAGAAACTGTTTTGTATACAGAAAATTTTTGAAATCCTTATTTTTCTTAGTTTCCTGAGCCAAAAAACAAATGTACATAATCATCACAATTGTATTATATATTGAATAATATTCGTAGGACATTGAATAAACTAAAGGAAATAACTGAATAAAAACCAGATTACTTTGTTTTTTAAAACTTTTTTTTTATTATTACTTCGTTTTTCCTTACTAATTTACAATAACTTGGTGCCTGATGGCCAAGCGTACCATTACGACATTTTTTTATTCCAATTTGTAAGTGACAAATTTCTGTCTTCAACTAAAGGTCCAGAACAATCACTTGAAGGGCGTATGAGTAGTTCAAATGGATTATACTATACAAATAATTGAGGTACTGATTTATTGAATGAATTGATGACGAGAAGTTGTTTTTTAACCATTATTGTTTCTCTTAAAAATGTGTCTTTTCTTCTTTTATTTGATGGTTTTTTACTTTATTTATTGTTTTGCGAGGGTGTCGGCCTTGGCGACGACCTCCTCGATGGGGCCCACCATGTAGAAAGCTACCTCTGGGAGGTGGTCGAGCTCACCTGCTAGGATTTTCTGGAATCCCTTGATGGTCTCAGCGAGGGGTACCAATTTTCCTGCGTGGCCAGTGAACACCTCAGCGACCTGTTCAATTAAAAAAAAAAAGGATTATTTTGTTTCATTGATGATTGGAGGGGGAATTAATGCATTTAAATTTCATGGAAATCAAATGGAAATACGATTCAAAATCGTTGTTCCGAGTTGATTATTTAGACTGAATAATTATTATTTATTTATTTAATCTTCCTGGTAAAAATGAAACGAATTGGCATTTGCTCTTATATTTCTGTCTTTTATTAATAAATTGAAAAAATGAAGGATAATTCACCTGGAATGGCTGAGAGAGGAACCTCTGGATTTTCCTAGCCCTTGCTACAGTGAGTTTGTCCTCCTCAGACAACTCGTCCATACCCAGGATAGCAATGATATCCTGAAGGGATTTGTAGTCCTGCAGAATCTTCTGAACTCCACGAGCAATGTTGTAGTGCTCGGCTCCAATGATGTTGGGGTCCATGATACGAGAGGTGGAGTCGAGGGGATCGACAGCTGGGTAGATACCGAGCTCAGCGATTGCACGGGAGAGCACAGTGGTGGCGTCCAAGTGGGCGAATGTCGTGGCTGGAGCTGGATCTGTCAAATCATCAGCTGGCACGTAAATAGCTTGCACTGAGGTGATTGAACCCTTCTTCGTGGTGGTGATACGCTCCTGCATGGTACCCATGTCAGTGGCCAGGGTTGGCTGGTATCCTACAGCCGATGGAATACGACCGAGAAGAGCAGATACCTAGGAAATTCATTCAATTTTACGAAAAATGGAAAAAAAAATGATTTAAATTTTAAAAAATGTTGATTTTCTTTTTCAATATTTCCTTCTTGTAAATAAATTGTGGAAATTGTTTAAGCTTTTGGAGAGAAATCAAATTTCAAAATTCTGATTGATGAAATTTTTTTTTTCCTTTATATTTCATTTACTTTTATTTATTTGCCTGTATCACAGAAAAGATTCCATATGAAACAAGAAAAAATTCATTATTATCATTAATAATAATTATTGTTGGATTAAAAAGACCATTTAAGGAAGTATTGTGAAACAAATTGTCTTCAAATATGCCTGATTTTTCGTCATTTTCAACATTTTTTTTTTTCGAGCTTGAAAATGAGAATTGTCAGGAGATATCGACGATTGAGGACGGTTCATTTGACCTCATTCATCGCGTTGATCAATAATTACCTCAGAACCAGCCTGAGTGAACCTGAAGATATTGTCAATGAACAGTAGTACATCTTGACCCTCCTGATCCCTGAAGTACTCAGCAACAGTGAGACCAGTGAGAGCAACCCTGGCACGAGCGCCAGGAGGTTCGTTCATCTGCCCATATACAAGAGCCACCTTCGATGTTTTATCTTTCAGGGAAATAACACCTGACTCAATCATCTCGTGGTAGAGATCATTACCCTCACGAGTTCTCTCACCAACCCCAGCGAACACTGAGTATCCACCATGGGCCTTGGCAACATTGTTGATCAGCTCCATGATCAATACAGTTTTGCCGACTCCAGCACCTCCGAAGAGTCCGATCTTTCCTCCCTTGGCATAAGGAGCCAGAAGGTCCACGACCTTCAACAATGATGGAACAATGATGGTACAGGTAAATAAAATTAATGTATTACGGTTTATGCATAATTTATAGTTATAAGTGACAAATTAAAAATGAAATATTTACCCCCTCTAGAATAATAATGAATGTAATGAAGAGTTCAACTACCTTGATACCAGTGACCAAAATCTCCTGCTCGACACTCATGTCCACGAACTCAGGAGCATCAGCATGAATAGCAGCGAGTTTGTCAGTGTCCACAGGTCCACGCTCATCAATGGGTTCACCGATGACGTTGATGATACGTCCGAGGGTCTCAGCCCCGACTGGAATTCTGATTGGAAATCCGGAATCAAAGACTGGCTGGCCTCGGACGAGACCCTCAGTACCGTCCATGGCGATGGTACGGACGGTGTTCTCACCAAGATGTTGGGCAACCTCGAGAACTAAACGGGGGGAACGGTTCTGCACCTCGAGGGCATTGAGGATTGGGGGGAGTGCCTCGTCGAACTGTACGTCCACCACAGCACCGATTACAGCTACGATTTTACCCGTGGCTGTGCCAGACTTGGGCTGGGCCGCTGCTTTCGCCGCGTAGTCACGTCCTAAGGGCATTTTTTCCATTATTTCAGTAGCAAAACGCCACAAAGGTTCAAGTCGATTTAGCCCTTAGCTGAGTTTTCGAGGAATATCTTGGAATCCAAGGGAGATAACGAAATTTTTGTCATGTCCTTTTTTGTAGCCCTCATTTTGCTCTACAACAACAAAAATTGTAACAAAAATTTTTCCATCTCCTCTAGATTTCAAGATATTCGTTGAAACGTAGTCAATAATCAGTCAGTTTTTAAATTTTTCTAGACGATTTTTTATACTGTTGATTGTGATATCTGAGATGGTATTTTGGGGGGGTTTTGGGTGGAGGTGAAGTAAACTCCACCCCAAATCAATAATATCGTGAGACTAAATGTGGGCATCCACATAAAAAGGGCCCACTTTGTCGGTTTGGAGTTACGTATATTCCGATAATCTTAGTGAGATTCCTCATAATTTGAGCGCAAAATTAACACGATTGTATGAAAAATGACGTCGGTATAGAAGATCGAAAAATCAGATTAACATTGGTTTAAATGGAAAGTGTGAACACAAAAACGTGAATATCTCACTTTAAAACATCTGAAGCGTTGAAACTGCTGATTTTGTTGAGAACATTAAATCGCGATATTTACCAAGAAGTGAGCCTCAAATTCATTGCTAAAAAAACGAGATGAGTCAATTTCCAGACTTTAGTCTCTGGCGTATATTTTCATCGCAAAAACGATGGTAAAATTTTTGTAACGAATTTTTTGTACAGGTAATAGTGAAGTACATCAAAACAGGTCCTCACGAAAAAACCTCCACATTTTCCCCCTCGAGCTGAAACCAATTCATCTAATTCTAAGACTTGAAGAAAAATTCACTGTTACATAATTATCACGTACTTGTCATTTTCTCCCTCAACTAATCACCCCCAGGCCCCCAAACCCCCCAAAATCAGGGCAAATATACGAAAGTGGAGTGAAGCCCTCCGAGCTCCTCAATCAGCCAAACCTCCCCCAGCCCAGGAAACTCGACCATCCTCGTATCCCCCAAGATCCCAAGACCCCTGGAGCAACAATCCCCAACAATTTTCATTCATCCATGCCCTCAAGAAGAAAATGTTGGTACTGTCCAAGGGAGAAGTACATAGCGGCCATGTTGGCACACGATGGAACGTCCATTTGACCCCGTGAGGTGCAGAATTATATAATCAATCTTCACAATAATCGGGGATTGACTTTTCCACCGAAAACCATCGACTCAACAATGAAAAACGATGGGTAATGATCTTGCACTGGGAGGGGCACCTGCTGAGGAGGATTTAGACGACTGTCAGTGGAGAAAGTCACGGGGAATTGGGAAAACCACGGGCTAGTCCCGGTGTGAGGGATTGAGGGAGAGACTGAGTGAAGGGATGATAAATTATCGTATTTTTATGGTACTTACGGTTGACTGACAACGTCGCTGTTGCTTTTGTGACTTCATTTTGTAGTAGAGTTGGTTTAACAGCCCTCAAGGCACCAGCGGCTGCCTTTGATACGGCACTCAACATCATGGCCGTTGGAGTGAACAGGAACGACCGGAATACCTCGAGCCGCAGATCTCATCGAGTTGGTCTCATCATGTTGGGTGGTTTAACATCCGCACACATGCGCAGAAGCAGGATTCCAGGTTCTGCGCAGAAGTGGGGCCACGTTGAGAGGGGGAAATTCCCTAGTTTTTTTTGGTCGGAGTTGGCGACAATTAGGGTGGGGACCCTAGGGAAGCTATTTTATTAATTTCAATTTGGTAATCGAAATTTTTAAGATGAATGTTCACAGATTTCTATTGATTTTAGTGGAATAATGGAAGGGAATAATATTGCAATAGTTGTGAAATAAAATAAAGATATATATATATATATATATAATATATTTCTACTTTATTATAATACATGTACATGGATGGGGTTTATTTTTCATCAATTAAAGACTGAATCGATAACATTAACTTCCCATTTCCATCATTCTTCTTAAAGCATGAAATACACAAAGATGAGAAAAAGAAAATTGTTTAAAAATATCTGTCCACCCAAATCAATTGAATAATTCCTAAGTGAAATATAAGTGGCATGCATTAATTAAAGGCGTGTTTTTTCTCATCAATATATTCATTAGGAATCTAAATACGGAATTTTCAAGCATTTTTAAAATCCTTCAATCATTGACAAAAACGTGGTCATCTTTATTTAATCCCGTCGCTTCGTTAATTTTAATGATTGAAACAATAGTCTCGCATTGACTTGACGTATATTTATTTATATACAACATATATCAGCTCACTTTGCACGTTGGATTATATATTACAGTGAAATATTAATTTCACCACTCTTTCTATTTAATTTAATTTGAATTATTCACGGACTTTTCAAAACTCTTCGTATAGATTATAATTATTTCATAATTTATCGGGGGATTCGTACAATAAATCGAGTGTATCGATAAGGGCTTTCAGCATATGAACTAATCGTTAAATATATTCTCAGTAATATTAAGTTGATATTTAAGAAATTTAAGGTAAAATAATAAATTTTCTTCCGCCTGGATTGAAATGAAATCGTTCGTTGGAATTCTTCTTAGAGTAGTTTTTTTCTCCTCTCTGAGCTGTTTCGATTTTTTTTTACATTACACTGCGGAGAATTCCTTGATTGAGTGAGCCAACGAGAGCAGCTGGAGCTGTTTGAGGTGCACCACCTGATGCTGGAGCTGGTGCTGGGGGGGCTGGAGCACCTGGGGGTGGGCCGTACTGATAAATTGGGCCTTGGGGCGCTGCTGGAGGCGATTCTGGCATAAATTTAGCTGAAATTTTAATGCAATTGGTCCCGTTAATATATCATAGCGACACCTATTATATTTATTTTTTATTTCATCAACTGAAGAGTTATCTCGCTATCACAACAAAGAGAAAATTTCTTCGAATGAAATTCACGCACGAAAAAATTTTACACTAAAACTTTTAGTTTTTGGCCCATTCTATGAAGAGTTTTCATCTTTCTATAAAACTTTTTCCATTTGAGACATTTTTTACAGAAATTCTTAGACGTGAATTTTCCAAATTCTTCTTGCTCTACTCTTCTTTTTTCATTAAAAAAAAAAAATGAAAGAAAAAAACGTGAAAAGAGACTTATGATCTCCAATTGATACTCTGGAAAAATTTCTGATAATATTTCTGTCGTGAATTGATAATAAAACCCTGCACATTTCTACTGAATTTTCCATCAAATTCGCAAGGTTTTTCTAGCAAATTTTTTCGTACGTCTCTTCAATTGATCCAGCGAGATCAAAGGGAAAATGTTGTTTCGACTATTGGAAATGAAAATTTATGTAGAGTTATAATTATCGTTATAATTGTTATGTGTCTGTCGAATCTGTGGAACGGTATGCAAAGAGAAATGAAACGGTATTAGTTGAGTTGTGGAGATTGTCCCTCTCGCTTTGGAATTGTTTCTGAAGATTGATAAATGTGAAAACGTAACAAAAACATGCAGAAGTTGAGTTTTTTAATCGAGAAAATCATGCCCTGCGGGGTTTCTTACCTTTTGAGATTTTATTTTACCATTTTAAAGATCTTCCAGGGTTTCGGCAATTCGAGATGTCCTTTTCTTTTGCGTATTCGTTCTTAGTAAAATGCTCACTGTCTCAAGTAATTATATTTCGCCAATGATTCAATGATTCAAACAGTGTATTTATCCTTTTATTATTTTGTCTTCCATTATTATGATTTATATTAATACGTATTATTGTTTAACATTCTGTAAATAATTCCCCAATAATTCTTTACAATATTTCTCTTCTCAATTGATGATTTTTCATTGTGGCTTCGTCTGTCGGAGAAAGCGTTCTCGATGAACAGAAGTTGAGAAATAAAAGGGAAAATTAAAATATTTAATAATTGAGATGTTTAAACCCTTTTCTTCGATATTATTTTAATTTTTTTATCAACTAATACTACGAACACGCTGAAAACTCCATTTTAGCGACTAAAATTCCATTTATTTTCCATGTTATCTTTCAATGCACGAGGAAACAATGTTATTTACATCACGATTATTATGAAGACACACAGCGGGTTCTAGAGTTTTCATTTTATTTATTTTTTTTTGTCTACGTAATATGATATATTTCTGCAATTTTCTCTTATTACACTTGCATAGTTGGAAGGTTCTTGTCGCCCACCACTTCAGTTATTTATATATTTATTAACTTATTATTAATAGTGGTTATAATTATCATTGTTGGGCTCGATTAACAAGGAATGCGGTTTTTAGGATCAAATCAAGATATGAAAACAATATCGTGAATTTTTTGGAGACTTTGATGAGTGTTTATCTCAGGAGAGAAGTCGTAAAACGTGAGAATCTTTTTGAATGTTGGATTATCTGAAGAACGAGGGGGTGTAGGGGAAAATGTCAAAAAAAACTTTGTTATAGAGAATTTTATCAGCTACAAAAAAGGTGTTGTGACATTTTTTTTTTGTAGAATCACTCGTTTTTTTAGATGAATCCAATTTTATCGGAGAAGATTTATCACATTTTACGAAAGAACTTGATGATCTCAATCGTTGTGTCTGAATGATATTTGATCAATTAATGACTCGATAAAAACGTTAAATACTCTTTCATTTGTTGAATATAACAAGAAGTTATCGAAATATATTCATGGATTTTGAAAAAATGAGACATTTCACAGACATTTATTTATAATGAAAGAAAGAGTGGAAGGAGCTTCCAATAGATTTCCACTCATTCGACGTTTTCCCCTATTTTCATCATTCGTAGATGATGATTCTCCATCGATATTTAAAAATAAAGTGGCAGCAGGGACCCTGACATTCTCCCATTGAATTATTATTTCATAAATCGGTTTCTGTTCGCCTTTATCTTTATCATTTCGTAAATTTTGCGTTTCATTCAACGAAATTTATTATCGTGAGTCGTTGCCACCGCTCAATCCCACTGAAAATGATTGAATAAAACATTGTAGATTTTTGGTAATTGATGATTTTTTTTTAATACGGAAAGTTCTATTCACACTTCGATGATTTTTCATGCAACATGCTGAGATTGTTATTTCGTGCACGCGTGAAAAAATTCAATAGCAAGAAAAATGATGAATTTTCATTCATTTGTTACTTCTTTGGTTTTTATAAAAAAATTATTTTCTCTCGTCTACCCTTTCGGGTTTTTACGATTTGTTCCCTTTTCACCCCCCAACCCTCTGTACCGCATTCGCCAAAGGACGAGGGAAAACCTCACTTGAAGGAAAAACCTGCCTAGTGCTTAGGTACAGTCGCATCCCTTTAACGAGACTCCTACTTGACAGTGAAACTGTAAGATTAGAGTGTTACAAATTTTCGCTCCTCAGCCGGGTATCGAACCCGGGTCGCTCACGTGCCATTCCCATACTCTAACCACACAGCCACGGCCGTCGGTCTTTGATTTTTATATTTTCCATTGAAATTTCTCGGCCTGAATTTTTAAAGGAAGACTCACTGGAGAGACACTGAAATATTTGCTTCGAGAAATGTTTATACTTCAATGACGGAATAATTTCAGTAGCGAACTAGTTGAACCCTTCAAATCGAGCTGACTATTGGCCAGTCTTCAATGAATATCTCGGAATCTAAAGCAGGCAGCAAAACTATTGATTGAGAGCTACAAAAAAGGTTATAACAAAAATTTCGCTTTTTGGATTCGGAAATATTTCTCAAAAACTCGGCTGAGAGGTACACCGATTTGAAGTGTTTTACCGCTTTGCTACTGATTTAAATGGTTGAAATTTAAATCTAATGAATTTTTTCATTCGGAAAAATTAAATTCACATGCTGGGATCACTATATCCACTGAAGAATCAATTGTCTAAATTTCGGACAGAAAAAAATTGCACGAATTTACCATCTTTCTACTTAACTTTGGTATTAAAAAAAAATAATGAAATGCAGGGAAAAGTTTGCGCCATGAATAGATAATCGAACGAAACGAGTTGAGGGTGATCTGAAAAGGATAAATAATTTTAAGAAGTATTTAAAAACGCAAGGTAGAGACACCCGCATCTCACAATTACCTCGTATCTTTTAACATTTCTCAAAATTTCTCAAGCTATTCTTCGAATTTTATCGTCGCCGTTCGACTGAAAACTCATGACGCAAAGATTTCCCCATATTTTAGGAATTGTTTTTTACTCTCAAGAACTCTTTATTCCAGATATTCACAACATCTGCATGCACTCACAGGTACATCGAAAAGCCACTTGCCAAGCTCGGAAAACCGTCCAAGAATGCAAAAAAAAAACAACAAGAATAACAAAATAATGTAAAATGATTTAGTGTCTTTTCGTGTTTTTTTTCTCATTATCCTCGAAATTTTTTCAATGAATTCGTATTTCGGGCACTCGCACGGACTTTATGTAGAATCGTAGACTATCTATTTAGTTTGAAAATCGCAATCTCATGCCATATTTCGTGGATTATATTTATTAAGAGACATAAAGAGCAATTATGAAAAATTTGATTCATTATCAAAAATGGTAATAAATGTAGATAAATGCTCAAGTGCATTGTAGTAAAAATACCTTACCGTTGAATTCAGAGTGAATGGATTTTCGAATATATATAAATTGTCGAGTGAATGATATTTGCATCCTTTCATGATTATCTTCCCCAATTTTTCATATTCACCACGGAAATAATCCGACAAGAGGTTGAATGTCATGAAAGGATGGAAAATCGTCGATCACCTGGGATCAGCTTCGTGAATGCCATTACCTACACATTAATTGTTTCAAAAAAATATGTATAAAAAAAGGACAGACACATAACAATTGGCATATTTCAGAATCATCAATGTCACGATGATTTTCATAACTCAATCAAAGAGTTGAAAATATATTCATGAACAACTTTGTTTTGAGTTTCAGTCTGTACAAAAGGAAAATACACCAGCGAAAACCTAAAGTGTAACAGAATAACATCGACAATATTTATAGGCAACTCCTAAAATTACTGTTGAATCGAGTGAAACGATGATGATTCCTCCTTATTGATTAACCTGTGAATTTTTTCTATAGAAAATAGAAGAGAGGCTATAGAATATTTTCCATTGAAAATTTCTATTGAAAAATACAACGCAGAAGTTGTGAAATTTTTCGATAGAATCATTAACTACCCAATTGTGAAAAAAAAATCTGTCTCAATTTTTCATGCTTTTCCCTCACATCATCATGTCACCCTATCAATATCGGAATCTGAAAGATGTTCCACAAAAAAAGGCTAAACAAAAACAGGAAAAAAATAAATCACAGTGACAGTTAGAGAGTATACAGATATGCGATAGATATACGAGTAGAGTAAACAGATATATATCGGTGTTAGGGTATAAATACAATATTCCTACGACAGAGACACAGTTAATCCGGTTTTATCAATTTTCGACTGTTCATATTCTTTGGCGTTTTCAGTTTTTTTTTTCTCTACCTGAACTCACTCATACACGAATGTTTCCACCAATCTGCGCGTCTACATGAAGTTCCCTAGAGGGAAGAGGGACAAACACAGAAATTCAGACGTTAGATTTGACTTTTTCTCATTAGAAAAACGACAAAATGTTATTTTTTATGATTTTTTGTGGCGTTCTTTCTTTCATTTTTTTTACTTAAGCTTGAGAATTTTATTTTATTTTATGTACGTAGGTCACGGATGTTGTTCGGGAGGATTTTTTTATATTCAAAATGGTATTCTTCAAGGTACAGCACGATGTACGAAGCTTCGGTAATTTTAGCAATTGTTGATTTGTGAACAATTGCTCATTTTTCATTTCCGTATATTTAAATGTTAGATGTTAGATAGTGTGAATCTACTTACCGACGATGATGGCCAGGATAATGAGACCGATGACGCCCATTATAATCATCATCTATACGAAAAGACAGAAGAATTATTTTTAATGACTTTAAAATTTTTATCTGAAATAAAATAGTTTAGATTGAAGGAAAAACAGTGAAATTGATGTTCAGATTGAGTTTTCAGTGAATATCTCGGAATCTATGGCAGATTTCAATGAAATACTATTTGTAGAACAGATCAAGTGTTACAAAAAAGTAGATTCAGAGACATGCCACAAAAAAATGGTGAATAATATGAATCGATTTATCTCGTTCAATCATTTTCCTATTAAATCATACATTTGCTCAACGTACTTTTAAATTCTGCAGCCAAAACTTTCTTTTCAATTTTCCTGCTTGCTGTTCGAACTGCGAGGCACCTTGTTGAAGGGCATCTGTTAAAAATTAATGAGATTATGGCATTAGAACGTGGAGTAGAAAAACATGATCGATATAAGTGGGTGGAAAAAATGGACCGACTTCGAGGATCTTTATCTCAAAATTTCCAGAGTGAAATTATATAAAAATCAAAGTTTATTTTGAGGCCATTTTTTTCATCTTCAAAATTACAACAGACTCGTCAAAGTCGGACTGTTAGTCAGGATCGTCAGGAGATACATTATGGTACATTGAAGGGCCATTCCAAAAGCGAAGCAATTTTCAATGAATATCTCGAAATCTAAGGGAGATAATAAAATTTTTATCATGACCTTATGTGTCGAGCGAATTGAAAACCTCAAAAAATATTATTGCAAAAACTTCATTATCTCCCTAAGATTCGTAGATATTCTTCGAAAACTCGGCTAAGATTTTATTGATCCTTGTTTTTTTTCCTGGAAATTTCCCTGGATTCTTTACCGGCTCGATCATCGAGTTCAGATAATTTCTGATCACGCTCGAGAACCTTTTCGACGTTAGTCTTCATGATGTCGACAACTTCGTCAACTTGCGCTTGTGTCTGCTGCAATCGCTTCTGGGAGGCAATCTGTTGGGGTGTCCTAGGCCCACCAACGATTCCATCACTACCTGCTCCCGCAGCTGCATCTGGTGCTAGACCACCCTCAGAGGCCCTAATGATTTCACATTTGTTAATTACAATAATGTCACAAAAGTTTCATAGAAAAACCTTTTCTAGAATTTGCCAGAAAATTCTATAGAAAATACCTCAATGTCTAGCAAATTCGATGGATTTTTCTATGAAATTTTCATAAAATTTTCTATGAATAGAAGAAATTTCAATATTAATGTAAGCGGTTGGAAAAATTATTTAGTTGGAAGGTTTTTTATATTTTTTCGTCCAAGTCCTCACCATAGAGATAATTCCCTATTTATTCAGGGTAATACCTGTTATCATATTTCGAGGGAAATTAAATTCATCAGGTGCATTGAGATATATATTATTATGAGCAAAAGGGTCAAAGGTCAGAGGGACGTGTGGAACGTAAAAGGCCAGAACGCACTCCGGCAGGTGTTCATAAAATTGGATGAATTTTCAAGTGCTGGATGAAAACAGATAAATTTTGTGGTGAGGTGGAAAACCGGAGTAATAAAACAGTGGTATTACCTTCACGTTATCTCGAGAACTAGTCATTGTAAGAGGAAATGGAAAAACAAATTTTTTGCAGATACGAAAATTTCTAACAAAAAATATTTTCTAATATTTTCCCCAAGAACTGATGATTAAAGGACTAATTATTGATTAATCCTGACAAATGGTGATTTTTAATGAAGAAATTAGGTCTTGCATATCTTGGCTTGCAAAAGCTCAAATAATTTAAATTATTCGTTAAAATCAATAATTTAAAATTAACGCAATATAATCAACAAATTGACTGATTGAATTCTACAAAATGATTATTTGCAATGCAGAAATCACAGTTTTGCTCAGGTATTTCTGTTTCCAAATTTTAATTAATGAATTGAAATAAAAAAAAGATGACATTTCCAACTTGAGTATTTCTAGAACGACTGGATCGAAGGAAAAATGTCAGTAGAGCTTAATTAATTACCAAATTCCCCACCTAAAAAATGCCTGTTGGCTTTTATATTCAAGACATTCTTTTGATATTCAAGCTGATTAAGAATCGACTAGTTACATTTCATTCCTCACACCCAAATTCGACTCACGAGTTTTCTTATCGAGCGTTCCAGCCACGAGAGGCATTATGACATGACTGATTCATGAGGCACCCCGCAGAATTGATCACCCAAATTTAATGCTTCATTCCTCTGATTTTGGGCTCAAGTACTTTTCTCAAACCAATTTCCCTCAACTTTTCCCACTGATTTAAGGTGGCAGGGCTGAGTCCTATATATATATATATATATATATATATATATATATATATATATATATATATATAACACACCAAACTGCCATTGCCATCAATGAAATCGATTGCACTATTCGCGATATATTGCGTTGAATTTTTTTATATCCCTCAAAAAAAATTTATTTTTCCTTCAAAATTCCCCCTAGTTTCCGTAAATAAAAAACCCTCTCCAAAAGAATATGAAATCCCCCCCCCCCTCTAAAAAAAAGTAAAAAAAAATCCAATTCAATCAAAATCTCCAGTCGATGCGATAAATTGTAAAAAATAATTTTGAGTGTCAATAGCAGTTTGCAAATTGCTAAACCGCAGAATAAAAAATATTTTCCCATAAACATTAGATGGATTAATGAAAATCATGGTTCAGCGAAGAAATTCTCACGAAATAAGAGGTAAATAATTGATGATGAATGAAATATAATTTTTCCATCAATTTTAATTCCAAAATTAATCCGAAAAATGAGCCATTTTTTTGTCGCCTAGAAGGGGGTGTTTTACGCCCAAAGGTACTTCAAATAAGAAATAAAATACTCACATATTTCAGATTAAATAAACCTGTGAATAATAATATAGTTAATCACTGACTGAAACAAACTCCTGGATTTTGGCTTTATTAATTAAAAATAAAAATTCACCCCAGAAACGTTGACACGTAACTTCCAATGCGAGACTGCCGTTCACAGAAACTCCCCCGGTTATTGATAAATTCTCGGGGAGGAGAGATTCACTTGAACCGTAATCTCCCTGCGATATATCGAGTTGAATGTTCGACTCTCGAAATTCAAAATGAACAAAAAATCTCGGTGGACTTGTCGAAAAAAAATAACTTTAAAGAATCGGCAAATGACGAGGAAAATTTGTTTTTTTTCTCCTTTGCAAGCGGATTTTGGGTAATTTATTAGGGTTGAAAGGGCCTTAAGTGTCTGGTGGGAACTGGGCCACCGCTCGATAAGCCATTCGATAGGTCGCAATGATAATCGGGGTGCGTTTGCGCATTGCACTGCGCAGGCGTGGGAGAGCCAGTCAATAACTGTGCCATTTTCGTCTCCTTCCACCCCCTAACGGGGGTGCCCAACTGCCCACACGCGACCCACACTCGACCAATGATTGTCACTGGGACACAGAGTAGAGGCAGTTGCTCATGCGTTCGAGGGCTTTCGAACTCTCCAAGGATTTTGTCCATTTAATTATGTGGGGTGAGATCAAGTGGGTAGTTTAGTCGGTTAAAAATCTGAGGAGTACCATTTTTTGCAGAGGTTTTTGGTGAGTAATTATTCGAGCGTTTTTTTAGGTGATTTTTTGAAGAATATTCCCAAATCTAAGAGAAATGATAAAATTTTTGTAATCACTTTTTTTTGTGGCTCTGAATAATTTGCTCTACAAAAAGGTTATAATAAAAATTGTTATGAGGCAATTGCTATTTGCCTTAGGTTCTGAGATATTCATTAATAACTGACCAATAGTCGAAATAAAATTGAATTTGTTGNAAAATAATTTTGAGTGTCAATAGCAGTTTGCAAATTGCTAAACCGCAGAATAAAAAATATTTTCCCATAAACATTAGATGGATTAATGAAAATCATGGTTCAGCGAAGAAATTCTCACGAAATAAGAGGTAAATAATTGATGATGAATGAAATATAATTTTTCCATCAATTTTAATTCCAAAATTAATCCGAAAAATGAGCCATTTTTTTGTCGCCTAGAAGGGGGTGTTTTACGCCCAAAGGTACTTCAAATAAGAAATAAAATACTCACATATTTCAGATTAAATAAACCTGTGAATAATAATATAGTTAATCACTGACTGAAACAAACTCCTGGATTTTGGCTTTATTAATTAAAAATAAAAATTCACCCCAGAAACGTTGACACGTAACTTCCAATGCGAGACTGCCGTTCACAGAAACTCCCCCGGTTATTGATAAATTCTCGGGGAGGAGAGATTCACTTGAACCGTAATCTCCCTGCGATATATCGAGTTGAATGTTCGACTCTCGAAATTCAAAATGAACAAAAAATCTCGGTGGACTTGTCGAAAAAAAATAACTTTAAAGAATCGGCAAATGACGAGGAAAATTTGTTTTTTTTCTCCTTTGCAAGCGGATTTTGGGTAATTTATTAGGGTTGAAAGGGCCTTAAGTGTCTGGTGGGAACTGGGCCACCGCTCGATAAGCCATTCGATAGGTCGCAATGATAATCGGGGTGCGTTTGCGCATTGCACTGCGCAGGCGTGGGAGAGCCAGTCAATAACTGTGCCATTTTCGTCTCCTTCCACCCCCTAACGGGGGTGCCCAACTGCCCACACGCGACCCACACTCGACCAATGATTGTCACTGGGACACAGAGTAGAGGCAGTTGCTCATGCGTTCGAGGGCTTTCGAACTCTCCAAGGATTTTGTCCATTTAATTATGTGGGGTGAGATCAAGTGGGTAGTTTAGTCGGTTAAAAATCTGAGGAGTACCATTTTTTGCAGAGGTTTTTGGTGAGTAATTATTCGAGCGTTTTTTTAGGTGATTTTTTGAAGAATATTCCCAAATCTAAGAGAAATGATAAAATTTTTGTAATCACTTTTTTTTGTGGCTCTGAATAATTTGCTCTACAAAAAGGTTATAATAAAAATTGTTATGAGGCAATTGCTATTTGCCTTAGGTTCTGAGATATTCATTAATAACTGACCAATAGTCGAAATAAAATTGAATTTGTTGTGTACGTGGTGATTAGAATATTAAATTTCGCATTATTTTAGATGACTCTCACGAAATGGGTAGTACGGCTGTGCAGAGCGGCAATTTTCTACTTGCTCATAACGTGTGGAGACACCATCTCGTGTTCTCGATTATAAGAGTTGCGAGTTGTTCGAAAATCAAGAGAAAATGGAGGGATGGGGTGAGTACATAATTTTTAATGAATCATCCACAGAAACTATTAAAGTAGAAAATCGAAATGAGTGAATCCGCCTTCAGCATAAGTGTTTGCTGAATGGTACTTATTTCGATTTATGTCTCAGGATGAAGTACTCTTTCGAGTTTATTATTTCCGAGGAGGGCTATCCTTTGACCTTTCTTTCGAAGGGGACAGAAAGACTCATATATTTTCCATGAATATAAACATTATACTCAATAATATTAAACACCTACACTAGTTAATTTGAAACAGCAACGGGGTTTCCCCGGTTGGGGGTAATTGCGATTGTTGAGGAGAGTTTTTGTTAAAGTGCTTTGGACCCTCTATAACCCGATATTCCTCAATTTTTTATATAAAATTGGTCAAGTGGTAAAACATGAAAGAGAGGCGATTTTTTTATTGGATTAGCATTAAAATATTTTTAGACTGAGTGATTTGAGGGGAAAATCTCAAAGACATTTTTATGTTAATCCATTCGTTCCCGAGATATTTCAAATTGAACAAAACTTTTCGTTCCCATTAAAACGAAGACAAGTGAAAATTAAATGGTAATTATCTCAGTAATGGGGCATTTTACATAAATATATCTACATCTACTCATTCCCATTCTAATACAATACTCTATATTTAGAGACAAGATCTATGCGCGCGCTCTCGTGCGCACTGATCTATTCATTTGTTGAAATGAAGAAATGGAATTCATTGAATTTCAGTTTCTCATGAATACCTTACAAATATTGATAATGAATCAAAGAGAATTCGACTAGTGATTGAAGTGAATAGCGAAGTAGAGGAAAAGAATCTATAAAGAATTTTTCATTTTCAATTAATTATCTTCAATTTTTTAAAATAATCGGTCTCCATAAAAGGACAGAATTTATTCATTTCACCGATGATATATATCGTCGCTCTAAAGGTAAAGGGGCGTAAGTGTCAGGAAACAGTGTTTCCAAAGTGAAAGAGACGTATGTCCCAAATTGATGGTTTTTATGCTTTTCATACAATTTCTGAACAAAAACCTATCAACGAAAATATCTCTAATAAACAGGCGTAATGACCAGATTTTAATGGGACAGGAGCGTATCTGCACACTTACGCCTCTTTCATTTTAATCAATAAATCACACTTACGTCCTTTTAGTGTTATGTATGAGGCACTTTCCATGACGTATTCATTTTTGAGTTAAAATGAGGGGCGTATGTCCCCCTTACGCCTCTCTCCTATTATAAAAGCAATTCTCTTCATAAATTACTCCGGGCTCTTCATCCTGGAAGATATTCACAAAATAGTAGTTAATTCTACCTTGAATCTATTCTTTTTCTCTACTCCTTCGGAGCGTGCCCAGAAAAGGTTTCGGGTTGAAACATCTAATTTTCGATGTTGTTCGAGATTCTTTTTTTAAATGAACAAAGGGTTGAAACGGGTAAAATTTGATTTCTATGATGTGTACATTCTACATTCACGAGAAGACGGGAATCGAGTGGACAATGGAGTAATCATAATACATTTCGAGACTTTCCAATGAAAGGGAAAAATACTTATTTTTCTCAGTATCATTTGAATTTCTGCTATGTACGGGAGTTACGCCTCTTTGTGATTATGATTTTTTAGGATGGATAAAAAATTGGATGAATGACTAAAAACAAAGGGGCGTAAGTGCTCGACTTACGCCCCTTTATTATTAATTTTCCTTCACGTAAATTAGAATATTATCAGTAAGGATAACAGTAAAGGGGCGTAAGTACCGGACATACGCCTTCTTAGTGTTTACTGATTGGACTTACGGCCACTTGGCGTAAAAAAAATCGACGAAAAACCTAAGATATAGACAGAAAACTCCATTTCCGAAGAAAAAAAAACATACGCCCCTTTGGTATCGAAAAAAAAAATCGAAAAATAATGGCACTTACGCCCCTTTACTTTTAGAGCGACGATATATATATATATATGACGTGAAAAAAAAATTTACCACTGAAGAATTTGAAAATACCGCGTGTTTTTTTTTTGTGAAGAACTTCGTGTCACTATTGACCAATCAAAATTAAGGATCAGCGGTCAGGTTTCGAGATATTTCGATATAAAACAACTTCACGTTTCTTTCATCTTTAGTAAATAGGATTATTCCTATTTGAACTCATATGTGTGAGATCTTCTAAGAATCGAATTTCTGTATGACTGATCACCCGAATGACGTCACCTTCTCTGACGCCATTTTACACTGAGTAGTTCCATCAGATCACCTAATCACACCTTGTCGCATACGCATGAGACGATTGGATTACTACCGCTGATTTCAGTTCTTTCATTAATTGTCATCCCCTCAATTAAGAAAATACTTCATTCACGTAAGTAACCCTGATTTTCTGCATCTGTTCATCCATACTTTGCATTGAATACATGAGCTAGATATAATTTTAGGTCAATATGTTATTTCTGTTTATGACTTAATCAAACGTCAAATAAAAAAATCCGTTACAAAAACTACTTCATTCTGCAGTAATTCAACATGAACAATTTCTTGTTCGACTCAGAATTGAGTTTATTTATTTTTCCTTTAGCGCTGGTGAAAATAGTAAACAAAAAAATTCATTAACATGCATTGACAGTGCATTCACTTGTTGCATCCAATTTGAGGTTATGGGGCGTGTATGTCAGATGCTTGGAATATTTTTCTTTGATTCATTTCCTCTTTTGAAATTAATGTAATTGAAAGAGGATGAGGTTTTGTACATGTTTGATGGAGTGGATTATTATTCAAGAGATTAAATTTTTCTATGTATTCCAGGATGGACGGTGGAGGATACTCGGGTGATGGCGACCTTGGGGGCCCAAGGACACCTCAGCAGGCAGTGTCAACAAAAAAATTGCAGCAGACACAGGCAAAAGTTGACGAGGTGGTGGGAATTATGAAGGTGAATGTCGAGAAAGTCCTCGAGAGGGATCAGAAGCTCTCGGAATTGGACAATAGGGCTGATGCACTGCAACAGGGGGCTGCACAGTTTGAGCAGCAGGCTGGCAAGCTGAAGAGAAAATACTGGTGGAAAAATCTTAAAATGATGATCATCATTGGGATTATTTGTGTTATTATTCTCATCATTATTATTGGTAAGAGCAAAATATATATATATTTTTTTTAATTTTACTCTGTCAATTTCAAGATTTTGAGGATTAAAGGGTGTCAGTTTTGCTTTTCTCTCTTCTATTCATGATGGAGAAAACTCCGAAGTTGTATAATCATTTGTATTTTAGAGTATGGTATTTTCAATTGTTTTTGTTTTTGTTCTAGTGTCACTAGTACCGAGCTCAAGTGATACAGACGCCCAGTAACCGAGATACAAAAGAAATCCACCAGGACTTGGAATTCTATCCTGAGGAGTTTCTTTGAATAAGAGTGAAATATATATATATATATTTACAGTTCACGAGGTGCCTTATCTTCCAGGTATCATCGAAAAAATTAATTAAAAGATCAATATTGATTAACAGAAATATAATTGTAAAAATATGATAAATCAAATGCACTGTTTAGTAGAGGAGTGGTAAAACGTGAAAATTTCTCATTTTCGTTGATTTTGTATTTATCTCAAGAGCCGGAAATATCAAGAACAATTATTTGTAGGGAAAGAAATTTCCAACGGCAAGTGCTTCGTGACATTTTCCCCCGGAATCCTTCATTACCGAGATAATTGCCATTTAATTTCCACAAGTTTTCATTTCAATGAAAAAAATCAGATTTTCGTTAATTTGAAATATCTCACGGGCGAATGGATTTTAGGGAAAAATGTCTAGAACTTTTTTGCGGTTGTGCAAATTCTCCACAAAAAAAGTCCTCTGATATTTTTTCCCCTCAAATCACTCAGTCTAAAAATATTTTAATGCTAACAAAACTAAAACTCGCCTTTCTTTCACGTTTTACCATTTCACCAATTTTATATTTAAAAACATTGAGGAATATCGGGTTGCAGAGGGTCCAAAGCACATTAACATAAACTCTCCTCAACAATTGTCAATTACCCCCCAACTGGGGAAACTCCATTGCTGTGTCAAATTAACTAGTGTATGTGTTTAATATTATTTAATATAATGTTTATATTCATGGGAAATATGAGTCATTCTGTCCCCTTCATCATCATCCCAAAATTACAATCCAACAAAAAATAGTAAAACAACTATTCACCATAATTCAGTAACCCGTTAATAATGATAAAAGAAAAAAATTATTAATTCAATTCTTTACGACTTGAATTTTGACAAAAAAAAAATCAATGGACAGTACTCGTCGGGAATGACAAACTCGAAATAATTATTTCAAAATGTATTTTATTCTGAGAAATTATTCGAAATAATTTTTTTTAAGAACTTTCCCCCAACCATCTTCCTCCATCACCCACAAAAATCTAAATAATCCCGCACTCTCCCCACCAAAAAATCTGAAAATCGTTCCCTCAATATTATGACACAAACGATAGGAGAGGGAAATGTGGAAGGTAAATAACATAGCGGAGAGTGATCTCACAGTATCATGGCAATTTTCGATATTCTTGTAAACGACTCAAGCAAATCACAGTCTGTTTATTCATTCACCTATCAGTCGACTCACGACCGTCTCGTCGTACAGACGGCGCGCGTCTTGACGCTCCCGTGTCATCAATTTTACCATCAATTAATTTTCAATGGAGTGAGTTTAACACTAGTGAAAACATTTTAATCGATCATGGCTGCGTGAACGTTGGTGATACGAACGCCAGTAAATGGATTTTTTTGTAAATCAAAAAACGAAATAGATCGATCGATCGATCGATCGTTACTCTCACTGAAGTGTTTTTATTTATCTTGAAGGAGGTGGAATCATTTTTAATATCCACGCCTGTCATATACCTTGACATTATCGTGAAGGAGAGCAATATAACAATGGAATTTTGATGGCTTTTTTCGAGACGTTTTGAGAAATTGTCTCGGATATTTATCGGTGAGGGCAATTTATATTCGGTTTACACTACATGTGACGTAAATAATCGAAGAAAAAATTTCAAGGCTCGGATAAGACGCCTGCCTGATTCGGCCGCTAAACGATAAGAAGACGACTCATTTCAGTTTCTTGGTTGAAAGATTTTCAAAGACAAATCCGAGAATTTTTCATTTTTCTATTGACACCACGTGGCTGGGAACATTCCAGAATGCTGGCGAGTGATAATTTAATTTGAACTACTGGATCGCAGGATTTTTTTTCCAAGGGAGAAAATGGCATCTGTCGAGGCGAGGAACGACAGGCAAGAGCATGGATTGGGTTATCAGAATACATTGGTGAGTTTTTAATTACAGGCTCATTCGGAGAATGCGGATTTCGCTGGAAAACAGGGCTTCGTGGGGATGAGAATTGTTACAGATAAGGGAATTTGTTATTTTATGTCAATGTTAGGAGAAATTTCCACATTTTTTGTTGTTGCTCATTTGGAAGGGGAGTGTTGAATCCCTTTCTGGAGTGATAATTTTTTTCTATTATTTATCCAACCGTTTATGTTCATCATTTTACATAATGGAAACAAAAAAAAATTCATTCATTAAAAAAATTGAATTAACTATATTGGTTAAAAAGAGTGGTTCTAAAATGTTTTTTTTTATAAGCACATTAAAAATTTATCACTTTTCTTCGTATGAATAATTGAATTTAAAAAATTGCAATTTTTATATGAAATTTTTCTTTATTCGGTAAAAAAATACAGAATTTATTCCTTAATAATCGATGCTGATGTGCCATTTCCGTGCCAAACATGAAAAATCTCAGATATTTATCAATACTAATGAAAAAATTCATACGATAATTTTCATTTGAAAAGAAAAAACAAATAAAATTCAACTTTTAATTCTCAATGAATGAAAAAAATAGAAAAAAAAATCTTTTTCTGAGAATTTCATTTTCTTCATTCACAAACAAAATGCAGCAAATAATTAATGAATTTTCCTCAACTGCTGAAATTTTTTTATAAAAAGGGATCAAGACCACAGAGAACTTGATGCGCGTGGACAAAACCAGGATAAAATGTCCCAGGTGTTTACCGACATTAGAACGAATGAATAATCAAAGAGTCATATGATGGCAGAGTGTAAGCTCTTATCACAGCTTAAAGGCCATCGAGTCGATGTTTAATAAATCCCAACGTGATTAGCGTGCGCGTGTGGGTTCAACTCGACTCGCCGATCAAAGAAATCATATGCGTGCCCATTTGAACTAGTGACGTCATATTTGTTATCATTTATTAGCGGTTGGGAAGACCCAGGCAATTAACACCTGCGGTTTGGTGTGGCCAGGTATACTCCCGAAAACTGAAATAATCACGTGCTGAAAAATAGTTGTTTTTTTTTTTTTTTTGGAAGCACGTGATTAATGGGAATACCTCAGTGTCATATGACTAGACATTAATTTTCGAGAACAGTCAAGTCATCTGTTTTTTTTTTTTCTAATATTCCGGAGTAATTATAGGTCTCGTGACTTGTTTGCTTTCTTTGAATGGATTATAGGAGGTGGGGCAACATTTTTTTGTGAGATAAGTTTTTGAAAAAAATTTCTCGATGACCATTGAGAAGTCATTTTTTTTATCAACAATTATTTTTAATGTAAATAAGTGGATAATTGAATTTTTTTTAATAAATGAGTTTTAAAGCATAATTAGGAAGCATTTACTCCATCACAATGTTTTTAAACCAAAAAATTATTCACAAGTCTGAAAAAAGTAGTTTTCACAAGAAGTACTTCAACTAAAGCTGATCCCTCGATTTTCAATGTTTTGCATTGAATGCAAAATTTATTTATAAAATTGAACGTTTGCGATTGAAAATTCAAATTTACCGCCTGATACCACATTACTATCTCTCACGTGAAACCTACATTCGGGAGTGAATGAACCTCTCCCCTCGCGATCTCTTGCGCAATCTCGAAATCAAATAGATTACGTTACGTATCAGACCCGATGGAACTTGAATAATTACCACCGTTCATTATGACAGCAGATTGGAAGCACTGCGACTTTTGGTACTTTGCTTTTTATAAAGGGAAAGGAAAAGGATATGTAACCAGTCAAGAATAACAACAACAAAAACATTTATTTGATCGTGAGAATTCCAAGTCCAGTGCGGTAGGTTCTATTAAAGAGACAAGCCACGAGTGTGATGAGCGATGAAGGGGAAATGTCTGATATTATTCAACACTCAGCTGTTGGCCGCTGAGTCAGAATAATCTAGTGTCAGTATTTGAATCCTATCGAAAGTGACATTACGAGGCTGAATCTATCGTTTACGCGATTCTCATGTCGTACAACGCAATGTTTCGCCGCGCGACGAGAATGCGCCGTGCATCAGGTGATTCTTTCTGCAGAATGCGAAGTGCTGGGGTCACTGGCCCTTTGATAACCAAGGACGAGGTCGTTAGATTTGTCGCCGAGTGTATGCAGAGAGTAGGAACTGATGGGAATCACTCGAAAATTGTTGCGCATCATCTCATGACGGCTGACTATCGGGGCCACTTCAGTCATGGCATGAATAGAATGCCGATGTATGTGAGGGATATCGAGAGCAAACGAACCGATCCGCATGGGGAACCCAAGATCATCAATGATTTTCAGGTGCTTATGATTTCTTGACGGCTTATTCTAACTTATAATTTTTTAGAGTTGAACAAAATTTTACGAAAAATTTGCCGTATTCGGAATTTATCAATCTATGACGGATTAGTTTTTCAAGAACATGGTAAGAACCAGAACCAGGATTCAGGGGGTATTTAATTATTTATTACATATCTCATAAACTAGCTGTGCAACTGTACAGCTACACGTTAGTATTTTTGACGTGGATATGTCTATGGTTTCGTTTTGGGGGGTCACTCGGCGAAAAAAATGCGTATGCAGCCGCGCCATCTATCGGCGATGCTTAAAAGCGTAAATTGAGTTTTCTTGCTTGCAGCGAGAACTGAGATTTTCCTGAAGACGAGAGTTAAATCTCCAAGGCAAATTTTTCAATAAACGACTATCGATGGTTTAAAGCTAAAGATTCCTCTCGTAGAGTGCTCCCTCCCTCCTCTTTCCTCCCCTCATTTCTCGTTTTCGAATTCTGGTTCTGCTACTCCGTTCCCTTTTCTTCTGCTGCTCGAAGCGAAATGGCCCAGGCGGATTGGGTGCACTAAATTTATAGAAGGTTACTGCGCAAAAACTCACCATTGGCTAAAGACTTAATGGTGGGAAGTTAGAAATCTGATTGGCCGATGAGTCGATGGTGGGGAGAAATCTTCTGATTGGCCAATGAGTCGATGGTGGGGTTAAAATGATCCAAGGCCGAAGACAGTGCCATTTCTCAGATAAGGAGCGAATGAATAGAAAGCATCTTAATCAACTAAGTCTTTTTAGAGCAATTTCTCATAGTATAAAGTGATTAGAAAATTCGAAATTTTTTAAATTCTTGAGTATTTCCATGGAATTTGTCAATTAAGCAGGTTCTAATTATGAATCACAAATTTTTCAATTTTGAAATTCTTTATGAAAGTATTGAAACGTATAGAATTGAATATAACATTAAATTCTTGTGTCGAATTACGTTAAAAATGATACTGCCAGTGAGGATTTCGGTCCATAGACGTATCCACGTTAAACATCATCATGTATGAAAACATGCATGGAGACAATCTTAAAAAAAAAGTGTGTCCTAGGGATCTTATACTTTAATCCTAAAATAAAGGGGGAAATCCCACATCTCTGTGATGCCATCACTAAGCCACACCATTAATTACCCCGCAGGCAACAGCCCTGGTGGACGGTCAAAACGGTCTAGGCCAGGTGATCGGAAAATTCAGTATGGAATTAGCAATTAAAAAGGCGAAAACCTTCGGTATTGGCATGGTTTCCGCACGTGGGTCGAACCACTACGGCATTTGTGGTTACTATAGCCTGATGGCCACTGACGAATGTTTAATAGGCTTCACTTGCACTAATACTAGTCCCTTGCTCGTGCCAACACGATCGACAACAGCATCACTGGGTACCAACCCCCTTTCTCTAGCGATGAAAACTCATGATGCCAGGGATGAATTCGTGCTGGACATGGCGACGACAGCCGTAGCCCTTGGGAAAATCGAAGTGGCGGTCACCAAGGGTCAGGAAATACCGGAGGGCTGGGCCTTGGGTAAAGACGGAAAAGTAACGAAAAACCCAGCTGAGGCTTATGAAACGACGAAGCTCATGCCTCTGGGAGGAAGCCAAGAGAATTCTGGCTACAAGGGCTATGGGTTGGCAACCATGGTGGAGGTGCTCTGTGGCGTTCTCTCTGGCAGCCATTTTGGAAAGAATATCAGGCGGTGGAAAGAGGACGATCGCATCGCCAATCTTGGCCACTGTTTCATGGCAATTGATCCAAAGGTTTTTGCTCCCGGGGCTGGGGAGAGGTTGGGGCAGCTCCTGGGTGAGCTGCGAGAGCTGCCAACGGCTGATGGCGATGAGGGAGTTCTTGTCGCTGGGGATCCTGAGAGGAAGGCTATGAGGAGGGTTGATCAAGAGGGGGGGATTCGGTATCATGAAAATCAGATCAAGATTTGTGATGGGGTTGCGAAAAAACTGGGGGTCACTCCTCTGCGATCTGTTTAGATAAAACTATTGCATGGAAATCAATTGAAAATACCATTCAAATATTCATTACCAATTTTGAATTAATAAATTATAATTTCAATTTATGCTTAACAATGTTAAAATTTATTCATATCTTCCTGAAACTGTGTTGAGATTTTGATATATCTTGTAGGTATAAAAAAATTGTCTTAATAAATTTCATAATCTTCTAATGAAATAAAGTGCCGACTTTTTTCAGTATTCCTTTGTAGTTTGAGATTAAATTGTTTTCCTCGAAATAAAGTTCTGTTGATCTATTGTTAAATACTTCACAAGACTCAACTCACCAGTGAGCTATCGATGTCGGCGCGTAATTCGATGATCCTGTGTGTTCAGTGTTTGAGATAGCTCTCGTGTGATATAAAAACCCTGTGGTTTTACCTCGCATGATTGTCTTGATACTCTGACCTTCACATCCACTGCAACTCCAGTTTTCAAATACTCGTCAACTTCAGTTAGGATTACGTGTAACGCTCGTATTTCTTCATCCAATAATGATGAAAATAATTTTCGTCCACAAATTGATGAGGACATGGCACGTGATTCCTCATAACGATCCTTCGAGATTGAGGAAATTATTATAAATGAAATTCTCAATTTTAATCGAGCTATTATGGAATCACGCACGAAAATATTTCATTGAAAAATCTAGCAAATTCGCTAAAAAAATCTATTGGATTTTGTCATTTTCAATACAATATACAATACTTATACAGCGACAAATAAATTATGGTGGAATTGTATTGGGAATTCTCTTAGTTTTTCGCCGATTCTATAGTGAAATTCCGCAGAATCTATTTTATAGAAATAATCAGAATTCCATCTTTCTGTACAATTTTGTCAATTGAGCCAGTTTTCTATAGGAATTCCACAATATGAATTTTCCAAGTTTTTCCACTCCACACTTCTTTTCTTTTCATTAAAAAAACTTTGAAAATTTCAGCCGTGAAATTTCTGAAATTTCTTTCATATGAAATCCTCGCATTGTGTTATCTAATTTCACAACTCAGTTGTACTGTGTGAACTTATGACTTATTGTAAACAAGAGTGATGGGAGGTGGATGACTTAAGGAGTTTGTTGGTGGCTCTTGACCTCGTCCAGCCTCGACAAACAACCGCGCAATGGGTTATCGGCGATAGCTTCAACAAGCAGTTCATCTTCATTAGGTTTCAATCGGAAAGCTTTTGTTTTTGTATTGAAATTAATAGTTCTGTACCAATCGATCAAGTCCAAGAATCCTGTGGGAATTACATTTTCTTTGACAATTTCGTGAAATATTTTTTTATGTATCTTGAATAGGAAAAAATAATACATTGTTTTGTTGATTACAGGAACAATCTCATTAAAATCAATCATATACAAAATTCAAAGATTATGAAAACTTTGCGTCGTGAATTCTCAGCCCAAAAGGAATGGAAAAATGTGAAAGTTGGCTTGAAGAATTGGTTCATTTTATAGAAACCAGATAACACAAATTGAGGCTGATCTGAAGAGGATAAATAATTTTAATAAATGTTTAACAAAACCCCTTCCGACACAGGAATAATTGGCATCCAAGCAAAATGGCGGTGCTACATCTGTCCACCACCTCGTATTTTTCAACATTTCTTGAAATTATTCAAGAGAAATTTAAGAGATTTTAATTTAAGGCATTATTAACTAAAGGAAAAATAAATTTTTCCAACTATATTCCAGCTTTCTTCATCTCCTTTTGGCTGAGAATTTATGGCGCAAAGTTTTCTCCGAATTTCAGTAGTTTTTTCACTGCCTTTTAATTCATTTCCATCAACTTTTTATATATTCTCTCTAAAATCACTGCTCTCATCTGAAACGGTTTATCTGTTTGTACCTCAATTACGCACTCCAATCAAATTTACCCACAACATACACCGGTACCTTTCAGCATCTGTACCAACAAATATTTGGAGAAAAAGATTTTTACGACGATTTCAAGGTTCAATTGAACAGTCTCGGATAGATAACAAAAATCATGAAATATCTTAGTCGCAATCTGGACCCTCTGTACATCAGAACTTGCAAAATATGCCCTGTTGTCGATTTTTCAAGCGTCAGAATGAGGTAAGTGAAGTTTTCAGAACCAGAAATACAAAAATCTCTGTTGATTTTTTCATTACCCAAGACGTGGGACATAATAAAGAGGTCATTCCGACCAATATGATAACTCGTGACTTTGAAGTGGTGAGGGAGGGTCTCCTCACTCCCCGTTAGCAACTCTACGACGTTCGGAAGGGAAGTAGCCCATTACTCAACAACTTTTAGTACAGTCTGACTCATAGATTTCGTACCTAATACATGAGAAAAAATGTTCTTATGCGTGAAAATCACTGTTAGTGCCAGCAGAAAAGCCTATTTATTCAATATAAAATTCCACTGGTTTTCTATTGATAATTCTATTGATCAACGGCCGATTCTATTGAAAAATTTGGCAGCTTATTTGCACGTTTTTTTTAATAAAAAATATTTGCGCTGAGAAATTTCAATTGCTTGTACTGAAATATAAAATTCTATTAATTTTTTGTATAGATAAGATAAGAGGAGAAGCTGTGAAATTTTTCAAATGAATCGTCCAAGAACTAATAAAATGCTCGATAGAAATCCAACAGGTTTTTCAATGAAATTTTCCTACGGATAATAGTGAGAAATGTGGAATGAATGATAGAAGTCTATTCCCGATTAAAAATATTTTCAAGAGCCTGAAAGAGTTATGAATGATAACACTAGGTGAAATGATAGTAGTTGACGATTTGCGTGTATTAAGCCGAAAATTATGGTACTGTCAGTCGTCGCTCACCCACTGCGATAGTGAGTTGAGTTTATAAATTGAGAGTGAAGAAGTACAGGCTCAGTAATACAGTGACTCACATGAGAGATCACCATCGAACAATGGAGATTCATTCGATCATCGAATTATCCTGAAAAAAAAAATTGTCAGTTATTCCTGAAATATTGTAAAACCATGAGGAGATAATAGTCTCGTGAAATTGACATCCGCAAGTGCTGCGATACCAAATAGATAAAGAGTTGAATATAAAATTGTTAAAATGACGAGTGATAAAGTTGGAAAAAATATGGAATTCCACCATGCGTATCGACATCATCATCCCGAGGGCAGTGAGGAGGATGTCGATAAGGAATGGGAGGATTTCACGAGACTCATGGCTAAACTCAAGGAAAAGGGTGTCAATAGGCCCCACAGGTACAGTATTCTTCTATAATCCCAGAATAAAAACGACCATCAAGTGGTTAATAATAAGCAGTCGAATTAAATAGAATCTTCCAATTCTAGAAGACACTATTTTATTGAGAAATCCGTCGAATCTTTTCTACGCAGACACTTTCTATAGCAATTCCTCGACAAGAATTTTTCGACTTTTCCCACTCAATTTGTCTTCTCTTTTCATTGAAAAAATTGAGCAAACAAACTTGAAAAATTTGAGATGAGGTATTTCTATTGAAAATATCTCGGCAAAAAATGTTGTATTGGAAAATGGAATTCTATGGATTTTTTCACATGTTCTGAAAATCAGTACTTTTTTCTCTGCGTTCATCACCAGAAAAAAAATAATGTTTCTATCCTTAATACTATACATAATTGTACTAGACCGTCTCAAGCCTTCTACCCTTGTCCACCACCTCGAGATGATGAGCCACCGGAGTTTGATCCCTTCGACTACATTAACACAATCGTAAGGATACACGTAGTAGAAAAACAAAAATTGTAATTTCTACTATTTGCATGGTATAATAATTTTGAGCACCCTGCGCAGCTTTGCACCACGTAGCTTCTGAAATACTAGGTGTTATATGTATAAAACGACAGGAGAACAAAGATGCGGTGCAAAATAATAAGCAATTTGAAATGCTGCCAGAAACTAAATCTCGTAGATAGTAAGATGAAAATTCGTCTACATGTTTGATTGAATGTTCAAATGATCAAATTGTTTTATCAAAGAGAGTAAGTAAACAGCAATTTTGTAATGACAACAATAATATTTGATTGCATAACGACGTTTAAAACGTAATAAACAAAATAAGTATCAGATGACAAAGTCTATCGACTATTTGACAATTTTATTGAAATAGAGGAATAAAACAGCCAATACTAATTCATTTATGATGCATTAATCAAAATCACTAATAAATAGGAAAACTCTTTGAAATGTCGTTATTATCGAATTCTCATTAACTAGTTCTCAGCCCTGGAAAATTGTCTAGAAAAATCATAATCAACTGATTTTTTTCCTACTCAATGGACAAAATTTCCTCGTGATATTTTTTATAGCCGATGCCTCTAATCATGCGAGTGCAATTACATCCAATCGTTCATGTAGAAATAGGAAAAGCGTGGGCTCCATTGTTTTCATCCTTTTTCACTAGAGCAAACCTTGGTGAATACTGGATACAGGAGAATAGAAGAGAACGTCGGGATGACCTTGTCACGATGCATCAATGCATCAATGCACCAATTGTCACGCATCAAACAAAAAGAAAAAAACTATTTTCCATTTCTTTTTTGTTCCCAAGTCTTTCTAACGTGAAACTTCTTTCATAACTGATGACTCAATTCCAAAAAGCAATATGAAAGATTCCTCGAAGAGACATTAACAAACAGGTTCTGCAGAGAATTCATTCTCTGTGCGTTATAGTGGACTAATGCTAATGGTTCACTATTGTGAGATTTAATTGTTCCGGAATTTAACTGTAGTGATTAGAATTTGCATATGTAATAACTAACTGTGGAGTCAGGAATAGCTATTACTGGGGGAGTAATTACAGCTGAACACTATTCCATTTCATTTTCTATTCGCTAAAAATAATTATAGTATTCACTCAGATTTAAGTTCTTAGATGGTATCTTTATGTCTTTATATGTAGTCTTTTTTCATTATTTTTTTCCAAAGTTAAGCAGGTATAAGCAGGTATCAATGGAATTTCATGAATTTTTAACTCGCTCGTGAAATATATTTCAGGTAGATCGTAACAACAGGTGATAAATTATTTTGCCCCGATAACAAAGAATTTGAAGAAAAAAAAATGGTTTCGTTTTATTTTTTATTCCTTACTATTTTACTTTATTTCGACAAAATAAGATGATCCTTATCAATTTATTCATCGTTCAAACCAATATAATCTTGTACAATGGTAATTTATGTCTTGAGTGAGTAAAGTTCCGTACATTAAAAAAAAATTAATTTTCTGTTCAAAATATTTCACTTACAAAATAGATTTGGAGCATTTTTTCCTGACACTGCCCATTATTGAGATTATATCATAATAATTAATTAGTGTAATTTATTCCGGGCAAATTGACGATCAATTATTATTAAACATAGACTAGTTGAATTTATGGTATGCACGAATGACTAAAATTGGAGTAGGGAACGAGTGCCCAGTAGGACGTGGTCGACGTTGACGTCAAAACTGCGGCAATGACCATTTGATGAATTTAGCCACTACGTCTCCAAATAAAACCCATCAATTATAATAATAAAATCAACAGGTATCGAGTGACTTAATGACGACTGAATAATTGGTTCCATTCCAAATGAAACATCATCAACTTCCCTATTTATTATTTTATTTATCTTTCAATTTTTCCAATTTTTATTCAAGCTTGAAGACATTTCCGCTCATACAAACAACATTTCCATATGAATTTCATTATTATTTTCATTTGATTCTCATAATAACTCTATAATAACTTTTCATTCATGACCAAGGATTAATTATTTTTATTTCAACGTCATAAGTGAAAACATTTTGAATCAATTTTGATTAAAAAAAAAAAGATGATAGGACACTTTCCACTAAAAAATCTATTATTCTATTCAAAACATTAGCGTTGCATCGGCTAGACACACGAGGAAGTTTGTCTAGGTAAAAAGTATTGCAACCGGTGCCAAAAAAGCTCAAGATATTATTCGGTGTCATTGGTTGCCAGTCAAACGTTGGCTGCCGCTGTGAACACATCTTCAGAGACTGAACTATTTATTCGGATGAGATTGAGACTCTCAGAGCAGTGAAGTTTAATAGAACAGGATCAAAAGAATGAATTGAATATCAACAAGTGCAATTTTGTCATCATGTGTTGAAATGATTGAAATCACTTTAAAATATTCAAAAGTACAGATAAAAGTAGATAGTTGAGAGACATGTTGACGGATTTTACATTTGCGTGGACAAATCATTATTCCCGATGATGATTGTGATGAATACAATAGTGTCGGGTACAATAGTGAACTGAGCAATAATACCGACAGTTAAATCTAAAAATAATAATTGCCGAGTCTAGCCAAATTTCGATAAATCTAGGAGTTTAGGGGGCTGGTCTGGCGGGGGAGATTCGGACTCATTATTTTACGATAATAGATGTGGATGATGATATCATCGTATTTTAGAATAATGAATCTGACGATAACTTAATGAGACAAGGTGGTGAATAGGCTTCTATGCCGGCTACCGTACTCAACAGGGCATACTTCGTATGTAACGATGAGTATCCTGTAAGTAAATTTCGAAATGCCATCTAAAGATCAGCGTTTTTTCAAATAGTTATTTCAATCGAATCTGGGGACTATTCTTTGGGAATCAGAGAAATTGCGTGGTTAATTGTTATTTGCCTGCTCTTTTTGATGAAAAAAAAAAATCAACAGGTCCAGCGAATGCATGAAATAACTTTAATAAAGATTTTTGTAATTAATTAATAACCGAAATGTGGAAATTTTTCTTTGACGATTTTTTTCCGTCTAATCAGCATGTTGAAAAATCTATTCAGGTATATCAATTACGTCAATTCATTGCCGAACGGGATAAATTTTTCTGGCTTAATTTTCCAGATGTATGGTCGTTACACCAAGGACCTCGGTGAATTTGCGAAAGAAGAGGCACGCAGATTGAAATCGACTGAGAAAACGAGGAGAAAACTAGACAAAGTCAGAGCCGAGGAGTTGAGGAAATCGCGGAGAGGTCCCCTGTGTAGGAAGGTAGTTGCCCTAGTAGCTTTCGCATGGAAACACACGGGGGCGAGATTAGGGGAGGACTGGGTCTTCCTGGCGCTGTTGGGAGTCATCATGGCATTCATCAGCTATGCCATGGATCGAGGAATATCGATGTGTAATAACGGTAATGATCAACATTCACAACATAACACAGAATTTCTTGTTGGGAGAAAATTTATTTTATTTCTCTTGCAGGACATGATTTTTTTTTTTAATAAGAAACCATTTTTAAATAGTAAATACTTTGAGGAGTTTCTCTATATCTATAGCTAGGGCAATTAAAATCAGAGTGAGCAGCAACTAATTTTGCTAGTCTGATACAACTCAATGCAAATATTTTTCCTAGTGCATCAACTAATCCAATAATGATGATTTAATTTCAGCTCGAATATGGTTGTACCAAGACCTGACATCACACCCAGCCCTGCAGTACCTGGCCTGGGTGTCCCTTCCAGTCTGCCTGATCCTCTTCAGCGCGGGTTTCGTTCACATCGTAGCCCCCCAAAGTATCGGCTCGGGAATCCCCGAGATGAAGACAATCCTCCGAGGTGTTGCCCTCAAAGAGTACTTGACTTTTCGCACCCTAGTGGCCAAAGTGATCGGCCTAACAGCAACCCTGGGCTCGGGTCTGCCCCTCGGAAAGGAAGGTCCCTTCGTCCACATCGCCAGTATCGTAGCAACCCTCCTCTCAAAATTAGTCACATCCTTCCAGGGAATCTACGAGAACGAGTCCAGGAACTGCGAGATGTTGGCGGCAGCTTGTGCCGTTGGTGTTGCTTCCTGCTTCGGCGCTCCTATCGGAGGTGTTCTCTTCAGCATCGAAGTAACAACTGTATATTTCGCCGTGAGAAACTACTGGAGAGGTTTCTTTGCAGCTGTTTGCGGTGCAACCATGTTTCGACTGCTGGCAATTTGGTTTCAGCGTGAGGAGACCATCACCGCAATGTTCGCCACCAACTTCACCATGGACTTTCCTTTCGACCCGCAGGAGCTCTTCGTTTTCGCACTCATTGGAGTTGCCAGCGGTCTGGGAGGCGCCTTCTACGTCTGGCTCCATCGACAGTACGTTATCTTTATGAGAAAGAACAAGAGTATGAACTCATTTCTCCAGAAGAACAGGTTTCTCTACCCTGGGATTGTCTCGTTGATAGTCTCCTCGGTGTCCTTTCCAATGGGCCTGGGACAGTTCATGGCTGGAGAACTCAATACTCATTATCAGGTCCAGGGACTCTTCACTAATTTCACGTGGAGCAAACAGCACCTGAGTGTCGAGGAGATGAGCATCGTTAAGCACTGGTCGACACCTTATTCCGATGTCTTCCTGGGGCTCTTTGGATATGTTCTTTTTACCTTTGTTTTTTCAATCATCAGCTCGACGGTGCCGGTACCCTCCGGAATCTTCATTCCGGTTTTTAAGATTGGAGCGGCGGTGGGGAGGATGGTGGGGGAGGCTATGGCTCTTTGGTTTCCCAATGGGGTGAGATATGGAGGAATCAACACACCCATCACACCAGGTAATTTGCAATTATTCACTCGGGGTCATTTTTTAGATTTCGAGATATTCCTTGAAAATTTGTCAAATTAATTTTTTCTTCCCTCAACATGGATATATAATTATGTTCTTTCTTTCTTTCTTTGTCCAAAGGGGGATATGCAACTGTGGGTGCAGCGGCCTTCTCAGCTGGCGTCACACACACAATATCCGTTAGTGTTATAATTTTCGAAATGACTGGACAAATAACTCACATCGTTCCTATTATGATAGCTGTTTTAATAAGCAATGCAATAGCAGCTTTATTGCAACCAAGTATCTACGATAGTATTATTCTTATTAAAAAGCTGCCATACCTTCCGGACTTGCTGCCTTCAAGCTCTGGTAGGTGTCATCACTAAATAGTCTCATGGTTTTTCCACATCATTTGAATGCCATTAATTCCCTCTTCTGTCATTTATGCATTCTTTTTTTTGGATCAAACTTGGTGAGAATTACAACCATTATCCATTCTCTGCGCTACAGTTTCCTTCATTTAATTGAAGTAGATTCTCTCAACAAAAATAAAATAAATAACATTTTGTTTTTTTATTCAAGGAATGTACAACATTTACGTAGAAGACTTTATGGTTCGGGATGTCAAGTACATTTGGCATGGAATAAGTTATCAAATCCTCAAGGAAACCCTCAAATCTAACCGTAAATTACGGGGATTCCCCCTAGTTGATAGTCCTGAATCGATGATACTTCTGGGATCAATTCAACGCCTGGAATTGATCAAGTTGATTGAGAAGCAGATTGGACGAGAGCGAAGACTTCAAGTGAGTTCAAGATGGAAGTGTTTAGATTGTTAGATGTGTCGTTATTCTTGATTATTATTTGTTATTTATTCATTAACAGATAGTGAAATGTTTGTACCTTTTTGTGTAGAGCTAATTAAGGGCTACAAAAAGGTCTGTTTGAAACGCAGCAATATATTTATCAGTCAAACAGTCGATCCTATCGACAATCACACGTACACCAAGTGTATCATTACGTGACTTACATCAACGAATTGAATTTAAAAACAATTATCAAGTGACTAATCAGTATATTATCAAGTCATTTAATTAATAGTGTTTTGAGAAATTCAATAAGTCAATATCATTTAAGCTCAGTGTAGATAACATAATCGATCCACAAATATTTTCTATAGAATTTCTTCGTCTCAAATTTTTAAAGCTTTTTTCATTCTATTTTTCTTCTCTTTTCTTTTCATTTAGAAAATTAAACAAAACAAGTTGGAAAATTTGACCCAAGGAAATTCTATAGAAAATATCTCAATAGAATAAGTGCATCATGAATGTCAAAATCTCACTCGCTTTTCTTTTCTTTTTCTTTTTTCTATTTTCTCTCTTTCTCCCCTTACTCTTTCTTCTCCCTGATCTTTTTTTCTATCTTTTTTTCTTTCTATTGAGAGCCCTTCCGCTGGTTTTTGGATCGTCTTTTGACTACTAGCGGTGTTCACCATGCATGGTTTCCATTTTGTCTTATATTTTTATTTTGTCCTTCTTATAGTGCTGTTCACTATTCACAGATATTTTTTGCTTTATTTTTTGCCCATTTGCTTGTATCTTGCTATTGTGACTTTAGTCATAATTATTTTGTCTAACATAATGTACAGTTAATAAATAATCAATCAATCAATCAATCAATCAATCAATTAATCGTTCAATGCCCTTCCAGGTGGCTCAGAAGCTCCAGAAGGAGGCAGAAGAGCGCGCCCGAGAAGAAATAGAGCGCCAACTCCGAGAGCAGGAGCGAACACGACGTCCATCGCGTTTCGAGGTGATTCCCGCTCCCGATATTTTGAAAATCCAACGACAAAGTGTGAACGACCTCTCGACAATCCCTGGAAATCAGCCGGAGCATCACACCTACCACACACCGATGTTTGGTTGTCAGCCGAAAAAGTCAATACTCAAGAAGACAAACTCCTTCACGCTGAAAGGCTTCAGCCCACTAGTGAGTCCAGCCGTCACGCCGTATACGACTGTAACCGGGGCTGAGAGCAGGATCAGACTAGCCTTCGAGGCAATCTTCAGGAAGTCAGCGACTCTTCAAGATGTCGAGCCCGACCCGGAAGTGGGAATTGTTAACAGTACGGCTGATGAATCCACTGCTGGTGTCAATCAGCCGATGCTACCGAGCCCCGCAACATCCAAGAAGGTTCAGCTGCCTAGGGAACGAGTCATTGATATGTCCGCTGAAGACCAGAAGATCTGGGAGGAGAGCGAAATGGCGAAGGACGTTGATTTCTCGAGGTGTCACATTGACCCAGCGCCCTTTCAACTTGTCGAGAGGACTTCGCTTCTCAAGGTTCACAGCCTCTTCAGCATGGTTGGCGTCAACCATGCGTATGTAACTGCCATTGGGCGGCTTGTTGGAGTTGTGGCGTTGAAGGAACTGAGGAAGGCTATTGAAGACGCAAACTCTGGGGTTTTACCAGCCCACGGTGATAATATTCATCCCGTTATTTCAGTCTCTGGTTTAGGAAAGCGGCAGGAGTCAGAGGATATCAGTGACGACAGAAATGGGGGGGAAGATTTGCAAAAGATTAATTCTATGGATGATGAGGATGACAAGGATGATCGGGACAAGACGAAGGAGAGTGCGTAACTCGACAATTTTTTGAATGTTGGATTCCGTCTTCCTTCGGATGAAGAACATCTTCTGTGCATCCTTCGTAAATTTATTCAATATTTTTATTATTATTGAACAGTGTTCAACATTAGAGTTGTTTATTTCAATGCAGACATTGTGATAGTCTCGTCCATCGATGAGACCTGATTATAAGGCTTCGATAATGTAATCATATCCAACTGTTATCATTCATTATGACAAAGAAGCACTATTCGTAGTACTCACTATTGGGGAAATTATGCAGACACGTTTGAGATATTTTACACTAATTGAATCGCGAATGAAGAATGAACGAATAATTCATTCGTAATAATTTGTATATATTTATGTTGAACATGTATTTGAACATCTCAGTGTGAAGTTTTGATGTATGTCGTGAATACGGTTGTGTCAATGATATTTTTATGCCATTATGAAGAAGCAGACGCGTCGATTACCAAATATCGAACAAATAATTTATATAGAGTTATATATCGTGTTTTAAATAAACTTTACAATCGATGAATTTTTAGCTAGGGATAGGCATAGTCTTTAGGAGACTGGTTTTACATTCCATCCAGAAGGAAGTAAAGATATTGAAATGAATATTGTCGACTGAAATAGTTAATGCTAACGACACTCATCAATCCGCTGAATTATACATCATGTAGAATTGAATATTTGTAAATATATGAAGGTAATTTATTGTACAAAATGTTAACGTTGCAAATTTAAATAGTGTTGCTGGTGTTTGTTATTACCATTATTTTTATCTAGTTGAGGGGTTTCGAGGGAGAAGTAGTCATGCAGACACTTGGTAGTGACGCCTGGATTGTGGAATGTCTCGTCCTGCTCCGTTTAATGCAGCGCTCAGGATAATTCTGTCATCTTCATTCTTGAATTGTAAAAAAAATTAATCAACAGTACAAATGAAAAAGACAATCTTTTACATTTTGTTAATTCATTTCGATGATGTTTACAGCCGTTTAGAGCCGTTTTTTTTTCATTCTATTTTTCTTTTCTTTTAATCGAGAAAATTGACTGGAAAAAAAACTTGGCAAATTTGACCCGAGGACTTTTTGTAGAAAATGTCTCAATAGAATGAGTTGTAGAGAAAAATTAATTTTTTTTAATAGAATATTTTCTATTGAACATTCCAATAGAACTGTCTAGCGAATTCGCTAGGTTTTTCTATTAAATTTTTTCACATGTATTCCCCGATAATTTTTTATAACTCAAAAAGTAAAATCATCAAAACCCAGGAGAACAAGAATGCAAATCCCACCTCTGCTGGGAAATGGAGCCGCAAGAGATCAAGGAAATATAAAATATTTGCCATAAGAATGATAAAAAAAACTTGGTTGGCTGGTAAAGTGAACGTGAGAATGTCCATTCGTCAATCTTTGACCAATAGAGATTAACACCCGTAACCAGATTATGGAATCACATGACTCCAGTCACATGTGCTTTGTTGACGTGAAATAATAATAACAATGATACCAGCACGTGACGAATCACGGGGTATTGATAAGATTTTTTTTTCACGTATTTTATTCCCCCCGTTGCGCTCTCTTCCCCTCTACTCGTTTTACAGTAACATTGCCAGAATGTTAATATAATCTTCGACCCCAATAGTTCATGGAATTTTTTATCTTTGGCAAAACTGTACAAGACAAATTGACCAATGGTTTTTTATTCACAAAATTATTCTCTACAAGAAACATCTCAATTTGAAGTTTAATTATTTCAATTGCAGGAAAAAAAAGTCAAGAAGCCATTCGTTCGCGAGATATGTTGAATGTAAGAAAATTTGATTTTTGTTTGAAATCAACTATCGGTAATTATAGGTTTTGAGAGGAAATTTCACATGAGATAGATTGTAGAAAATTTCTTCAGCTATAAAAAAAAGTTTTCTAGTATTTTTTCATAATTCTACTCGTTCTCAGGATATTTCGAGTCGAAAAAAAAATATGTTGACATAAAATTAAAGTTCGTCATTCTGTTCAATAATCAAAGCCTAGATATTCCCCATCAAATAAACATTCCCGATTCCTTATATTGAATTGAACTCATCAAAAGGTTACGAGGCACACGCCAGACTATTGTCCCAATAAACCGCAAACCGTTGATTACCTAATTGATCAATAATCTCCCGGCCATTCAGTGTAATTACCATCATCCTGCAGGCGGCACTGTCCAGAAGATCTCCCTCCGCCTGAAAGAAAAATCCTTGGATCCATTTTTTTTTCTAAAACCTGTTTGCACATCTTCAGCTGTGCGTTATTGGCCTCCTCAAGTTATTTTCTCCTGCCGCACTTGAAAGCGTCACGTGTGTATCGATGAATGCGGCGCAATCTCGAGGCACAAGGTGTTTTGATGATGCAACGAGCTGAATATTTAGGATTGAATTATTCACCAACGGAATTATTGCATTTCCCCTTTTGTTTTAGGGAGAGTCCTTGATTCTCCGTATTGGTCACTCTCTCTGGGAATTATTATTATTATTATTATTATTATTATTATTATTATTATTATTATTATCATGGGTTGGGATTGGAGAGTGACTATTTAACGGACGTGCCTCGTCGGTGATCCAGTGTGAGGACCGCGTGCTACTGCATTTGCATTCGCTCTCGATTCGCAGACATGCCGGCATCACTCATCAATAATTACGAGACGTTTCCTACATCCTTGCTGTGAGTATACAGGGGCAGTATTCTCGACGTTGGTGAATTTTCCTTCTATTCACGCATAAATTAACGTTCGTAAATAGGGACAATACATTTTTTCAAGTCGATCAAATTTCCCTCTCATCAACTTGTTCTCTCAATCGTGCCCACAATAATTTTTCTGATACTGCACAAGAATTTTCCTGGTGATGATTAGTAGTAAAATTGTTCTCAGTGTTATATTCCACAAAAAAATTGATTTTTACTTGGTTCATTGACGTTAATGATGAATTCAAAATTATACGTCACAGTAGGGAAGTCACGTCAAGTTGCATACGTGCGGGAAAGGCAGTACGCATTGACGGGAGAGTGAGAGACATGGCGGTTTCCCTGCTGCGCCATCACAGCTTGCCTGAGGCCTTTGAAAAGATTTCTTTTTTTCATTTTTCCACTATTGGAAAAAAGGTCACATGCGCTAAAAAAATTGTCCTCAAAAGTCAGATCAAAATGATTCTGCAGAGCTCAAATCGTCCAGATTTCATGTTTCCTAAATTAGGTTTATACGAGCTTTTTACCACTTGGTTGACCTAACAATTCAAAAATGGTCAATACGACCTTTTTCCATTTAGCGCGCGACATGTGCGACGGGGATTTTTCAAACCCGCCGCACTTGCGTCGAAATACATATACTATGATTCGCGGGGGAACGAAAAAAGTGACGAGACGTTTTTCTGTTTTTTCCAGTTCGAAAAGAATTAATGCATTTTTCCGAGGTCGTTGATGTTGCACTTTCATATCACGAGGATTGAGCGTGACAATGCCCACACCTGCATCTCGTGAACGGGCGTTGAAACATACGTCGTTGAGGTAAATGCTCAGTCCCAATGAATTAGAGATGAGCAGAGAAAAATACGCATTTTTCTCAAATCACTTGATGTTTCGCTTGAAGTGTTCTTCGCAAAGAAAAACAATTGATTAGGTAATTATTGATAGTATTGTTAATTGATACGTATTAATCAATTATTGAACCATTTTTATAAAACATAAAATAGTTTTATAAAAACTAGTCAATAATCAAATCATTTTTGAAAACGAGCGAAATTTCACGCTGATCCATTTTACTCCAATCGTGAATCTTGAGATTGACCATCTGTTTACTATCATATATCATATTCCTCCCGTTGTCGATACCCACGTCTCATCATCGTGAGCACACATCGGCTTAACGACAATAACAGATAAGAAGTCTCTTCTCTCTTCGTCTCTCAAGCATGATTTTTTTTCTTTCTCTCTGTTCATTTTTTCGAGATGGAAGTACGAGCCGCATAGCAGAGGAATTTATCACTGATGACAAGCCTATATTGTGATGATAAAAAAAATGGGAACAAAAAAAAACATTGGCATTAATTTTAATGAGAAAATTCATTAATCATATTCGATGGTGCGTAATTAACAAATTAAGAGCGTAAAATTCAATGTTTCCTTTTCTCATCTCCAATGTATTTTTTGGAATCCCAACATGAGATTTGACTCATTAGAATCGCTCATTATTTGCTCAAGATATCAACCATAAAAAAATAATAACATTGCCGATGTAAAAAAAATTTAATGATTTTAAATTCTTGGCAACTTCAAATAGGCAGAGTGAAATTCCCCGGGTTTCCCCTTCATTTCGATGATCTCTCTTCAAACTTTAAAATAAAATTTGACTTATCCAAACAGCACCCAGTCTTCATCTATCAAAACAAAACCGTAGTAATCTTCAATTCTTCATAACTTGAAGTAGACAGGGTGAAATTCCCCGATTTTTTTCCAACTCCGTAAAAAATCAAACTAGACAAGACCGAGATCAGAAAAATAAAATGACTCATAAAAATCGCCGGACGTGGCAAACGTCCAAGGGTGAAAGCCTATAAAAAATGTCACATGACAATCGCATCCCCTCCCCCGCCCGACCTAAAAAAAAACCCAAGAACGTAAAAACGAGGGGCGAGACGGCGGGAAAATCCACTCGTAGCGCTTTAGACCTACCGACGACGTTTTTTAAAAAAAACTCGCGTGTATAAAGAGCTTTGACGGTTAGTCGTTCTCGAGACGCGATTGCATCCTCGATGTGTCACGCTCTCGTTCCTCAATTGAAACCGCCAATAGTCCGAACAAAAGCTTTTGTCACCCAAAAAATTTAAATTTAAAAATCAACTCTTGTACAAATGAATCGAGATCGACGAAAAAAGTCCCCCAAAAGTCCGGAATTTCTTCAAATTTTTCATCACTGATAAATTAATTTTTTTCTTGCAACGATATCAGTGAGTTTCATAAATTGTGATATAAAATAAAATCAAATCCTCTAGTGGGTGATACTGAGAATGTCAGAGTAAGTAGATAAAATTTTCCGTCCATTATTTTTTTATTAATTCTTCCGTATCAAGTTTGATCGATGATTTATTAATCTTTTGCAAGTGTTACACTTGACGTATTTACCTTCGAGATAACGTCACTCGTCGACTATTTATCGATAGTTATGCAATGATGTGTCTATTGAAGACTAATCGAGTAAATAAAATTTACAACAATAACGAACGATTAAACCTAATATTTCGCGTTAAAAATTATGTTGAAAGCAGCAACAGTTTTTCGTCAGAAACAAGTTTTCAAAACGCGCTCCGTTGATCAACGAAATGTTACGAATAATATTAATATTTTGATGAATGATGAGAGTTGGTGAGAGTTTTCCCACACGAAGGCCTAGATTATTCCGGCAAGTTGTTGACGATTGAGTTATCGATGCGCGGCGATACGAGTAGAATTCCGGCTTACCTATAGTATAGCTGTATTTTCAGTAAATCATGGGGCAACGGTGGGGATGAGGAGCACGTGCCCGGAGTGCGGCTGTTCTGACACATATAATATGCGTCCTTGCTATCGTGAAAACCCACACAGCGCGCTGAAAATGTATTAAAATAACATCCAACTGACCAATTGACCAAATGGAATAAAGAAGAGCGAGTGATAAAATAACAGCTATTAGCTTCCGTACATAAATGACTCGAGAAAAATGAGTCATTTTTGTTATTGAAGTGGACAAACTTGGAAAACCTAGCGAATAACTGGCTAGAAAATTCTATTAAACTTCTATTAAAAATTTTAATAATTTAATTTTCATTTTAATTTTCCAATTTTTTTTTATTTGATTTTTTTTTATTGGAAATGGAAAAAGTAGAGTTGGAAAATTTACGTCAAAGAATTCCTATAAAAATGTCTCAATAAACAAAAATTGATGGCAAAATAAAATTCCACCAATTTGTTATGCAAAAAAACGCGCATTAAAGATACACAAAGATTAAGTACAATTCAATACAATTTTAGACCTATACCACCACATATCGACTTCAATTGCAGTTCACTACAAAATTCCGTTATCTCAATTGAAAATTGATTTCCATAACTATCAATTCTGAATAATTTATCCCATCTACTCGGCCTCGACCGAATGTTCAACAGTGCAAACGTAAAAACTCGAAATATATTTTCCTTCATGAAGAAATAGTCCAGTGTTGAAGCTCAATCGAGTGTAATTGGGTCAATAGAGGAAATTCCCGCAAATTTTCTCACGCAATTGAGACTTATCAAACAATGACATTGTCCAGATATTCTAATCGACATCCTTTCTAATTTCATTTGTGTTTTCCATCCACCAGGAAAAATGGCGACAGTCGAGCGACGGAGGAGAAAGCCACCCTGATGAACCATAATTCACTGCCCAAGATCCAGAGTATAAATACACCTGGGGACCCTGAAAATGGAAAAGTTCCATCGCAACAGTTTGGCAGTTCCGTGAGACAAGTTTCCGCGGCATTTGTAGCGCAATTGGGAACGGTCAACACGGGAATGACTTTTGGATTCTCAGCGATAGCTATTCCACAGCTCAAAGCTACCACAACAGCTATTGTGGACAGTTCTACTGTATTAAACGATACCAATGGCAATTATTTCAATTGCAGTATTATCAATGAGACTTTGTACAACTGCAGCACGTATTCGAGTGCAATTAGAATTGATGATTCACAGTCGTCTTGGATAGGTAAGATTTGAAATCCAGCTTTTTATCTTGAATACATAATAATTACTTTTGTTAATCTTGAAAATGACATCAGAAGATTATGAGGATTAAAGTGGAGCGATTCTCCCTTCCCCACTTTTTTCTGAAAAACAAGATGCGGCATCTAATTCATTTGGACTCCAGTTTTCAGTTCGCCATATCCCTTTTAATATTTATTTGCCCAATAAAACTAATCCCCCAATGTCTTTTACTGTTTATCAGCTAGTATGTCGTCAATCGGCACGCCAATCGGCTGCCTCCTAACCGGTTACTTAATGGATTACCTCGGTCGCAAGCGTTCCCTGATAATCACCGAGATCCCAGCGCTCCTCGGGTGGCTCCTGATAACCTTCGCCACGAGTGTCGAGGCCATCTACGCCGGTCGTTTCTTCGTGGGTCTAGGATCGGGAATGGTGGGTGCCCCAGCGCGTGTCTACACCAGTGAAGTAACCCAACCGCACCTCCGAGGAATGCTGACCGCCCTGGCTTCGGTGGGGGTGTCCACAGGGGTCCTCATAGAATACGCCCTCGGGAGCATCCTCCACTGGAAGATCTGCGCGGCAATAAGTGCCTTGATTCCCCTCGCAGCCCTCGTCCTGATGTTCGCCTTCCCCGAGACACCGTCCTACCTCATCTCCAGGAGTAGACCGGAGGAGGCGAGGAACGCCCTGAGAAAGTTCCGGGGGAGCAATTACAATTTGGACAGGGAGATGGAGACACTCGTCAACTTCTCCACGAAGAACAACCTCAAGAGGCTGACCGGCTTCGGGGAAATCCTCCGGGCGCTGGTCAAGCCCAATGCTCTCAAACCGTTCGCTCTCCTTTGTCTTTACTTCCTGATTTACCAGTGGAGCGGGACCAATGCCGTCACCTTTTATGCTGTTGAGATCTTCAAGGCCTCTGGGACGAGCATCAACGGCTATCTGGCTACAGTGATCCTGGGGCTTGTCAGATTACTCTCCACCATTGCAGCGTGCATCCTCTGCAGAAGGTGTGGCAGGAGACCCTTGACGCTCATATCCTCCGTCGGCTGCGGCCTGTCCATGCTGGGACTGGGGGGCTACGAGTGGCTCAGGGAATACTGGGAGCATCATGACATCCAGCCGATCTGGACCTGGATCCCCGTCGTCTGCATGTTCTCTTACACGATCGCTTGTACTCTTGGATTTCTCGTTATCCCCTGGGTCATGATTGGAGAGGTCTATCCTGTCCAGGTCAGGGGCATTGTCGGGGGCTTCACCACCATGGCTGCGCACTCCTTCATTTTTATGGTGGTCAAGACATTCCCACTGCTCAAAAACACCATCACCGAACATGGCACTTATCTGCTTTATGGCTGCATCTCGTTTTTCGGCTCGATTTACTTTTACATTTGTTTGCCGGAGACCAAGAATAAGAGCCTCCAGGAGATTGAGGATTACTTCTCGGGGAGACCGTCGACGGTGGTGACGGGAAAGTTGTTCTGGAGCAGGACCCAGAAGATTGCAGCGGTGGGGAAGAATTGAAGGTGATGAGCGCTCAGAAAATAAATCCTTGTTTTGACATTTCAAAGATCTTGAGAGCGTGAGTTTTAAATTAAAAATTGTTTTTTTTTTCGATGACGGAGGCGAGAAGAAGGGATTGTTTTTGTAGTGAAGAAAAAAGGATGTAATACTGAGATTTATCCTGCATTCCGATTTTAATTGGAAAAAATTATTCGCGTGTAATTATTTAACAACTCAAAGTCATTAAATATATTTCACCGTTTTAAGCATTATCAGAGAGTCACATTTTGGATTCTCGAGAAATATCCAGTGGAAACTGCAAAACATATTATTTACAATTAGCAGTTTTATCTCAATGTGCCAAGGCTCTCCCACGTGTTCGCCGGATGAAGGCATCTAACAGGTGCTATTTATTCCTATCCGTGCTAAAATAGATAATATGATAATATGAAGTATCAATGTTTATGACTAGAGGTAGATAATGGAAGCTCAAATTGCAGCAGAAAAGGAACAAATGCAGCAGCGACTTATTTTTGTAAGGTAAATAAGAGATGATATAGTTGTACATAATTGTCTCAGCATGTACATATTTGTTCAAAGTGTATTCTCAGAAATTTCAGTGTGAAAATGGAATAGATTTTTTTTTCTAATAAAAATGGCTATTCAATTTCCGGTTCCCTCACGCAATTTTTTATACTTGATCATTTTACGAATTCAATCGAGAGAAATTTTTCCATCATTTAGTTTTTTCCATCTTTCTCCTCTTCCTCCTTGAAAAATTGTCCAATCATCCGAGAATGAACTTTTCCGCGCCATTTACTAGGTATTCTTACGTTATGGAGGATTTTTTATCTCAAATCTAGAAATGCTTTTTCTTTCTTGACTTCTCCTAGCTCTGCCTCGCCAAGATATTCAGCTAAAACAAGATTACCCCGCTATAAAATTTACTTATATTGATGCTTCTCATTGACGATGATGATAGGAAGTTTCAAATGTTTATGAGTTGAGGTAGACACTGCAAAGCGCAAATTGCATATATTTGTTTAAAACTGGCTCTTAGAAATTAGACTGTAAAAATATAATAAATATTTTAATTTTATAAAAAATTCTATAATGCTATCTCAATTTTTTGTCATTCATTACCCCTGAAAATACGTCACCATCGATAATTTCCAATCCAAAAGTGTCAAAGGCTCATGAAATTACGAAAGAATAATACCAGATGATGCATATTCTCTTTTTCAATAAACGTATATTTAATTAAAAAGTAAAAATGTAAATTATCAAGAACAAAAACTCTTCTTCAGCTGTTTTTATTTTGATAATTAATCCATTCTCGTCTTGATGGTTCTGGTAGTGACTTTATCCTTCTCACTGCAATAGAAAAAAATCAATAAAACAATGAAATTAATACTAGATCACTAATTAAATAGATAAGGACAGAATGGACAATCTGTTGTTGATTAATCTTCACGTAACTTTAAATTCATCAGAGAAGCGGTAAAACGGTTTAGAACATTTTGATTCGGAATCTAAAGCAGATATGAACATTTTAGTTGCTAATTCCACGTTCTATCTTCAAGCTTAAAAATAGAGGAAAATTCATTCAATTCCATTGTGCCCCACCCAACAATGAGATGAAATAATACTGACATGATGTGAACAACAGCACCCCATCCAGAGATAGCATCCCTATCGCAGGCATTGACGAGTGCCTGACTGATGGTCTCAAAAAGATCGTCAGGTTCAAGATCAGGTTCATAAACAGTTTCGCACATTCCGTAGAGTTGGTCCTCAGCAGTTCCCCCAACAACGAAGTCCTCGGGCTCGTTGATGCACCCGATGAGATCCATATTACAGATGTAAGGTTCGAATGTCTCCGGGTCAAGGCCAGCAATCATGGGCTCCACGAAGTAGGTGCCAAAGCGCTTCTCATAAAGCAGATTAGAAACAACGGATGCAAATGTCTTGGGGTGCATTCTGCGGTTCTCCTTGAGCTCGTAGAGATTCAGACGAAATCTCAGACGTTCCATAACGGTTTGAACATCAGTAGCGAGCCCGGGTATGCCCAGAAATAGATGTGGGCCCATTTCAAAGATCTTTTGAAAGTCACAGGTAATTGTTTGGGCTTGAATACCAAATCTACGATCGGCTGCTATAGCCACGCAGTTCTTGCCCTTCATTGCTATCATAGCACCCCCATTGTATGCTAGAATACTCTGAAATACAAGAGGTGAGAGGTGTCTTCATTCTGGCATTATTCGATAATTAACGCTACGTGAAGAATTCATTAATGAAGTGACGAGTAATTCTTCAATTGGTCAACATGCCTATTACTCCAATAGAACTCATTCAATGACATTGAAACAATGTCTTTAAAACCCATCATCCGCCAAATTTCCTCAAATTTCAATCACTAAAACGCTTTGTCATCCCAAGAGTGTGAATCTAACCTCGAAAAATCGCAAAAAACTCCTCAATTCCCCCCCCCAAAAAAAAAACCAACAATGAAATTCTCCATAGTTTCAGGCGAAATAAACTCAACAAAATAATTAACAATAATCCTCACCATTTTTACAGCTATTTAACCACCTTCTCTCTCAAATAAATAATCCCACTGCTGAATGATGACAAACAATCCTGTGTCTGTCTCAGCTCGCGGCAGACGCCATATGCAGTCGATAAAGTAAATTTTCCCCTCAAGATTTGTGACGTCACAAGTACGTTAATTCACAGCTCGAAGATGGCTGTCTAATGTTATTTGATGTTATTGAAGAGTGATATTAACGTGTTATTATTATCAATATCGAGTTGGAGTGGTAACAATAGGAGAGGCTCCGTTGGAACGAGAAATATTTGCTCTCGAGTGACTGTGGAATACTGAATATTCGGGGTTATTTGAGATTTTCGGAATATGATGGACTTATCGGGGTTTCGAGTGTGGATATTATTGCCATGCTGCTTCTGATCAGTGATCCTAGGAGCGTCAGGAACAAGTGGAATTGCTCAGGAGAAATCATAACGAGAGGTAAATCATTGTTCTTCAGTCAATATAAGGGATTGGGGATGTTTGGACGAGGGATGGGGCCTTTGGTGGATCCCTCGGGCAGTCAGCTGGCGATTTTTAATGCACGAGGTCATCTCTGATTCACTAATGCCTGGGGGCTCATGTAGGGCAAAACGGAACGCATTTTAGGGAGAATAGCTCAAGTGGTAGAGGGGAATTTGCAGATTTTCTTGTTCATATTCAGGGGCTTTTTTGGGATTGAAAATGGCACTTGATTCGCCCAAATTGGATCATTTTGGTAAGGAGATAGTGACAATTGAAGACGGTCCGTTTCTACCCCATTGTGTACTGTTTTCATTTTTTGGGTTTTTGGGTCGCTTCAGGGGACGGTGGAGGTCTTTGTCTGGGGTTTTGTGGAAGGAGGAAGCGGGATGGGAGGTTACTGTCGAGGGGGATATATTTAGATTTTTTTTCCACGATTTTTGCGAGTGTTGGTGGAATAGGATGACGGGGAATCGGCAAAATTGGAGATTGGCGGAGGGATTTGAGTTTTTCTTTTTTTTTTTCAAATTGAAGGAGTTTTTTGGGGCTTGAAAATAACACCTGATTTTTTTAAATAGGAGATATTGAAGATTGAAGAAGGACTGTTGTACCTGTTTTTCCTAGAATTGTGCAAAATCGGGCATGAAGGGGTGTCCAGGGGGATTGTTATTGGATTTAATTTAAAGGTTTTCTTCTCATTTTGAAGCCTAAAAAATTCCTCCCTTTAAATGGGGTAATGAGGTTTTGACAAAAGTATCTTTTCAAACTCCAAATTCATTCAAATCGTATAATTACAAGAGAAGTTCTTCATTTTAATTCATTTAAATATTTTTCGTAACAAAAAAAAAACCGTCGAAACACAAAGATTATTCGTAACGAGAATGAGAGAGGCAATTGGTTCGACGATGATTTGCAAAACCAGCAGACTCCTGGCAGAGTTCCAATAATATCGAGAGTGTAAACGAATTCCCAGAGTCAGTGGTTCAAGCACAACTAGAATGAATGTTAGTTCTCCCAAATAATATGAATTTTCAATATCACCTGGACATCCACCCGAAATAATAATAATTGTCCGACTTCACCAGTGAATATTCCCGGACCAAATGGTACGATTTGGATAACTCAAATCTCATAAACTCGAAAAAAAAAAATGGACAATGGCATTTTTCATAAATATGAGAATAGTAATTGTTGCTAATAAATTAACAATTTGCTTCCGAATGTATTCTCTATTTTCTTTTATGTCCAGAATTAAAAATCCTCATCCCCCCACAATGTCCCTAAAGCCGAAGAAGGTAGACTTTTCGCAGACCTGGGAGGTCCTCCAGGAGACGGTAAAGGGTGTGATAACCCTGGCGGACGTGCCCCGTTCAACGTGGAACGACCGTTTCTCAGACGTCTACTCTCTGTGCGTGGCGTACCCCGAGCCCCTAGCGGATCGTCTGTACAACGAGACAAAACGTTTCCTGGAGTATCACGTAACAGCCCTTCTGAGGATTGTCTCCTCAGCAGGTGATTCGAACCTCCTGCAGTCGTACCACCATGCGTGGACCGAGTACTCCCAGGGTATAAACTACCTCCACCGACTCTACCTCTACCTGAACCAGCAGCACATAAAGAAAACAAAGTTGACTGAAGCTGAGATAATCTACGGTACAGCATCGGCCAATTCCTCGGATTACCAGGAAATGGAGATGGAGATAGGTGAGCTGGGTCTTGACATTTGGAAGCGAACGATGATAAATCCCCTGAAGAAGTCACTGGTGTTTCTGCTGCTGGAGGGCATCCATGCCGACAGGATCGGAGGTGCCCAGCCAACGACGACAGACGTCATCTGCGGGGTCATCGAGTCGTTTGTGAGGGTAGAGGCTTACAAGATGAAGGGAGAGCTCGATATGTATCAGGAGATCTTCGAGGGGCCCTTCCTCGAGGCCTCCGGTGAATTCTACAACAGGGAGACGGTTGAATTACTCCAGCAGTCTGATGTCACCAGGTACATGGAGAGGGTAACCTGGAGACTAGCGCAGGAGGAACTCAGGGCGCACAAGTTTCTTCATCCCAGTAGTATCCCGAAGGTAACATGATTAAGTGACAAATTTCGATGGCACAATGCCTCAAGAGTTGACGACCCTCGGTTTGCCCCCCATCATTCTGATAATCCGAGCTTCACTTATACGCTTAACCCCGCCTACCCCTTCCAAATGTGGGGTGGTATTAACCTTCAATTTGACCCTCTTGTTTTGAAGTATATTTCATTTCATCTTTAGCATTTTACAAGTTTTTGTTTTTATCCACTGGGATAATGGGATAATGGGTCAAACTGAAGGTCAACTCTCCTTGGTGAAATAGTCTGGATAAAAATGTGAATCAAAAACCAATGGGTCGATCCTTTTTAGGTGCGCGCCTGTTGCGAAGAAAAAATGGTGGCAGCCCACGTTCTCTGGCTCCACGCAGAGGCCGAATCGATGATCGAGAACGAGAGAAAAAAAGACCTAGCCCTCCTCTACATGCTCCTGAGGCCGCTACCCTCTGGTCTCACCCCTCTGGTCCAGAAACTCACCCAACACATCACTCAGCAGGGCCTCAATGCAATTGGGCCCCTGCAGGGTGAAAACGTTCACATCCAGTTTGTAGAATCAATTCTCGAGGTTCATGCCAAGTACTCAGACCTCATTGAAGAGGTTTTCAAGAAGGATCAGGCATTCGTGGGTGCCCTGGACAAAGCATGCGCAGCTGTTGTCAATCACAGATCTACATCAAAGTCTCCAGCACGTGCCCCAGAGCTTCTCGCTAAATACTGCGATACTATGTTGAAAAAATCAGCGAAGGGTGTATCTGAGGCGGACATCGACGATAAATTAGCTAAATCAATAACCGTCTTCAAGTATGTGGACGATAAGGATGTTTTTCAGAAATTTTATGCCAGGTATGATGGTTGAATTATTTGTGTTCAGTAATATATAAAAAAAAATCTGTTTAAATGAATAGAAAAATTCCATATAATTTTACTTAATGAAAATTTGAAAATAATAAACTGTACAGGATGCTGGCCAAGAGACTGATCCATCAGCAAAGTCAATCGATGGACGCTGAAGAAGCCATGATAGATAGATTAAAGCAGACTTGTGGTTACGAATTCACCAATAAACTTCACAGGATGTTCACAGACATGTCTGTCTCCATGGATCTGAATGCCAAATTCTCAGCAAGTCTGAGAGAGAGTGGCGATGAAAATCAGCTTGGGATAGGGTTTGTTGTTTATGTCCTGCAGGCTGGGGCATGGCCACTCTCACTGCCACCATCACCAGGGCCCTTTCACATCCCCCAACAGCTGGAGAAGTCTATCGCGAGCTTTGAGAAATTCTATCATGCACAGTTCAATGGGAGAAAGCTCACTTGGCTGCATCATCTGTGTCAGGGAGAGCTCAAGTTAAATTATCTTAAAAAATCGTATTTGGTGACTGTACAGACGTATCAAATGGCTCTGCTGTTGCTGTTCGAGGAGTGCGGACAAATAACCTGCAAGGAAGCTGCACATTCTCTCAGGCTATCTCATGACCAACTGGTGAAACATGCCATGGGTCTTGTGGATTGCAAAATACTCAAGAAGGAGGAAGACAAGGAGCTAGAGGAGGACAGTCTTTTGATGCTCAATTTTGATTATTACAATAAGAGAACCAAGTTTAAGGTCACTGGGGCACTTCAGAGGGATCAACCTCATGATGCCGAGGCGACGCACAGGAGTGTTGATGATGATAGGAAACTCTATCTGCAGGCGGCCATTGTCAGAATCATGAAGAGCAGAAAACTTTTGAAGCATAATCAACTTGTTCAGGAGGTGGGGAATGACGAGATTTTTTTTTTGTCTTGGGGAATTGAAAATAGATTTTTGGGACAGAATAATCATTTTTTAGTCACAGTTGGGGATATTTTTTTCAACTGTAAAAAATTAATCATAAGATTCTTCAACTATATCACTCTTTCTTGAGAGATATTAAGAGGATTAAATCAATTGATTCTTAATTAAAAATAAAAACTATCTTTTTTAACGACTTTTTAACATTTTTATTTTTCCACAGGTTCTTGAACAGTCCAAAGTGAAATTCGCTCCAGCCATCGGTATGATAAAGAAATGCATCGAGGCATTGATTGATAAACAATACATCGAACGTACGCCAAATAGTGCTGATGAGTATTCTTACGTGGCGTAACCCAAGAAAATCTCAATTAAATATTCAATTCACTGTTTGAGGTATTCCCCGGAGGATAATTCAGTAGGAAAATAATGAAAGTCCATTTTTTCACATTGAATTATTTTCTAGAATTTACAATTACATGATGATTATTAGGGGACGGACACTGGGAAAAAATGAAACAACAGAGAAAACGAGTAATTCGCAAAATTGAGTTCAAAACCATCAAATGGTTTTGAAGATCAAACAGTTGAATAGGAAAAAGTCTCTTGAATTGCGCTGAACAGTCGTTTCGCTACATTTTTCTACTGAATCTGTCCACCACTAATCGATATCATCATCGGGGAGTACTTAAAAAATAATAAAACGTGAAACAACTCGAGGGAGGAACAAATTGTCTTTGGCTACTTCGCAACGGAGGTGAAGAAAAATCAATCCGTATAGATACTATAATGAAAAATGTAATATATACGTAATGAATAAAGATGAAATTACTATTTTATTTGATTTTATTAAACTAATTTCTTTGTGTATAATCGAGTAGAATTGCTCATTCATAATCAATAGGATCAATTGCTGGGACTAGGAACGCGGATTTTTCAACTGGAGAAGATCAGGGTCGAGTAGGGGATTGTCATCGACATCTGGGGGCTTGTTGATGGCGTTCATGATGAGTGGGGATGCTGTGGGGACGGTTGAGTAAGGCGAAAAGCCGGTCCACTCCATCCCCAGGTAGATCGGTGGGGGAGAGCCCAGTGGTGCTTCCAGCAGCAGATGATCAGCCGTCTGTTGCTGGGGGTTCTGCTGCTGCTGTTGCTGCTGCTGATGAGGATGATGGACTTCTGGGCACTCTGTGGGGGTCAAATGGGAACCCAGTTGGCCTGGCATCTTGCATTGTTTCTCTTGCTTTCGCCATTTGGCTCGACGATTTTGAAACCATACCTGAAAATTTTTGAAAAAACAATTTTTCATCTTGTTGAAGATGCATTTATCTAGAGGAAAATGTGATCCACTCACTTGTACTCTAGCCTCAGTAAGTTGGATCCTCAATGCGAGTTCCTCCCTGAAGAAAACATCCGGATAATGTGTCTTCTGAAAAGCCCTCTCTAGCTCCTCCAATTGGAAATTCGTAAAAGTAGTCCTATACCTTCTCTGCTTACGTTTTCCAACAGTAATCTGTCTTTCCTCACTCCTGGGACTCGTCGAAAAGTCATAAGCTGTTTCCAAAAAACAATAAACAAATAAAAAACTCAAGAAATAAATAAACAGAAACAACAAGAAAATTACAATTTTTTGAATTGTCGAATTAAAAGAAAACGGTTGTTAAATCATGAAAAAAATGTGAAAAAATTGTTTTTTCAAATTTTTAAAATGTTGTCTTACGGTTCAATATCGAGATTAAAATTCACACCTGCAAAGTTTGTCTAATAAAATCATTGTAAAATGGCCGAAAATTTGGGGTCAATTGAAAGCTTCGATGTTCGACTACAAAAGTAGAGAAAAAATATCCAAAGTACTTGGATATTCTTAAATTCATTTTGCCCCGATCTCCCCTATCCCCAGCTATTTCCCCCCTTGCGTTAAGCTAGCTTAATGCATTTAGGAATAATTTAATTGAGCCTCAAATTGCGTTAGACGTCCCCAGACCGGTTAATTAGATAAAAACAGCATGAAAATCTTGTACTCACTGAATTTAGTTGGAAAGCATACAGACGATGATTGCCCTGACATCAGACCAGCCAGTGCATTCGTCTGAAGATCACCACTCGAATTAATATCGTCTGTTCCATCGACAATAGCCCCAGTGGACACCAGAGGATCTCGGGGTGCACCCACCAAATACAATTGACGATCAGCATTAGTTTCTTCTTCTTCCTTCAAATCCATAGCGACGAAGAAATCCTCGCCCAAAGTATCGTGAGACTCCGTTTTCGTGATTTTATACCGGGGAATTCCCGGTCAATTTTCCCAATAAAAATCTCTTTTCATTCACCTTCTAGAGGAACATTATTTCTTCACTATTTTATCTCATTTTTACTTTATTTCATGTTTTTAAAATTTCTTCTTGTACTTTGAGGCTTTTAATCGAGCAATTATCTTCGATTAATTAAGCGAGGGATGAAATATTAATGAAAATAGACTTTACGAAATTAGAATAAATAGAGTTTAAGGCACTCAGTGGATTAAATAATGAAGCTAAAACAATTTGTCTCGTCGACAATGTGCTACCAGTGGTAATTGAATCACCAGTGTGTCGTCCTACGTTCTCTTCACTATCTCTATCTATACTTTTGATTTTTGTGCTCGTTTTTTTTTCTTCCTTCTTTTCTGACGCGTTTCACCTGGGTTTGGAGGTGCTTCACCGGTTAGGAACCCCACAAGGGCTGATGATGAAGACTTAGGAGTGAGTTTGAACCACGAATCGATAGTGTTTTTCAGGTGGCAGTGTTTTTGTTCGTGTAAGAGTGTTTTTTTTTGTTTTTGGGATTGAATACTGTTTTTTTTTTTTCGGGGGGGG
>NW_021680400.1:236722-281199 GCF_001412515.2 Diachasma alloeum | reverse complement strand
GGGGGGGGGGGGGTATTACTCGATCTCAAAGAAAGATAACAGGACATTTATTTTTGAGGCCACTTTTATTGGGAATGTAATCAGTTACGAAAACGATTTTTTTTTGTAATTGAGAAAACTTCCATGGGAAATTCTATTTATTTGTTTACTCATTTTCCTAATTAATTTGATCATCATCAATAGAAATCATGGATTTTAAGAGGATGTAATTGTCTTTTATCAATTTCTCGGTCAATATATCATAATGGGAATATTTTTGTTTTTTTTTGCTCGTTGGGAATTCAATACTATGCTATTCTGCTGTAAAATGAATTGCAAAAATCTTTCGTTGTGGAATGATTTATTTGTAAAATATTCATAAAATCGTGCTGAGACTAGCGTCTTTTCATCAAAAATAAATTAATAGAGACTGGAAAACTCTAAACGTAAAATAATCTAACTCGACTGGTGGATACCAAGAGATCATCGTCGAAGAATTTCGTCTCGATGACGACATTTCCACTGCACAAAAGAAAAATAAATGAATTTGGTGAAAATTTTCATTGATATAACTCATTCATCTGAAGGGTGAATCATTCAAACTTACTTTAAGACATTTGCAGGCATCATTTGACTCTCAGGAGCTGCTTGGATGAGGCTCTGCCAGGTGTTTGTGCTGTTAGGTATGACGAAACCAAACTCGAAAAACCACTCCTCCAGGCATCGTCCCTTGAACAAGACTTTCTGCTCCAGTCTGAATCTCTCCAATGGCTCCACGGAACTGAAGTTTATCTCTCGTGATACTTCACGACATCTGAGGATTTTCTTTGGTACTCTAGCTTCATGCTCTACATCTGGAATTGATCTAATGAGACAATAAAATATGAAATTGGAAGAATTAGTCAACGAGGATGACGTTGTGAATGGCGAAGTTGAATAGACTTCCTTAATAATTAAAATCTCTTGAGAAAAATGTGCGATTGGGATAAATCAGGTCTCATCTTGAAGCGTCAAAGAATACCTTGAAAATGTTTAATCAGTTTAAATCTCCATAATTGTCTTCACAGAAAAAGTCTGAAATTTTCCACTAAATCTCAAATAAAAATCAATGGATCCCTCATTAAAATTCTGCTTCACAATAAATTCATCAGATTATCCCTTTAATTATCGATCCCTGAAGGAAATGTCAAGATATTCCGCACGTCTTGATATTACCTCCAAAAATTAAAAAGTTTTTGAAATTTCCTTGTAAAATCCCTCGTGCATCAAGATAAATACATCAACAAATAAAATAAAATAGTGCCAGTGAAAAACAATCCCTCTGACTGCTCATGAACAGGTTAAGTGCATTATCGTACTCACAAATCTTCGTTCCCCTGCCACAAAATTTTTCCATTGTCGGCATCCCGCAGATTCATCCAATTACTGATTAAAAAACATGTAAAAAATTAAGGAAAACCTGCAATTATCTCGTTTTTTTCCACTAATTTCCTTCAGCCAGAGCTATTCCATCCAACAAATGACACTTGGAATCGATTATTACACTAGAACAACAGAATCGAACGCTTTGGAATCATTTTTGAAAAAAGGATACACTTGGAAGCCTTTGAGGATGTCATCGCTTCGTGAAGGCATTTTTCACAACCCAATAAATCACCCTATTTCAATAATTTCGTGGATTCTTCTTCATTCATATGTACAATTTTCCCTGAGAAACGGGTGAATACAAACAAATGGTCCGTAGCGCCAATCATCGGGTACTAAAATGCCCGGGAAATTTCGAATCCAACACCATAAAAACTGAATTAAAAATTGAATAAAATCTACTTGGAACAAAATTAACAAAACCCTGAGATTATATTCGTCATTAATTTCGGATGAAAAGTAAACAAGATAATTTCATTACATCTGAAATTAAAAAGAACGGAAAGATGCTGATTGACGGATTATTATTTATTCCCTTTTCTTTAGATTGATGATTCGTATTATTTTTTTCAATAGATGAATTTTATATAAAACCTCGACAGATTGAAATTTTGGTTAAAGGTTTATCTTTAAATCAACAACGGAATTAAGAGATCACTGAAATGCAGAGAAAACGAGAAATAAAATGAAAATAGAAATAAATTAAAGTGATTAATAATTTCAATAAGTGTTGAGAAAATACGAAGTGGTAGCCAGGTATGGAGGCCGCCATCTTGCTTGGATACCCCCTTTCGTCGAGTAAGGAGCTTCAAAGATGGCGGCACCCCCACCTCGAATTTTCAGAAATTTATTAAAATTATTTCTCGTCTTTGGATCACCCTGAACTCGCTTCATCCGGTTTCAACAGAATGAACTATCGTTTTCAGCCAACTTTTATATTTTTCCATCCCCTTTTCACTGAGAATTCATGGCGCAGAGTTTTCCTCGCATTTTATTACTTCTTTATTTACTTCCGAGCCCCCCGAACCTTTCTATTAAAAAAACTCAACAAGATAAAACTAAAAACTGAATGCTCTGGAATTTTCAAAAGAGATCCCTCGAAAAAAAGGAAAATCCGCCTCCAGGAATGTTTTCATAAACGTTATTATGCTCCTTTCAATTCGGTAAATGTTTACATCCATTGACCCATTCCCCAGGTCATGCATAACGTCATCGCATGCCCTCTCTCCCCTGCACCCCGATAGACTCAAAGAAAAGGGGGAAAGAAGTATTATGCGGAGAATAGAAAAAAAATCCAACCCAACATGGCTAGAAAACCGCAGGATCCACTGCCATTGGTTGCAGTACACTGTGACGTATTTTACCTCGACTATTCTCACCACTTGGCACATGCGTAAAACCTACCCCTGAAAACGAGATCCTTAGAGCCAGCCCACCCAAGCTGCACGCAAGTGGAAAAGCCCTCGAAGTGGTCGGGCGACTTTGGCTTGTGACTCGTTCCACGATGAAACGATAAACAATTAATTAATCAAATAATCCGGTGGGGGTGGTGGTGGGGGTGGAGGTGTCTGTGGGGGGTGACAAGGGTACGTAGAACAAGAAGAGAGGATGAAGAAGAATCATCAATTCATCTCGTTTTTTCAATTTTATTTTTTCTACTCTGCGATTTGACATTTTCTTCATTGTCTTTTTTCATCGTGAGATATTTCCAAATGAATTTTTTGATGATTGCAGATTGTGAAATGAATTGACAGTGAATAGAGAAGTTACAGGATGGCGAGCGCAGGGACAGGTGCGACTGGCGACGGGGTAGACGGCGATGGAACTTCAGGAATGAGAAACCCATTGATCTGCGGAGTTTGTCAGGATTATTACACCGAGCCCTGTCTGCTGTCTTGTTTTCATACTTTTTGTGCGAGATGTCTGAGGAATACGCAGATTGATGGCAAGATCACTTGTCCCATATGCGGGTGAGGATTTTATCTCTGAGCTTTCAGACATGAAATTATTTAATTTCTAAAAATCTAGCGAATTCGATAGAAAATTCCGTTTAATTTCTATTGGAAAATCTATTTTTTTTTAAATTATTTTATTGAAGGATTCCACAGCTTCACTGCACGATTTTTTTTTTAGAGAAAACGGTCGGTAGAAACTATTTTATAGAAAAAAGTAGTACCTAGTTTTATTTTTCCTCTCTTTTCATTAGACAAGTCAAATAGGAAAGCTTTGAAAATTTGAATCGAAGAATTTCTGCAGAAAATATTGAACAATCAAAGCTCTTTGAGATTAATTTATTCACCAGAATTTTTTGAAATGTCATGCTGTATTTTCCATTTGACTTCGTGCTGCGCTGGAATGTGGGTGGAATTCCTAGACAAATGACACAGCTCAAGGAAGGCAGCCAGCTGCCACCCGCCGACCAATTGATGCGACAATTGATTGAGATAGCAAACTCGGAGAACCCAGCGTGCGCAAATTGCGACAAAAGAGACAAAACGACAATGTTTTTTTGCACTACTTGTGGTGAGTTTTTGTTAGGTACAAAACAATGGGAACTTGAATGAATACACGAAGAAGTTGACAATGGGAAATGCATTTAGTGGTGGAGGAGTAATAGAGCAATAGAGTGAAAAGCGAAAGGACCTCTTGAAATTTATCTGGCCACTAAACAATAGAATTCGAATGATTTTAGTCTCATTTTCAAGATAAAGGAAGGAGAATACGTTGAATTTAACTTTACTAACTCTCGAGTTAGTTGAGACTGATGGAATATGAAAATAAATTGTAACAGCAAAACAGTAAATTGAGTCAAAGTCAATCTAAATTAATAAATTTTTTATCCATTTCAACATAGACTCCAAGAGATAGCAAATAGCGGGGAATTAAAATGGCTAGTGTTTGATTTCAGGCCAGGCCCTCTGTACCCACTGTCGAGAGCACACCCACCGGGCCAAGATGTTCTCCACCCACGAGGTAATTCACATGAGCAAATGCTCCAAAGACACTCAGCGTCGCTGCGCCACCCACGGAGAACTCTACATAATGTACAGCCAGAGTACAAAATCCATGCTGTGCGCCACTTGCTTCCGCGACACCCCAGCAGACGCCAGGATGCACTGCGTGGACATCGACACAGCTTGGCAGCAGGCCTCCAAGAAGATGGAGAAAGCCGCCAACTCCATCTGCGAGATTCAAGCTGGTGTGCGTGACGGTGTACTAGCCCTAAAATCTCAGCTTGACGAACTCAAGCACAGCCTTGAAAGCGAGAAGCGATCGTTGAACGCCTACTGCCAGGTGATGCAGGAGACAATCGGCAAAAGTCACTCGTCGATAATCTCCGAGCTCCAACGGCAATTCGAGAGTAAAGACCGCATGGTGAGATCCCAACTGATAAATCTAGGATCAGCCTTGCCAGTCCTGCAAATGCACCTGATGCTGTGCACTGTCTTCACCAGTGGTGCCACCAAGTACCAATTTCTCGAGCTAGCCCACCCGATGCTGGAGAGGCTGGGGAGAGTGGCACAGTTGGGCCATCCGTCCAGACCCTCACTCATATCAGCCCACCTCAAGATGAATTATCGCGCCGAATTCGCAAGGTCACTGCAGTCTTTTCTGGCCCAATCACAGGGGCACAAGGACTCTCTCTATGACTCTCACACACACGGCACCAATCACAATGACCAGGGCCACTTGCTCCAGAGCTCGAAGACACCCCCCAGGAGCCAAAAATCGGGGGGACCCGACAGTGGCCCCTTCTCCAGCCACTGCCGCAACTTCGACTCTCAACTGAAGGATCTGAGTCAACAGTTGATCACCGTTAAGGAGAGACTGGGGGAATTGCACAGGGATGTCGCCATGTTGAGGAGGGCAAACACTCCGCCGTTGGGCTCTAGGTACGAGCATGTGACGAGGGACTGTCGGCTGCTTGAGCAGCAGCTGGAGCACCACCAGATCGAGCTCGAGAGACTGAGGAATATCTTCGATGCACTGTGGGAGGAGCAGCTCTGCAAAATTCATATCGAGAAGGAGATTTTCCATTCGCAGATGAATGATATTCTTACGCTGAGGGGGGAGGTGAAGCAGCTGCAGAGTCTTACGCAGCAGTTGGAGCCCTTTGTCAAGTCCTTTTCAGCGGGAATAACGGCCGGAGAGATGAGCTCGGCTGCTGCCGATGCTGCTGGCCATCAACATCTCCAGGCGTTGTTGGATCACTTCACGAGGATGCAGATGCAAGACCCACAGGGACAGGGATCGGTGCCGACCAAGGATTGCAGGCATGGCAAGACTGGAGGAGTTGCTGACAATATTCTCTATGTGAAAGGTTTGACAACTACTTGGAAGTCGGAGATATTTCCTATTTGAACGGAGGAATTTTCACATTCATTTTTTTCATCATCAAAGGAGAGACTCCTGTAGAAAAAGTTGCATAAAAAGAAGAAAATCTCCTGATTTTCCATCAAATTCACTACTCTTTTTTATTAATTTTTTCTTTTTTAATTTTATTTCGTGCGTGTTGTCATCGCAGTGATAATTTTTCAGAATCCAAAGAGGTGCCGCCAGCAAGAAGTCGTACACCATCAGGTGGTGTTGGAGCCCTCCTGGACTCTGGAGGTAATATAATTGTCTACGGCACTGCCAAATCATCAGAAGCGAAGCGCGGTGTATTGAGTCAATTGATCGAGAAAGCACGGACGAGGGAGGATAGGAAGAAGTCACCGGGTCGGGAGGACGGTGGTCGCGACAGGAGTCAAACGAGACGATCAAGAAAGTCACCTGACCAGGCTAAACCCAAGACACCACCTGGCCAGGCATCAAGTAGCAAGGTGAGGTCTTTATACAGAACGTTAAAGGACACCTGTGGCGACATCATAGATCACGGCGACAAAATGGCTGATTCTCATCAACAACAGCAAGCCCATTCGACAGGTGAATTGCATGATATTTGACATGGTAGTGTCTATGACTATGACTAAATATTAGCAAGGAGTATAATTCACTGATGATTGGGCTTTATCTTCAAGGTGCTGCGGAAGAAAGTGAGTACCAACGAATATCGGAGGCTTCGACTCTCGGTGAAGCTAAAAAATCAAGGGTACAGGCCCAGATTCACGCTGTGCCACAAGAAGAACCGAAACTTCAGTCTCAACAATCGAAATCCCAGACATTGCCAACGAGTTCGTCGACATCCATTCAAAAATCAGTCAAGGTTTATCCGGCCAGTGACTCTGAGGATGTTTTTTATAGTGGTGATAAGTCTGCGTCATCGGATGGAAGACGAAGGAGACGAGCTAGTTGTGACAGTCTCTCAACAACAGGCTCTGGCAACAGCAGAAGATCGAGCATTGCTGAGGGAACAATTGGTGGACCAATGAGCCAAGACACTAGGAAAACATTGCTTGTATTGATCGGACCAACACCCAAGTCCAAGTCAACAGCTAGTCTTGTACAGAAACAACGGTCTTGGGAGACATTTCCCCGTCCCAAGAGCAAAAGATCGTCAGCAGCTGTTGCTGCTGCCGAAGCCAGTGCAACTGGTCTTGGACCATTGAAGAAAGCTGACAGCTTCGAGGGCCACGAGGAGGCTGTTAGGACTCTCGTTGCTGCGGTACAAGAGACCAGGGTTCAGAGGCATCATCATGCACATCACCATAGGCATCATCGTAAAAGCAAAACAAATTGAGTTTGTTGATTGTTTATTTCATCATTTTCATTAGAGCTTTCTCATCGCCTCATCTGTTTAAGATGATTTGTCCAAAAATTGGCCTTTACCTCTGGAATCACTTTGTCCTCTCTTTTTATCACATCACATTCCTGCTGTAATAAATCGGAATGATAAATTATGTTCCAATCCATGTAAAAAAAAAATGCTGCCCATTGAGGATGAAAAATACGAAGGAATTCGTCGTGAAGATTGATGAAGCACTTAGAGCCTTCCAATAGTTATTCATTATAGAAAAGCTAGTATAAAGAAAAAAAATGTAGTTAACTTGATGGATTAAATCGAAACGTTAATCAAACAGAAACAAAAATGGCCGTTTATTATGAGATTAATTACGAGACGAAGGAAAGATGATTATGAGCTAGTAAATTGACACTGCCAACAACGGTAAATAACGAATTTAAATTAATTGAATCAATGGAAAATAGATCCAAAATAATGATAAACATTGAACGACCGTTATTATCGAAGAATCTATATTTAAATTGGTATTAAGGGATGTGGTCCTGAGTTCATACTCATCTGTGTCTGGATATTTGAGCCTAATAGCCACGCCGACAGACGTATGGGCAATTACGTTTTAATGAATGGACGACAAATTGAATTGAATATTTCCCAACGTGTGGTATCACGTTGCTAATGCTCATTGTACGTTATTATATATATATATATACTGTGGTTTAAGCACTTGATGGAGAAAAATGATAAGATACGTAATATTGAAGAACTATAAAATCGATGATGGTATTGTTGGAATATTATTATGGGATGGAAATAAAAATATTGAACCATGCACCTTGTTTCTCATGTGTAGAGTAATAGAGTAATTCCTGGAAAGTTTAATAAAAAATAAAACGAACGAAAATTGCGCCGTCGAAATACTCCAAGCTGCAGTGCAAAATTTCTTTGTAAACAAAATGCTGTTTACACATAATTCAATTGGTAAGAGTATTAGTCCAGTAATCTGAAGGCTGTGAGTTGAAATTTCATCTGGGTATTACAATTTCATTACAACAACTTTAGTAAGTAATTAAACGTATCGAATTTATTTACAAAACTCACAGAATCCTCCCGTGATAATTCACTTACATAAAATAATAAATTATCATTTGATATTTTTCGGATCCAGTCACCTGCGTCTCGCCCTCTCCTTCTTCCACTGATTACTCCTCGGCATTTCATCATTTAATTTGTCAACACTTTCATCCCGAAATAACTCAGCGATTCTCACTTTTTTATTATTATTATTATTATTATTACCCCTCCCCAGGATGGAGTACTTCTTCTGCGGTCGTTTCTCCGCGAAAATGTCCAGAATTCCCCTGTTATTTCCCTCGAATCCCTCTTCAAACAGCATCGCAGCATTCTTCACAGCATTTATGAACCTCATGACTTCCGGAGGAGTCACGTTTTTACTGACATTCAGAGCCTTCTCCAACGGATTACAGATGAATAATGGAGATGTATCCGGTTTGTACAGACTCGTGCCCTCTCCAAGGCATATTGCCTTCGTTGAGAAATCGAAAACCGCATAAAAGTTATAAAAATCACACAATAACGACTCGAGAGAGTCCTCCGAGTTGACTGATGGAATCATCTTTGGATCTCTTATAAATGTACAATCGATACAGGTCTCGGTCAGACGAACATCTGAAGACCCTGAAATAACAATGGAGTAGTGAAAATAATAAACTCATCATAAATAATGAAGTCTCCTATCAGTTGTACTCACTCGCAAGATTCCTCATCGTATTTATAGAAGGCAGTATCTTCTTATGCTGAAGGAAGAACATAACTAGTAATGTGAGAGAAAAATTTGTGATCCACCCCCCAGGATTGACATTGGTGATTCCCACTGAAGTCGCCCACTGTCTTATGGTGAATACTAAGGGCCTTACTCGGACATCATGTTCTCCGAAAATATACAACAGTTCTGACATGTAGACAGCAGACCTAGAATCGATGACTCTCATAACTCTCATTCTATTCATTAAGGTGTGTCTGTTGTACCGTCTTCAATGGTCAATATCGCCGAGGCAAATGATACGATTCAGATGAGTCACATCTCATTTTGAAGATTGAAAAAATATCTTGAAAGTAAAAAAAAAGTAGGGAAATTTCATATCTGCAGTTCTCGAGTTATTGAAGATTAAAGGCGGTTTGTTTCTTCTCGTAATTTTATTTTTAACGAATTATGCGATAACTCACATGTTCGTCATGCTGAGGTCGCACTCTAGACCTGTTAAACTATGATCATATTTTATAATTGGCACCCTCGCATGCAAAATCCTCCTGACATTCCTGATACCAGGTATGAAGTACTGCATAACGTTGGAGATGACTTCCATTGATTTTTGCGTCTGTGCTCTTTCATCAGGGAGAGATGATTTCGTTTGAAAGACAAATCTACTAGCTATTTTCTCTTGTTTTTCACTGTCTAGGGTCATAACTAAATCCAGATCACAGCCACTTTTTCCGAATCCATTGACAGATGACCCAAATGGCAGGACAATTGTGTTTGGGAATAAACTAGAGAAACTGATCTCCATTTGGAGGGCTGTCATGAATCTGAGGCGTGTGGAGACATCGTCTAGCTGCCACATGTTGTGAAGGAGTTCCATTTGTTTGGAAATCTATTTGAATGCATCAACTGCTTGATTATTGTCCCAATAACACTTCTAAAACCACTTGTTTCCGAAATAATTGGGCAGTTATGGAATGAAAATGTCCATCCTACACGAATATTCGGTCGGAAACACGAGCCAGATTAAGAAAACTCGTCGTTATGATAATGAGCGATCAATATACGTTCGTTCCATAAGTTGTAATTATTTGTAGACGTGCAACCATTCTCGATTTATTCAGGGTTTCATACTGATTTTTCCTATTACTGAATATGAAAAATGGGTGAGAATTAGAACTTAATTTGACTTACAGAATGTGCGGACATGAGCTCTTGATGTATTTTCTCCTCACTGGGTCTGTCTCCAGTGGCAACAACCGGTGGTGGTATATCAACCGTCTCTTTCTTGGATTTTCTCGGGACATTTCTGAACCAGAGCATGTAGGAATACGTAGGAATGGAGTCTTGATGGTTGATGTGTGTGGCAGCAGCCAATACTGCCTTGTGACTCTCAAGGTCTTTGAATTCGACTAGAAAAAAATGCTGGAAAATACTTGTAGTTAATGTTTTGTGTTTAAATCATATTTTCTTCAGTTTTTGTTTACATTTCATTCCATTTGTAGATTTTGAATCATATAAGGTAAATGACCCTACGCTCGTCTAGCTAAGGTGAACACATTATTAGTCCAGTATTTCTATCGAAATGAGCGTGAAGATGCGACCTTCAGAATTGGAATTTATTTATATTAATTATGATAATTACTATTTTTGAATAAATAATCGTCGATGAATGTGAACAGTCCCATGTCCCTACACTCGTTCAGGTGTCCCCATGCTCGTTTGACACATGTCCCTATTCTCGTCTCGTGATTTGAGTGATATGGAAAGGTTATATCCGAACTAATTACATCGCATGTTGATTTTGTGATAAAACAACATTTAAAAAAATCTCGATGCACAAAATTATATTTTCATTGGACAGTCCAACCTTTTAAATGATTTTTTCATCCGTTTAGTCCGTTACCAGTTGACAGTTGGGTGCAAAACGAGCGTAGGATCGATGCCATTTTCATTGTGCCTATTCTTTTAATTGGCAATATTTCAGAGAAATATCCGGATATTACTATAATTTATGCATTTTTATTAAATTTTCAACTATTCGAAACCTTAGCCAAGGGATTTTTAATTCCATTTTACTATTGCAACGGAGATATCAATGTTTTAAAATTGCGAGTTTCTTAACTTGTGGCTTAAGAATTAACTCTGTCGTAGCACGAGTTGATGTGAATGTGATTTTTCTCTCTTATTATTCAATAAATCACTCTGCATTGGTGTCTATAACTTTTCTCATTAACTAAAATAATAACTCCAATCGTACTTCACTCTTAATAGACCCTTGGGACTATGAAAATGATTGAAATATCATAGCTGGCAGGATCTGAACGAGCGTAGGGACAAAGACGGGCATAGGTACATTTACCTTAATTGGATGAAAAATTCACTAGAAAAATTTTCAGTAGAAGTTCAGTGAAAATCCAACAGAATTATCTGTAGAATTCGCTAGGTTTTTCATTGAAATTTGTTCGTCTATTCGAAGTAGAAGATACTCACTATATTTTTAGAAACAATATAGTGGTGCATGCTGTTGATGGGCCCAAATTCAACGCAGTACGAGTACAAGTCATTGTAAGAATTTGGTGATTGTACTTGGATGATGACAGTCCTCTTGGATTCTCTCCTACGAGTCCACAAGAATTTATCGAATACTTCGACCGATGGCTCTAGGTCATCGCCGCTCCCCTCTTCACCTTGGAAAGATCCTCACTATTAATTATCTCGTGATCAATGTCACAATGGGAATAATTAAAAAATTTAACCCTGGAGGCATTTATCGACGAATGATTCCAGGGCAAATGTCTCTTGGGATTTGCTCCAAGAACATGCATGTTCATGAACATACACGGGGATGACTGGATTAATTTATTACCAAGTTTGATTTTTGAGAAGATACATTGATCTTTCTCAGATCCAAAATATCTCGAGAATTAGTGAATTTAGAAGAAACTGAAAATGACTTTTTTGCAGATGAGAAAATTTTCCACGAAAAAATTTCTCCTAGAATTAGTAATTATCAAGATAATTAGAAAATTGTGCTCGTTTTTCAATGATCAATTCCTTGCGTTAATTAATTTTCTAAATTGAAAGAAATGCATGAATCTATTGCAAAACAACAATGAAGAAATTTCAACATTCGTTTCGAGTCTTTATCGAAGGCTCGGGCCGGTTGGAAGGTGAAAGCAGCCCTTTGTGGTGACAAAATACATTGAAACATTCATTTATTGATTGTTTTCTACTGAAAAGATTTGAAATTCCCCGGAAACATTAGTCCCTAATGATTAATAAAATAAGTAAATAGGAGAGAATGCGATGATAAATACCTTGTTTACCACAAAATTTTGAGGTTGGAATGATCGTTCGAACACTACTGGTTGTTATCCTCCGACATTCCCCAAAAAAACTCGAATTGTCCAAGAGTGATGACGATTTTGGCAGTCTACACTGATGAGATGACAAATTAGAACAAAAGTTTATCCTGAATAATGATTTATTCGCTGTTGCACGAGCGAACAGCGCCATTGTGCGGGAGATGAGGGTGTCTCTCCCCACGTGTAGAATCCCACGAGTGTCTCCCGAAATTCATCGGGAATTGCCGGAAATTGAATTGAGTGAAAATGGAACGAGTGCATTTTTCCATTTGGATTGTTCTTGAATTATCTCATTGATGAATAATTTTGGGAGAAAATATCAAAAGAGTTTTTTTGTTGGAAATTTTGTCAGCTACAAAAAAGGTTTGTGACATTTTTACGTAAAATCACTCGTTCTTCAGATATTTTGATGGAAAACAAAAACATAATTTTTTCAACTCTGCAATTTTTGAAAATTACAGGCGAAATTACAAAACTAGAAAAAATTCGAAAAGTTTTAATTATTCATTAATGAGAAGAGGATGTTAAAAAAAAAGTATTTTTTCCCTCGTAAAAAAATTGCTTGACAATTTTCTAAATTAGATATGTAAACAACAGAGCAATTAAAAATTTTCCGCGTATCTTCAGCAAATTACGAAGGAGTCTCCAAATACGATATATCGAAACCTAATAACACCTCTCACATGCTCCGTAAAAAAAATGTATTGTAAAATACAAAAATTAAATAAAATTCCCCGTTTTTACGAAATTACCGCGAATTTAGTTGTGAATTAAATATGAATTCTCATCTCATCGCGGATAATTACCCGTCATTACCCCGTCTTTCTCTACCGCATCCTCACTGATTCACCCGATAGACAGATAAAACTATTCTAATGTCCTGCGTGCGATAGAGCTAACGACACGAGAGTTAGACGCGTTAGAAGAACAACGTAACAACAACCTCTGAATGCCGGCAGTGGTCATTGCCAAGGTTCTTCATAAACCACGTAAAATTGCGTAATTCAATGCTTTACATCAATCAGCTATCACTATGATTATTTTATCGTTACGTTACTAATGCAATAGACTCTTCACTTATTTGTAAATAAGTTTTTATGCAAGCTAATGATTCACCTGATTTCATCGAAAAATTATGCTTCATTATTTTACGAGTGCAAAGGGAATGATTAGTAATTAGTATATTTCGTCATTAGGCCGAAAAAAACTTTTGGCTGCAATCATATTCGTCAGAAAAAATTTTTTTGGCCGTATGACGAACAATATTTTTTGTCATAACGGCCATAGGCAGAGATCCGTGAAACGCTGCCTTACGGCCGGAATGACAAAAAAAATTACTTTGAAAACCAGAAACAACTAGAAGCATAAGCTTAAATGAAAAAATCCTGACTTTGAACCAATTCCACCAGACTTCCTTTAATATTGATGAGCAAAACTAGTTTATCACCTGTTCCTCAATCATGAACAGCCACCGGAGTCGAAAATACTGACGCAAATCGTTGATCAATAAATTACGATTTTTTCATTGATTGTATAATCAATAAAATTGCTGAAAAAAAATTAATTTTCATCGACGATGACGAATCAGAGTGCAGCAAACGTCCTTCCCCCTGACTCTTGTTGACTGAGGTAACAACAAACGTGTAATTATGATGCAACCATTATCGTCCGACGACTCTTATCAGTTGAAGCGATTGGTATGGCAATTAATTGCCATGCCAATCGGAAGCAGAGATTGCATTTGTCTTCCTCTCGTCCGCCCGTCGGCCCGCCCCCTCTCCCGGTTCTCATGATGCACTTCACGTACAGTTTGAAATTATTTTAACAAGGACAATCGGAAAAATATCCCCACTTCATTCAGATTGAGTGGAAAAAAAATATTTTTCAATTGTCTCTGGAGACTTCCATCAATTTATCTTGAGGAAAAAAATAATCTCGTTATTTGTTGGGGGGAGGATTAAGTGTGGAAACCTCTGGAAGGATTGGCAAACTAATCAATTATTTGATTGGATGAGTGCAAATTTTCTTTCCCGAATTTAGTTCGTGTTTCTATACAGCATTTGCTGTTGAGAAATTTTCTGTAGAAATTCCTCGGCTGAAATTTTCCAAGTTCTTTTCTGTGATTTGTTCAATGAAGAGGGAAGAAGAATGGCGTGAAAAAAACTCTGAAAATTCCTATTGAGGAATTCCTATAGAAAATATTTCAATAGAATAAGTTGTATAGAAACATGGAATTCTCCTGATTTTTTTTATGGAAGAGTATAATACTCTATTTTTCTTTTCTTTTCATTAAAAAAAAAACAAACAAAAAATATAAAATTGTAGCCGAGGAATTTGTATAGGAATTCCTGAATAGAATCATTCTAATCGTCCCATTAGATCACAAGATAGTGATGAACCTTGAAGAATGTCAATACAATTTGAATACGATAAAGACCAAGAAAAAACAATGCTCGTCATTTCTCGAAATGGATTTTCCATTTAGACATAAAAATTCAATACCTTTCCTAATATTCGAGCCGGAAAAGCAAAAAAATGATGCAAAACAGGCAAAACGGAAATTGAGGAAGTTTCCTTCCACTGTTCATTCTGAATTAATCTCCCCCTCGCCTCGCCGCTCCTCCTTTGCGGGTTTTTTTCAGCGTGCTGGCTGTTTCTTATTGTACAAATCTCCCTAGAATTTTCCATACACAAGCAGGAAAATAGAATCCACTTATTCAATGCTCACGGTTCGCTAAATCGTAACACAGGAGACGAATGAGGCAAGCCAATGTAATCTGAGCGATGAATATTTTTTTCAATTTTTTGACAACTTTTATTTATAATATTTTTTAAAATTAAAAGTCTTCGTTCAGTTAACATAACTTTGTTGAACAGAAATTTTTAAAAAATGAAAAAATGAGGGAATCAAAGCAAATATTATTCTTCATTTCAATTGAATTTTAAGTATTATTAATTAATTAATTAATTTCATATTCATGAATTCATTATTTGTTTAAATTTCTTAGTGCAAAAATTTCAATAAAATGAATAAAAAAAATGAATTTTCACTTCTATTAAAAGCAAAGTCATGTTTCATTCCAATTTCATAATCTCTGATTGCGAAAATAAATTACCATTCGAAGGATAAATCCCGACAGGCTCGATAAATTTGACATTCCGGAAACGAATCAAGCATCATAAAGAATATCTTCCGTTCTACTAATCCGTTTCAGGGATCCTTGGCTGGGGAATAACTTTCATTGAAGGTTGATTCAGTCATCGCCGAATGGCAAGGAGAGGATTACGAGATTAAAAAAAATGATAGAGGGCAGCAACCGATCAACACGTCGTTAGAATCTTTTTACCCCGGGGCGATCGCGAAACTGTTCCGCCTCAACGGTATTTTAATATCGGAGAAAATAACAAGGAACAGATCCTGGATTTTTTTCTTTTATTTTTTTCATCAGGGAGTCAATCCTTCAGAAGGAGAGATCCGGGTAAACAATGGTCATGATCGTGATGGGAATTAGCAGTCATATCAGTAATAATGAGAGACTGCCGGGGAAGGGGAGAGGGCGATGGAAATCATTTAGTAATGATGTCTTGGAAATGTTGTGTACGTTATGTGACTCGTTGAAGTTGTTTTTGAGAATCGCTGGGGGAGGTTTAACTTGTGCAAAGAGAATGTATGAAAAAAGTTCATAGAAAAATCTAGCAAATTCGCTAGGCAATTCTATGGAGAATAACATCTAGACCTGAAAAATTAGATGACAAAATCACCACTAACTTTCTAGATTAAATGATCTTTGATATTTTTTCCTAAAATCTTGTCTTCTCAGGACGAACTGTATCACGGCTAACCACTTGGTTACTGAATCTACTGCCACATAATTCTCAACTACTCAATTCTTATAAAAGTTTGTCACCCAAAGGATTTTTACTGAGTTCAAAGTACGAAGTGGAAACAACGAAACTGCGATTAAAGGTGGATATAAAATTTTCGAAATAACATTTTGAGATCATCTCTTTACTGCAAGGAATCATTCATCAGGCCACAATTCGTATTTGAATTTGAATTATCAGAATGTGAATGAAGCTATTGAAATCGTCAGCACTTGATGTTATTAATCTAAACCCTTCCTTTTTAATTATTGATACGGTTGACGCTGAAATTTGTCCAGACTCCAGGAACGTTTTTGTCTTTTTGTAATTCTTCCTCAAGCCTTGTACATTATCTGATTCTCTCAAGCCTCTTGCTCTACTCAACTTTGTTGGTAACAAAGTATCTTATAATTGATTTTATTTTCCCAAAATTTATCAAATCGCTCAGACTATCTTGAACAATTTTACCTCCACAACACATAAAAATTACTTCTGGAATTAAAAGTTTGACTGTAATGAAATAGCCGAGCTGAAGAATGAAAAACAAGAATACTAAATAAATGAAAAATAAAGAAATTATTTCTACAAATCATCATGACTTCCAACATCGCCTCCCTGTAATAAGAGTTTTCCTATTGCACGAATTCGCAAACCAGCGCCAAACATTTTACATCTCTTCCCTTTTCATCTCGACGAAACTCACTGAGTGTATATAAGTCCACAGACCTGCAGCGATTCTTCTCAGTTAGACTCGAAAACTCATACACTACACGTGATTGCTATTTTTTCATCATCCGAACTATTGGATAACATCGTCATAGAAATGTGAATGAAGTTTAGAATTTCTAGTTTGGTAAATTGAACAGAGGAAGAAATATCGAAATATTTGATATCGTGATATCAAATATTTTTTGGATTCTCCAGTAGGTTCTCACTGGTAAGTAGTTTGCATTACTATTATGTTATCCCTGAATATCAGAGCTCATAGGCAATTCGAAACGGATATACAATATTTGACCTCGGTTAAACGATCGAATTACAATGGAATCATGTTGCGAAATTGGTGATTATGAGTGGTGTTACATTTTTTATGTATGTATATCTATTTAAATATTGTTATTCCATGTGATGAATGAGAAATCTTTTGGGGATGAGCTGATAGTGAAGTGGTGGAACGTAACGGAATCGCCTAATTTTTCGAATTTTCCCTATGTAAAGTATTCAATTATCTCGATAATAAGTGGTTTCAAGAGAAAATGTTAAGACATTTTTTGTAGAAAATTTCAATAGCTACAAAAAATTTTTTTGTTGCTGTCTTCTACATCTAGTCGTTCTCCAGATATTCCGAATGTAACGTAAATACATTTTAGTCAAATTAAATTCAAGTGAAAATTCAACTCGACAATGAATTCGTCTAATTATCACGTTAATTAACGCCCCTAGCGAAAAACCTTGGAGAACATTTTTGGTGGGAAATTTCGCCGGCTGCAAAAAAGTTTTTGTCACATTTCCTCCTAAAACCCATCCCTTCTCGCGCTAACCAAAGACTAATGAAGAGTGTCCCAATTATCACAATCGAATGACAAATAAAAAATTGTTGCAAATCCCCCATTGTCAACCGGAAATGTTGTTAGTGCCAAAGTAAGACACGTGATATTGTCTCGTGACTCCTGAATCCGTTAGTCATCGTCCCTTAAACAGTTTGAGGCCCTGCTGTAATCGCCGCTATCATTCAATTGAAACATTTGATCGGATGCGTTGATGTGTGATTCGCATTTGATGTCACTTTACAACACCAATGATTATCTATTCAACTGCTTAATGCCTATGTAAATATAATTGAATCAGGCTAATTTTCTTCCCTCTAATTTTTTCCGCAGGGTCTGCCAATTGGGAAAGCAATGTTGAATCAATTCAAATTCTGGTGGAAAACGTTCAAGTCTACAGATGCCAGAGGTGTAAGTTGCTACCAATTTGCGCGTTTTAGGAATCTTTTTTTTTTTTCATTTGTATAAGGACAAGTTAATGGGGAGAGACAAGCGAAAGTATCAGAAGAGTCAAGCGTGAGAGGTGAGCGACTCTGCTCTAACTCTAAGGACCTGATTTATTCTTCCGTTTGACCCTTAAGGTCGTTCGCCTCGCCTCTCCCATTTGACCCTTGATCCACGCCCCCTAGGAATGCGCAGACAAATTAAATTTGTACTCACCTTCGCACCAAACACATCTGACCCTGCACACGATGAATAATACAATGGATGTTTATCTCATCTAGGTGATAGCGAGTTTAGCAGCGCATTCAGGTCAGATATCCCTCGGACTGTCGCAAGGTTTCAGTGCTGTGTTGATACCAAAATTACTCGAATCAAATTTGACAAGTATAATCGAGGCGTCATGGATAGCGTCATTGGGTGTAATATCGAACCCACTTGGTGCACTCATCGCTGGTTCGACGGCCGAGTGTTTCGGGAGGAGAGCAACTATAGCCCTGGCCACACTGCCTCACGCAGCTGGATGGTTGTTCATAGCACTGTCAACGAATATATCGATGCTCTACATCGGAAGATTTATCAGTGGTATCGGCGCGGGAATGGCTAATGCGCTTTATCTATACGTCACAGAGGTAATTATTGCCAACATCAGGATTTGGAAATTAATTGGTAATAAGGGTATCAGTCCAGTAATTTGAAGGTTGTGGATTCAAAGCCAAAATGAAAAACAAAATGGAATCCTTAGGGAACTGAAAATTAAATTCAAATCCTGACACACCATATTATATCGGTTATTCAATAATTGAAAAGAGTAATAATACTTCTTATTCGAATACAATATATTAGTATTGATTTCATTGAGGAAGGATATTTTTCATGTTCATAATGGATATTCCAACAGCAGATTTCTCTTCATCCACTCAACCCATCCAATTGTAAAAGCTCAATTCAATTATTCTCAGATCGCAGCACCAGGTCAACGGGCCTGGCTGGCCTCCTGCGGCCCTGTCCTAGTCTCCGTGGGTGTTCTCTGCAGCTACGCCCTAGGTGCCCTGACCACCTGGCAGTGCACGGCAGCCATCAGCATAGCCCCAGCCATTCTCTCCCTAGGCCTAACCCGCCTCATCCCGGAGAGTCCAGCCTGGCTGGCCCGGAAAGGACGCCTCCCCGAGGCCCAAGAGTCCCTCCTCTGGTTGCGAGGGCCCGGAATAGTCTGTGACAACGAGTACCGAGAGCTCTGCGGAGTTGCCTCAGTCGAACATCGAAAGGACGAACAAGTCAATTTACCGGCGGCCATTTTGCATCCCAATCTCTGGAAGCCATTTCTCATACTCTTCGTGTTCTTCGCTCTCCAGCAAATGTCGGGAATCTACATAATTCTGTTCTACACTGTCAATGTTCTCAAAGATATCGGTGGTGATATTGACGAGTACGCGGTGAGTGTTGGCATCGGCGTCGTCCGGCTACTTGCCGCCATTTTGGGGGCAATTTGCGCCGGCCATTTTGATCGCACAACTCTCGCCTGCACGAGCGCCATTGGAATGGCCGTCTCGGCACTGTCAGTTACTATATCAACGGCAAGAGTCATTCACACAGGAATTATTCCAAAATGGATACCCATCATCTGCATTGGCAGCCATGTTGGCTTCTCTATGATCGGTTACTTGACCCTTCCCTGGGTCATGACATCTGAGCTCTATCCTTTGAGGTTCAGAGGGGTCATGGGGGGACTCACCACGGGAATTGCTCAAATCATGACATTTACCGCTGTCAAAACCTATCCGGAGATCAATAATCTCATTGGGATACAGCTGGTCATGTTGGTCTTCGGGGTTGCCAGTATATTTGGCGCCATATTCTCACTGACCATCCTGCCGGAGACGAGGGGTCGCAGCTTGGAGGAGATTGAGAGGCGGTTCTCCCTCAATTTCAATTATTCCTGTGCCAGTGATGTTAAGGTCTTCTTCGTTGGAAAGTTCGGGAGGATTCAGGACAAGTCCTTGAGGCGGGGTAGCGACAATCCAGCCTTTGAACATGATGAGGAAGAGAGGAGAAAGGGGGGTGGAGATAGTTGTGTTTAGGATGAGTTTAACATTATACTATTTCAGCCCACCGATCAGTATTATATGGCTATTGTTAAGTTGTGATTAAGTGTTTTTATACGTCTTTTACGGTAATAAATTTTTTGTAATGAAAAATTATGAGTTTATTTTGTGTCATCAGTTATATACGGGGAAAACTATGCGGCCATGAATTCTCATCAGTCAATAAGGACATGTGATGTCATAATCCTGTAACCCTCATAGCTAGACATCATTTTATTGAAAATATTTATTTATAATTCTATGGGGAAGGATATCGGCCAGCTAGAACGCGATGTAGTATTCAGGTGAGAAACGAAATATTTGTTTTACTCAACACAATCCTTGCAAATGTCACAATCCTTCTACCACAACACTGATCTCTATATAACTGGATAGCCGATCCCTATGGCAGCCAGTGAGTTTATTAGAGAGGTACCCAGCGCCTCCGGATAGTAGTCAGCGAACTAAGATTCTCTCTAGTGCGCATGTCCGTGTCAGCTGCAGGTAGTGGGGCAGTGGTAAATTTACCGAGAGCATTGGGAAATATTATAGGATATTTTACCGTGTAGGACATCCAGAATAACAGACGAACTTTTGTTAATAATCAGTGAAAACTGACATTGTCTATAAACGCGAAAGGTAGCCGAAGCATGGAGGAATATCGAAATTAGTACAATTGTTATTAATATTGTATTATTAATGAATTGTCTAATCGTTAATAATTGAAAAAATTGAATTTTTAAAAGCTACAAAGAATCGCCAAAGAATGTTATTAGATTTTTTTAATCGTAATTTTTTGCTGGATTTAATTGACGTTTTAGGTTTTTCAAAAAATCAATTTTGAAAAATCAGGATTTAACCCACTGTCCTATGTCAAAGTCCATAACTTTGTGTAGAGCAAGATTGAAATCGAAATTTTTGACTCAAAATATGAAAAAAAACAAGAAATTTTTTGACACATGATACAATATGAATGACCGTTTTTTAAACAATATCCATTATTTATTTATAAAACGGAGATGTTTGAAAAGAAAATAATATGTTGAAAAATGTAATTTGAATGATGCTGATTGTGTATGAATTTTTTATAAATTTTCTCACTTAATTTAATGGAAAAATTTAATAATTGAAAATCTCGACATCTATAGTGTGGTCAGTATGAACTTGTAGTCTACTGATGAGCTACTTTAAGGAAATTAATGTATTCAGGAAATTGGGAAACTCAAAATAAATATTCAACTGAATTTATTCGTTCGAAATTTTTTTGTATTTATTAAACTATAATACACCTAGACTGATCGGAATTTATTGATTGAGTATACTATACTAATTTTACCTTTTTCAATTATTATTTACAATTTGGGACGGAGAATGTTTCCACGGCAATTTTCCGAGTACGTGGCCCCCACTGCGGCGCGCATGCGCACGACGTCATCTTTAGTACCTGAGCTACTATACGGCAGCGCTGGCTGACACTTCAATTCGCCTCACTTTGAGAGTGGTGGGAGTATAGAGAGTATAGGTAATGCGCGTGCGCATATAGGCTTTAACCAGTAGGCGCGCATCACAATATGGCGTCACACGAGGACAAGTTTATTGACAGTATTGAGGAGAATTTAATAATCAACAATAACATAGACAATGCAAAATGGATACCATTGTCACTGACGCTTGTCGAGTACCCCAAAGGTTGTTAATTCATTAATTAATTCGTGCTTTCATCGATTGTTTTTGTAGATTTATTAGGATTTACCGAGAGTATGAACAAGCTGGTTATTGCATATTGAGAATGTTTCGATCACTCACAGACTCTTCAATTTTTCAGAATTCTTGAGACGGTTTCATTTGAAATTTAACGCAGGTTTCAGGGTTTCATTCATCATTTCAGTATTTTTTTGGTTTTTAGGAGACCTCGTAGGGTTTTTTTTGGCGCTTATAAGTCTGATGCCATTCGCTATTATTGCGGGATTTATCACCCTCATCCTATTCAGGAGGGATTTACATACAGTAAGGAAAAATATTCATTCAATGGCTTTTATTTTAGTAGAATTGCTGAACATAAAAATACCAGTGGATTTTTTAAATTGAATAAATTGATTTTACCATTAAATTAATTGAATTAATAACAAAATAACTTTAAAGCCGGAATGAATTATCTTTCGAAAGTTATCTCGATTGTTTTTCCATCCTCATAATCTAAAATATATTTCCATGAAATTTTATATCACGCAGCAATTTCTACAAATTATGTATAAATGAAAAAACCTAGGATCACTCCAATTTCACTCTGCCAATGTCGCTTCACTTTATCTCATTGAAAAATTTTCCATTAATTCCAGATTTTTTATTTCATCGGTATTATAATTAACGACATCGTTGGATTAATCCTGAAGCACACGATAAAAGAAGCAAGACCAATGAGACGAGATGTGGTATATGTTGAATATGGTATGCCCTCGGCACATGCCCAGTTCATGTGGTTTTTCGCTGCATATACGACAGTGTTTGTGTGTATCAGGTGATGACTGACATTCAGCGGAACATTTGAACGTCTTTTCACGATTGTAAGTGTGAAATTAATGGTTTTTGGTACAGGATGCATCATAACAGCAACAGTACAGTCTCTGAGAAGCTTTGGAGATGGGCGATAATAGGGGGATGTCTGTCGATGGCATCACTCGTGACCTACAGTAGAATTTACCTGCATTATCACACTATTTCACAAATCCTGTGGGGAATGATGATCGGTATTACTATGGGGATTGTTTGGTTCTCCATAACTCATCTAGTCTTCACACCATATTTTCCTGTTATCGTGACATGGTGAGTTGGAAATAACGACTTTACAAAGTTCATCTTTGTATATTGAATCATTTCAAAATGACATGGTTAAAATTTCCATTTGAATAAAGATGATAAACATAATGAAACAACAATTTTTGGGAATAAACTGGAGAAATTATTCTCCATTTGAAGGGCTGTCATGAATCTGAGGCGTGTGGACATCGTCTAGCGATCGCATGTTGTGGAGGAGTTTCATTTGTTTGGAAATCTATTTGAATGCATCAACTGCTTGATTATTGTCACTAAAATCACTTGTTTTCGGGATAAATGATAAAAATGTCCATTCTAATTTCATTGCTTCATCAATTCACTGATGAATCGATACAATACGCTAATTACTTCAATTTTTCACAGGAAGACATCTGAATACTTGCTTCTACGTGATACAACTCTAATTCCAAATGTCTTATGGTTTGAATACACGAATATTCGAACGGAAACACGTGCCAGATCAAGAAAACTCGTCTCCATGAAGTCTCAATGACGTCTAATGGTCTCACAATGGTCTGATACCAAATAAAAACAAATTAATTTCATACTTCTATTTAATTCGACTGAACCTTGTTTTAATCGTTTTATTTTTCTATTGAAGAATGATGATTGAATATCTTTTTCACTTTTGCATTTTTTCCTTCAATTTTGATTTCTTCAGATGGTTATCAACGATTTTTTTATTCAATATCTAGATCTAATCGTTCATAATTCTTGTCGTACATTTTTTATACTGCGTCGATCGTTTTTTGTATGAGGGAAATTTTGTAAATTGTACATGGAGAAGAACAATCTTTCTTTCTCCGTCTTCTGAAACTTGGAAAATATTTTCTACAAATAGAGGTGTAATTAGGAAATTTAAACAGAATGATTATTTATAGTGGTGATAATGAGCGACCAATCTCCATTCGTTCTTGATTTATTTATGGACTAATAGGAGTTCTAATTACGCGTGTAAATTTTTTCTGTTATTGAACATGAGAATAGAATCATTCTATTGAGTTGAAAAAAATCAGAACAGCGTCACGTTATTTACTGCTACAAATAAAATAGAATTATCGTTCGAATTTTTGTAATGACTGTCCTTCAACAATTGAGACCAATATTCCAGGATTGACTGTTTATTTTCAGAGTTAATTGATTGATTAAATTGACAATGCAAAAAGAAATAAAGGTGAATGAGCCATTAGAGAAAACGAGAGGTGAGGATTTTTTATTAATTTGTTGTCCAATTTTATAGTAATAAAGCGATTCAGTCATGATTGCGCAGAAAATGAATTTTATACTTCTATTTTATTCGACTGGACCTAGTTTCAATTGCTTTGTTTTTCTATTGAAAAATTATTTTTAAAACGATTAAAGTCGACTTGGCTCTTAGCTGAGTTTTCGAGAAATATCTCCGAATGTAAGGGAGATAGTAAAATTTTTGTAATGACAAAATGGGTCTTTTTTGTAGAGCGAATCGAGTGCTACAAAAAAACTTATAACAAAAATTTTGCTATCTCTCGTGGATTCCGAGATATTCATTGAAAACTGTTTATAATAGTCTACATCGATTTGAATCGTTTTACCGCTTCGCTACTGAATTCGATTTTGTCCAATTTCATGGTAATATTCACGATTCACAGTCACGATTTTGCGGGACCGGACTCTCCGTGGAATACGCAGACGCAGAGGTGTTCTTACCATGATTTTCGCCCCTAGAAACCGCGCACTGATCGATAAGACAAAATTTCTGTAGTGAATTGTTCCGGGCTTAAGTGAACACTTCATCCGTGGATTGAAATCATTATAATTTTTAATCATGGATTTTAATGTGAAGAAACTAGTCAAGGATGGCGTTAGAACTGCATTCAACCGAGTTGTACAGGTAAATGAAAATGAAATTTAAATTCCCTTCGTGAATTTTCATAATTATCTCCGTAGTTACCAATTTTATAAGAAAACTTGAGATAAGATTTTTCATCGGAAATTTAATCAGCTGGTAGAAAAGTCCTCTGATGCGGTCTTCTGAATAAGCCACTTGTTCCCGAGCAGTGATGGGCATTAATAAGTACATTAGTACTTAAATTTCTTAGTAGAGTACTGAGTACGCGCATGCTTGGCAATTAGTCCTCCATTAAGTTAAAGTTTTCGAATTACTTGGTAATTAAAACTAACTAAATACTAAGTCACTAAGTAATTCAGTACTAACAACTATTCAAGTGCCAAATTAATGATGGATTTAGCAGTTGAAACAATTTGACAATTCTACAAAATTTTCCAGGAAGTGGTGAATGAATTGCTGAAAGAATCCGCAACTATTAGATCTTTTAGATTTTTTTCTATTCCATTATTCTATGGAAAAACCTGTAAATTTCCAAAAAAATTGTGGAACTTCCTGTGGTGCATTCTTTTTTATCTAATTCAGCTCAATTATTTATAGCCCAAGTTCTCACGGGGGGTCTAAATCACAGATTTTCATCACTGCTCCCAATACGAATGAACACCTCCACAGACCCCCTCAAGAAAAAGAAATCATTGAACCAACCGAATCTTGCGTAATCCTAAAGCTCCTGAAACCGAATTTAAAAAACAGAGCACGCATTGTATACAGGGTTGGGCGTGTAAATTACATTGTTAAATTATACCGTTCTTTACCGACGTAATTTACGTAAATTACCTCGCCGGGTTTTTTACATTTTTTACATTACTTCGAAAAACTTGCAGTTTTCGATTACTAAAATGCTTTATTTTATTCCGACTGACGAAGACTCATAAATATCATAAAAAATAGTATATTATGTCCCGAGGACAGATAAGCCGCGAATTTTAACTTCATTTTGTTCGGTTAGAACGCGGATCTCAGTACTTCGGGGATAAACTATTATTTAATGTCTCTAGAACCGTAAAACCGCAATTCTAACATGGATTCCCTCGGTTAAATCGCGGTTTCCCGGCCTAGAAACATAAAACATTGTACGTCACACGGCGATAAAATGATTCTCTGACTCATGTGATTAAAATCCTCACTTTCGGCTCGGATTATAAAGCCACATTGGTCAGAAAATACTATCATCGCCTGGTGACATAATGTACTATACGGGTTTTTTACAATGCCACGTAAAAAATGTGGTTATCGACGGTATCGACAGATACCCAACCCTGTACGCTGTATATACAATCAGCGCCAGCTGCTGGTTGACAGAAACAATCTTCAAGATCGATAGAGAAGTCCAGTCATAAAGGCAGCTCGAAAAAATATAACACAATTAGTTCAAGTCAATATCAAGCACATTATCACCCTGAGTCGTTATTCTTTTTTAATCGAGTGAAAATAAATCCTGGAATTATGGATTTTAACGTTAAGAAATTGGTGAAAGACGCTGGTGCAGCGCTGAGCCGTGTGGTCCAGGTAACCCCCGTAATCTTAACCTCCTCATCAGGATCTTAATTATCTCCTTCGTACGTATGATTTTCAGTCCAGGAGGGTGTGTGCATAGCTATGCCAATTGCGACTGCCCAGTTTACGATTAGTCTCTATCAATAATTTCTCTTTGTATTTACGATTTAATGAGAGCTGTTTATTACTTGTACTCGTTTTGTGCAGCATATTTGCGGGGGGAATAGTGAAATTGGTCTCTCGATTGGGCAATGAGATGAGAGAAAGAATCTATTGTTTTGAGACCCGAAATGACGTGCCTCCAGAATACAAAACGCTCACCTCATTGTGAAAGCATGTCTCAAGGATTTTTTGTACTTTCATTCTTTATTGATTTTGGTAAATTAGTTATTAATTATAGTTGTGAATACGGGAGATGTGACTAATATGGAAAATATATGTGGGATTTAATTCAGTTGTCCCGGTAGATTAATCATCGTTGAATGAGTTGAATTTAAATTGTTATTAGTCATGATTGTAATGGGAGTAATATGAATCTAGGGATCTTGGTATCTTGAATAAAAATTATTCTCACTAATGAATTCAAAGAGAGTCAGAAAAATTTTGATATCTGCCTTAGATGCCAAAATATTCATTGAAAACGATTCATCACCTTAATTTTAGCTCACAGAGGAGACCCTCGGAACCTCCGAGAAAACCGAACTCGATGCACACTTCGAGCACTTGGCCGACAGGGCCAACATGACGAAGACATGGACGGAGAAAATATTGAGAAATATGGAGGCAATGTTGACACCAAATCCAGGTATTTTCATCCACACCCTCCCCCCTCTCTCCATCATCATGAAAAATCTGATTATCCCGGTCAATCTAACAATTTTTTACGTCAATGATCTCAGGAAACAGAATCGAGGATTTTTTCTACGAGAAAATCGACAAGAAGAAGCCTAATAGATTAAGCAACCTGGAGTACGTTGGGGTGGACATGATCGAAGCTGGCAATGAATTTGGACCAGGAATAGCATATGGTATATTAAACATATTTTCTCCACTCACAGAAAAAAATTCATTGAAAAACCTGACGAATTTGCGAGGAAATTCTATTGGATTTTCATGTCGAGGAATTTTGCTGATTTCTCAATTCCCTCTAAACGATAAAATTGGGAAAAAATAGAATTAAATGAAATGCTTCAGATAATACTGCAATAAATCATGAATTTAGGTGCGGCTCTCATAAAAGTTGGACAGTGTCAACAGAAATTGGGTCAGATAGAACGTGACTTCATCGGTACAGCGGCCAATTGTTACATTCAACCCCTCCGTAAATTTCTCGATGGAGAGATGAAGACGATAAGCAAAGAAATGGCAATACTCGAAACAAAACGGTAACATTATATTCTTACAGCCAATAATAATCCAAGAAGAATCTTCATTAATCTTCATTTTATTTTTGTCAACTGCAGTCTCGACTTGGATGCGTGTAAAAACCGAGTAAGGAAAGCTAGGAGCATGCTGGGACAACAGAGTGTAAGTTTCTTCAAATTCTCATTTTCATTTACTCGTGGAGAAGTGTTCAATTATGAAATGGTATATCTCAATGAGTTTTTTTCAAGTACTTTTTTGTAGAAATTTTTTACAAAAAATGTGAGACATTTTTTCATAAAATCAACAAATACCGAGATAATTAACAAAATTGACTCTTGCGCGTTACGTTTTACCACTTCAAAAGTGAAATATTTGTGGCTTTAAATGTCTTCGTACATTATCACTGGGTTTCTCTCCCTCATTGCTGCATTTCCGACACTAATAGGATTCCGGAGTATCACCCGAAGTGTTGCTGGATCAGGTATTTTCAGAGTCAAAAAAAGAAGAGTTGCACTCATGAGAATTTAGCTGTCGATATGTGTCTAGATGTTGATAAGTCATGGATAATCCATCGTTCCCAAGAATAACACGAATGTTTTTATGTATGTTTTTTATACTCAGGCAGAGAGGGAGTTGAGGATAGCCCAGTCGGAATTCGATAGACAATCGGAGATAACTAAACTGCTGTTGGAGGGTGTATCGAGCTCTCAGGCTGGCCATCTACGTTGTCTCCACGAGTTCGCCGAGGCACAGGCTCGACACTATGCTCAATGTCATGCCACCATGCAAGAGTTGCAACGAGAATTAGCTGGGTATGTAGAGTCAAAAAATATTCCGCAGTTGTTGCGTCAGGATGAAGGGAAATTTTTCAATTGTTATGACGTGGTAGAGTAATATCTGAAAAATACTGTGTAATAAAAAAGCTTTGAAGACATTTTCAATTGGCAATTTCTCTTCTCCTTGATATCGTTCAATTGCTACTGTACATAATCTTGAATCAACAAATTTGTAAATATTATCATGTGGTAGGACTGCACCTAGCTTCATAATTTACAAATGTGTCTCTGGTTTTTTGCATAGCTATCCTACAATAGAATGGTGATATGAGTGAGTAATGTCTGCTGATGTTATGCATAAAAAGACCTGAACAAATTACCTCTAGACTAAAAATTCTGATTCGATGTCAAAACGAATGCTTGACGTGAAGGCTTAAAGTAGATTGATGTACCATTATTTTTTGAAAGCGTACACAGCATCATTACTCATTGATGAATCTGCTTTACACATCTATTGAAACTTGATAATATAGAAGGGAAGCAAATTTCAGACTTTGAGCATCGGTTGTAATGAATGTAGAAAAGAGAGTGGAATTTTTTATATGTGATGAATCGATTCTCATGGAAATTCCACTCAATTTTTTTTCTCAAGTTCACATATATCTGCATCAATTGCTTGTTGATGATTAGTGACTAGATCATAGCAGACTGTTGAAAACTTCTCATTCTCTATTTCTTGCTTGGGTTTCTCTTTTTCCATGGGGCTTGGGGCTGAATGTATTGTAGGACCCGTCAACCGAGTCCATTGCTTCGTGTCAACAGTGAGGAGATCGCCGAGCTAACCCCAACATCGACCGAGACTCATAATTCTCCGATACATCCGCAATTGACTGAATCAAGTTACGTTAGTGCTACGTTCGAGTCCAACATAACGAAAATATAGATTTAAAAAATTTTGATCTACTCAACTCTGAAGTTGATTCTATCAGAAGCTCTTTTAGTGTTCTTCAAATTACAATTGAATTAAATCAAATTATAATGATACTTTAATCATTCTAGTTCACTCCTCCTCTTGAATTTTTTTTCTTCTTAAAAAAAATCGTAGAACACTAGTTTTTCATAAGAATGGAAATTTGTCAATATGAATAGGCCAATGTCGAATTGATATTTCTCGACAATCTTCCACTTGTTCTCTTATTCTAGAGCTTTATGAGAGAAATTTTTGGTGTATTTGTGCTGAAGAATATCGGGAAAGGTATTTAGAGAGTATGGAAATCAGTGCTGTTTGCCGATTATTGTCTTGTGATAAAAATGATCTACTTTTCATTACAAATAAAAAATTGTTGTTCTTGTTGATAAATTCTGGATGTATTCTTATCTTCCTGTCTCATTGTGATAGTAGTGCTTCTTTTCACGTTTCATTGATTTCACTACTAATTTATTTCTTTTGGTTATTGCAATTCAGACATGCAGTGGTAAAACGTCAAATAACATTTGATTTTTATATTGGGAGTGAGTGGTCTCACAGGAAAATGTCAAAAATGCCGTTTTAGTGAGGCATTTCATCAGCTGAAAACAGATCTGATGACATTTTCCTTTAGAATTACTCATTTAAAAGATATTTTTTTAGAATAATAACAACTTTAATTTCAATCGATTATTCGAGCATGAAGTCACTTGAGGATTCTTATTTCCAATTATATCTAAAATTATATATAAAAAATCTAATTGAATTTGCGATTTGCAACTCCACCACTGAATTGTTCTAATCTCCCAATCATTCATGTGGATTCAATTATCAGTTTGACAGGAAGTTCGTATCACCCGGTCGATCACCAAACTACAGAGCAGGTGGATAGTGAGGTAGACCGAGCCCGAGTACTCTATGATTACGAGGCGAGGGATACGAGTGAATTGAACCTCGCACGAGACGAGGTAACGAAATTCGAGATATGAGAGTATTTGAGATTCAGGGAAAATTGGGCACCAAGTCTGCCTTGAGTTCTTGCATGCACGCATGAGAGAACATATGCAATAATTTGAGGTCATCTCCTCATATCCTTATCATTAAACAATATCATTTCATTCAGTTGTAAAGCCGTGAAACGAGAGCAATTGATAAGTTTTTGGTGAATGTGTAAGAAGAGCTGTGTAAAATTTCAATTTCCATTCTCAATCCATTAAATAGTGCTGATGAATTTGTATTCAACTAGTTAAATTTTTTTCTCAATGCTGCAGACGTGATATGAAAGAAAAAAATGAAATCGAAGAGTCGAAAAATTATTTGATGAAATTTGGTTGAAAAATTGATTAAACAAGTTGATAAATAAAATCAAAGCTCATTAGAATTTTGCATAAAACCGAGTATTTAACGAGTTGAACTATTCTAAATCATATTACTTCTACACAGAGTAGAATGCTGACTATTTTCACACCCCAATCTTCTCTTTCACATGACAAAAACTGTAATAATACGTAATGAACGTCCACTAGATGTTAAGTTGTATTTTCCTCCAAAGCAACAACTGTCGATGGAATAATGCTGATGCAAACGAAGCCAGCTTGATTAATTATTTGTAAATATTTGTTGAAATTCTACGGATTTATAACGCTAGTGTAGAATAATTTTAAGCCCCTTCGATTGTTGTACGTTTTCTTGCACACTTTTATATATAATTATTTCTCAATGTTTCAATAAAGTTGAGTATTTATTTCTCATTTTGTTTATTTTTTACTCCTTTCCGAATGCATGATAAACCTTTCGAAACTGTTTGTAAGTATGCAGAGAAGTTTATTATTTAAATGCAGACATAAAATAAAATAAAGTCGAAACAGAAAAACTGTTTCGCTGAATTTAATCAATCGAAGAGGAATCGAAGACTTGAAAAACCATAATTTCTCAAGTCTTCGATACCTCATTGATAAATTAAATTATTTGATAGAACAATTGATTAAATAAAATCGAAGATGATTGAAATTTTTGGAAAAACAATAAAATTTATCATAAAGCTGAGTTAACTGATGCACTTCTCCCTGAAATTTTCCAAACTAATAGAAAATTTATCCATCTTCCAGGTAATCTCAGTTTGTGAAATACCAGATGACGAGGACTATTTAATGGGCTTCAGGGGAATTGAGAAAGGAAAAGTCCCGCGAGTTTTTATCGAAAGAATATCATCGAATTAGTGGAAAAATTGAATTCTGAATTATATTCATAATAATTAAGTACAAATGAGCTGGGGCAGCTGCGCAATATCATTAACATTCTCAAAATTCTACGAAATTGAGGCAATTTCATGTAATTAATAAATTAAAATAAATTCTCGAACTCGGTTTCTTCAAAAATAAAAAGATTTATCTTCGATCGGAGTTTTAAAAATCCCCTTAAGAAATTATTTGAGAAATCAAAAATCAATGGACTCAGGTATTCGTCACAACGAATCCATTGGCGTTCATCAGCTTGTGTATATAAATGAAAAATAAAGCAATTGTTGAGTGAAAATGTATTTTTCCTGAGGTCAAATAACGAGAGATGGAGAATTATGAGATGTTTCAAAAGTTTATTGACGTACAATAATAGAGGAAATTACTTCTTCTTGGATACACCGACAGTGCGACCACGTCTGCCAGTGGTTTTGGTGTGTTGACCACGTACACGAAGGCCCCAGTAGTGACGGAGTCCTCTGTGTGCACGGATTTTCTTCATTCTCTCCAAATCTTCACGAAGTTTAGAGTCCAAGTTTGAACTCGTCAGCTGTAGAACGAAATCAGTTCATTATATTGTTGAATAAATCACTTTTTGTGAGAAATTTTATCAACAGAAAAAAGTCTGATATGTTCTCTTTGAAATGACTAATTTATAGAATATATTTTGAATAAAAAAAAACTTCAATTTCAATGGATTTTTCCAGCGTAAAATTCATCTGGAAATTTATATATTCAATTATCTCGATAATCATCGATTTTATGATATGTCTTGTGATATTTTTTCATCTTCGAATAAAAATATGCTTCGACTCCTAAAAAGTTCTGAAATGCCTTTTTTACAAAACAAGTGAGAATTTAAAAAATGTGAAAATTCAAATCTATGAATAAAATTGTTGCTCGTCAGATGATGAATTACCAATTATATTGGATTTGATAATTCTAATATTAATCCAACAGCAGTTTATCTAGCAGAAACTACCAGCCAATGGAACAAACGGATGAATAAATTCCATCGGTCGTGATTTCTGCCACAAACATCTCTTTCCCCAAGAGTTATCAATTGTTTTCAATTTTTTTATTTGAATTGTTCAACTGATTATCTACACACCTGGGAATATTTTCCATCAACAATATCCTTCTGTCTGTTGAGGAACCAGTCTGGGATTTTGTACTGTCTGGGATTCGCCATGATGGTGACAATCTTTTCCACCTATTTTACATTAAAAAAATCATTGATTCGATTAACACTGCTGTTTTTTTATATTAATTAATGTACTATGAAAGCGCCTTCATTTTTAATAAATTACTTCTTCCTCAGAGCACTCCCCAGCACGTTTGTCCAGGTCGATATCAGCCTTCTTGAGGACGATATTGGCATAACGTCTTCCCACTCCCTTGATGGCAGTCATGGCGAACATGACTTTTCTGTTACCATCGATGTTCGTGCCCATGACACGAAGAATGTGTTGAAATTTCTCCGGAATGACGAGTGCCTGAAATGTCGCCAAAATACTATTAATTAATTAAGTGGGATAAAACACGTAGTTTTTAATCATGAAATAACTTAAGATCGGTGTTCTAACCTCAATCTCAATTGTCATTCCTTAACAACAAATTATCATGGCCCTCCCCCTTCGCGAAACACTTACTCCCCAACAATTGATTAAACTGCTAATTAGGTAACCCCAGTCATTGTCACCCCCTAAAACCCTTGAACATCTCTTAAATGATCAAAAAAACTTTCAGGAGAAATAACGAAGGATTCGCCTGCCATATAAACCCAATTTCCCCTGACAGAAAATAAATATTTGTTCCACCCAAAAGCAAAAGCCTCAATTTTCCACTGGACATGATCGATTCGCAAACAATTGATACAATTTTCCTGATGTTTTCGGATTATTTGATGAATAAAATGTCACACTCACCATTTTCGTAGGCTATCCACGAGCGAAAGAACCTCAAGCTGCAGCTCCACTCTTAATTTGAACCCCTGTCGCCACATGAAAACCGACCAGAAGACTAACCTGCGAATGAATATAACCTGAATGAAACAAACATGGAAGAAATAAACTGCGAAATTGTGTTCAGACGTAAATAACAAACCCTCACTGCTCAATTCTCTCAGGATTGAAACTGAATTGAAATAAAACATTTTTCCCCATGTGATGACGTGAATGCATTTCGAAGATTGTGAATTTTCAAGTGTGAATTTTCTCCTGATCATTATTGTTAGATATGAATTCTGATAGGATTGTGCATCCATCGAGTGGTGAAGCTGCCAGTGGAGTTAACGATCTCCTGGAAGGGAATCTGAAGAGACTGACGAGGTACCTCCAGTCCCTGGCTGGACACATCGCTGACGAGGTGAATACTGTCCTCACGGATCATTGTTATGCTCGAGCATGGAACTGGAAGCCAGAGAGCATCTACGTCAAGCCTATGAGGAAGATCTTCTTCTCGAAGGGATGGGACTCGGTTGGGTGAGTATGATTGAAGGATTTTATTTCAGATTAAAGCCAATTTTTCGGTTGTCGACTTTGCCAAGAAGCACTTTTTAAAAATTCGATTATTGAAAGTTTTTGGTAAATTTTTTCAGCATCCATTTGAGTCTATCCTATATGTATATACGGATTTATCAATTGTCCATATTGCCCAATGAAACAATTTTCAAAAATTTGAATTTTTTTCGCAAATTGTTTGAGTGTCCATTTTACCACCCCACCAGTTACGCTTCCCCCATAACAAAAGCTAATCTCCACTCGTCTGACCCCCAAATTCTAAAATTTCCCTTCTCTTCTTCCAGCGCCAAAAAGCTCAAGCCCGACGAGGATATCGACGTCGTAACCCCCCCATTACCCCCATCCCCCCCACCCCCCTACGACCTCCTAAAGCCCCTCCACCAAATAGAGGAATGCCACCGCCTGGCGACATTCGCGCGTCCCGACTCTCCGGAAGACTGGGAAGATAAAATCGACAAGACTTTTTGGTCGTGTCTCCAGAGCCGCTTGTGGACCCGGGTCCTTCGAATCCTCACGGAGGAGCACCTCTCGCGCCTCGTGAAGACCACCTCGAGGAAGGAAACCATCTCCCGTCGAATGTCCATCGACTCCTCGGCAAAGAGATTCCGTCACGTGTTTGCGTCAACCGGTTACGATCTCCGGCTCATCCAGTGGCTCCACTCGCTCCTCTTCGACCACCTCCCCCGGGAGTATCTCACCATTTACCTGGACATCCTCCAGACCCTGCGAACGAAAATCCCTCAGCTCGTCGACAAGATAATCTCGACTCAACCCACAATTCCGACGAGATCGGGAGGAGCCATCAACTGGGAGACCCTGACCTCAGTATTGAAGCGCTCGTGGGACCCAGTCTCCACGACCCTCAACTCCTGTCGCCCTAAGAAACTCCCCGGTAACCCAATCCTCATAATCACACCGTCGGGCATCACAAGTCAGCTCTCCCCACGTCAACTCAAATGGATCTCCCAGTTGAACTCCCTCAGCACAGTCGTCACCATAAATCCCCACTTCGGTCTGACCTCAAACAAGATGACGATGACATCCTGCATGGATCAGCTGGTCCAAGCGACCCGCGCCAAAATCCAGGAGATCAGGTCCGACTGCCCCGGAAGACCTCTCATCCTCATCGGTTTCAACACGGCTGCGGCATTCGCCTGTCAGATCTCCCAGATTGAGCACGTCACAGCGATCATCTGTCTGGGATTCCCCTTCAGCACAGCTGAGGGCAAACGCTCCACCCCGGACGATATTCTCATGGACGTCAGGTCCCCCGTCATGTTCGTCATCGGTCAGAATGCGGCGACAGTCAGGGCCGACGACATCGAGGAAACACGGGAGAAGATGCTCGTGCAGACGAGTCTCATCGTCGTTGGAACTGCTGACGATCATCTCAGGATCTCATCGAGAAAGAAGAATGTGGAGGGCATTACCCAAGGCATGGTTGACAGGTGCATTCTCGATGAGATCGCTAATTTCATTGGGGGAATTCTACTTCAGCCACATCCGTTACCCTTGAGACACGTTCACATCAACTACGACAGCAAGCCTATGAAGAAAGAACCCAGAAAGAGAAAGAATTCAACCAGTAGCTCGGTCGATAGCTGTGAAATTGTGGGGAAAAAATCGAGACCTGCGACACCCACTGGGTCGGGGAATCCCCCGGGAATTCCGGTTATGATGCAAGTGCCGAGGCCTGCCAAGCCATCCCTGCCGGGCCGTAATGGGCACAATGCCAAGAGGAATGTCAAGCCGAGGGGCTCGATCAATCCCAAACTTTTGGCTATGGCTGGACAGCAGGGGGGCAATGGCAATGGCAATGGCAATGGCGGGATTACCCTTAACATTGGAGGAATGGCCAGTCTCTCCCCAGTTGGACCCATCAAGTTTGGGCCTGGACCTGGGGAGGGGATCAAGCAGGCGATTGTCAACAAGGGGCCCATGGGGGTCAGCTTGACGAAGGTCAGGAAGTCACTGGAAGGGGGGAGGGGCTTCATGCGGGGGGAGGAGGGGGCGCTAATTGGGCAGAGTGGGCTGGGAGCTCAGGGGCTGCTCGAGGAGGACTCGAGGAGGGGTCTGGGCAGGACTGCGGTGAGGAAGGACTTCATCGGGAAGAGTGAACTTTTGAGGAGGTCTTCTGCAGCTGAGCCCAACCCTGCCGAGACGGCGTCCACTTCGGCGATGAGCACAGGTAGATTTGTTTTGGATACTATGGCGGGAGGGGAGATTTAGGGGGTTTTGTTTGTTTTTTTTTAAATTGTAAGAGTGAAATTTTGAGGGGATGAAAAATGATCTTTTGGAATTTTGTGTTAATAAATGTGGTTTTTGGTGGATTTTGAGTTTGTTATTTTTGATACCATCTTCAGTCGTGTCCTTTATTCCTGGGGATCCTTTGATTTTCAAGTGGTTTACGTGGTTGGTGGGATGGAACAGATTTTTTGGATTTTTTTTTTTTTTTATAAATGGAAATATCTCGGAAACTATTGGACTTGGGAAAAATGTCTTTTTTGTGGATTAACAGTAGCAAAAAATTTTAAATTCACTCGTCACGATTTACCACTTAGTTATTAAATAAAACTCATCATCTGGGCAAATAAATAGTGAATTATGAATTTTTAGTGCTGGAGAACATGGCCCATGAATCCAGTGACTCTCCCGAGGTCAACGATATTACTAAACAAAATGGAGCCATGATGAACGACAATTCCATGACAATAATTCCAATATCGAATAAACTAACAGCTGGCGACTCTAATGCTCAAAAAATACCACTAACAGCATCAAATAATTCCTGGAAAAAGACTGAAACTAAAGATCTCAGTGATGATTTTGGAAGTATTCTAGATATTCCTATAATATTTGCCAAAGACGACGAAAATCTGACAGTACTGGAGAAAACTCCCCCTCCAGTGAACCTCAGGGACACCTCCAGGGTCCATGATAACAAACATGAGCAAAATCCACCCACTAAAGTTGTGTTACTGAGTAACAAGAGTGGGGGAAATTCAACGTCAAAAGTGGATAGATTGAAATCCCAGAATTTTAATCGTCCAATCGTCCTCAGAACTCCGATGCAGAATAATTCGAGCCAGGGTCCAACCATCAAGTCCAATGAATCTGTCAAGTACACGAAAATCATATTGGCCAAGAGAAATACGATTATCAATTCTAATAATTCAGATAAGATCGTTTTAACGAGAAATAAACGAAAATGAAGAGTGATTCTATATCATTGATTGTAGGAAGCTGTGGGAGATGGTGAATTAACGTAAATGTGACTAGTAATAAACGATTGATTTCTCATAAAAAAGTGCTTCAAGTCGTCTTTAATCCATTCATAATTATGGCTAGCAACCCCTGGATTTTTTCCTCTGGCCAACATCATCGTAAACACGTTGAAAACTAATGGAATAAAATGCAATACTCAATTTCTTCCTTCAAATTTTTATTAAGTTCAATCATTCATGTCCATTTGTTCTATCAACACAATTTTCGGAAAAGTGAGATTGTTCATTCCACCGGAATGCCTAAAAATTAATGAAAAAAAAAAAAAAAAATGAAAAAATACTCAACCTTGTAAAGAAAAGAGCCTTATTAAAACCTTCCAAAGAACGTTTCACCGTGTGACTAACAGTAATAAAAATCATATGTATAGTACCTAGATAAACAATGAAAATAATCAACTATTTCACTCATGTAACTCCTTCAATTGAATTTCGACACAACCCGTAAATTATAATACAAATGCACGTAAATTTAACTCACCACCTCGTCGTTTAACTCTAAACGGTTAAGAAATTTCAATTGTGCAATTTCATTACTCATTACTTTCTATTTACTTTGAAAAATAATTTTTCAGTAATTTTTCTAAATTTTCTTGCATGAATCTTTGTGCTGCCATCGTTGATCTGTTTATCCACTAATTTATCGTACAAACTAGGGAATGTGACACCTTCAGAGATTTATCTGAATCATTTTCTGTCCAATAAGACCTTCATAATTTCTCTAATCCATTGCTAAATTAATCAACCAATGAATTAATTATTTTCCAAAAATTTCTAAATGCCTTGTCAGACAAAAACACCGATTCACCATTCCTCTGGAACTGCAGGAGATCTCATTGTTGTTATCAACATCATCTTTTTCTTAGTTATTGGAGTGGACGTATTATGCATTCAATAGAACGTGATTTTCAACATTTCGTAGCACTGATTTTTTTTCTCTACAATTCACTCAATTGTACTGCTCGGGAAGAACGTAGGAGATGTCGTCCCATGGATGTCGGTAGAGGCCTTGTTTCAATCGTTTTTGATCCATATAATGTCCTAGAATAAGAAAAAAAAAACATTAGATTCTTGTGACGGTGAAATTGTTGAAAAAATCCACAACTATCTGATTTTTTAAAAATTCATTATTTTATAGTAAGCCCTGACAATTTCCCTCAACTTACCAATGAACCCTATACTCCTTCCCAGCACAAACAAGCTATTGATCGCCCCGATCTCGATATACTCCTGTGCCTCCTCCCTCGTGAACATCCCGGAATGCCTCAGCATATCGACAAAAGCGCAGGCAACAATACCATCCACATTGAGAATAAGATTGGGCTTCTTGCTGGTAGTGATCTTCTCCACCTCCATAGCATACTCTACCAACGGCTTAGCCGGAAAGTTCTCCATGACATACTCCTTAATCAATTTGACCCTCATATCAGGATTATTAATACTCTTAACCCTGTGGCCAATCCCCATGATGAGTTCCCCCTTCTTCCTCGTATTATTAACAAACTCCTGAGGATGTAATCCAGCATCGTAAGCCTCCGAGAACATGCGTGCAGCGCCATCCAGAGCGCCTCCAAACCTGTCGCCAATGGTCAAAAGTCCGGAGACAAGTGAGCTAACAAGATCCTTGCCAGCCCTGGCGCAGACAATGGTGTTGTGTGCCCCCGAGACAGCTGGACCATGATCAGCAGTGAGCATCAGCGACATCTCCAGGAATTTGCAGTAAGTAGGCTGAAGACACCGCTGGAACCAGAGCAACGAAACAACCCCCCCAATCCCCACATTCTGCTTGAGAACCTCTGTAACAGGCATCCCAGCATAAAGAAGCTCCTGTCCCCTCTCGTCGCAGATGGACGTCATGAAGGAGGCAGGCTTCCTTATGAGCCCCAGCTCCCTCGCCCAATTGTAATCCATCGGTACCGTTGGTGGAGGCACTTCCGGTGCTGGCACAATGCTCCCACTGTCCACGAGTTTACCATAAACCGAAGCAATGAGATCACCAAGGGTGTCAAAGCTGTCGGGCACGTGTGCTCCGGCTTTCCTCAAGGCTTCGTTCTTGGCGGAAGCTGTTTCCATGTTGCTGTGGGCAATCGAGCCTGCATGTCCAAACTGTACTTCTGATTTAAACATGCTTGCGCAAGTACCTATACACCAGGCAACCAGGGGTTTCGTTATCCTTCCAGACTCGAGTGCTTGGCACACTTCGTACTCTTCGACCCCCCCGACCTCCCCCAGCAGGATGATCAACTTGGCCTGAGGATTGTTCTGGTACCTCATTATGTGGTCCATGAAGGTCGTACCGGGGTACCTATCCCCGCCAATGGCAACTCCCTCGAGAACTCCATTAGAGGCCTTGGAGATGATGTTGTTGAGCTCATTGGACATGCCACCAGATCTCGACACGTATGCCACACTTCCTGGTCGGTAGAGCTTGCTGTGTAGTATGTTGTCCATCATGCCACCAGTGTTGCCAATCTTGAAGCATCCTGGCTTGACCCCTCCCACTGTTGCTGGACCGATGATGGTGACCTTCTTCTCATGCGCCATCAGAATGAGCTTTCTCGTCATGTTCTCGGGTATTCCCTCAGCGATTATAGCTATTGTCCTGATTTGGGGGAACTGAAGGGTCTCGACAGTGCTCTCGTAAGCTGATCTCAGACTGGCGAATGTCACCATTACATCGGCGTCTGGGTGCTTTCCCATGGCGTCCTTCATCAGCTTGTAAACCGGAATGAGGACTTCCTTGTGGCCCCAGTAGAACTTTTGTTTGTGATCACCAACAAAGGGGTAGACTATAGCAGCCACTGACGGCACTGTCCTACGACAGACAAAGTCAAAGTCCAGCATGCTTTGCACAGCCCTTGTCTGCATGCCCCAGATGATGGAACGAGTTCCATTGCTGAAGAGTTGTTGAGTCGACGGCGAGTCCGGCGAGTCCGGCGAGTCCGGCGAGTCCGTCGAGTCCTGCGTCACCTTTGGCCCTTGGACAGGAGGGGGTGGGGTTGGCAGGGGGGAGGTGGGCCCCACGTCCTGCCCCGAGGGAAGCAAAAAGTTCGCCGTTGAGAATTCCTGGGCCTCTGGATCTGGAATTGGCTTTTTGCCCATTGCCATTGCACAGATGGCTGTCATGTGGGTCTCCGGGCCGAAGACATTGACGGGAATGGCTAAACGACGACCGACCTCTCGGATTATGCGAAGGCCCTCTTGGTAATTTGGTCCAGCTCGTCTCACGAATATCCTGATGTCGTGCTCCACCAGTTTAGGCTGAAACTCCTGGAGGGATTTAACTATTCCTTTGAAGGTTGCTGCGACATTGGTGAAGTTTGCTATTCCACCGCCGATTATGAGGACTTTGCCATCGGGATGCTTTTCCTTTGTCATCAGGCTGAGAATAGTCTTGGCGTATTCGTAGGTTTGTTGCTCGCTTGGAGCACCGGAGTACTCACCGTAGTTGGCGAGTTCCGAGGCACCCCCCAAATCGCAGATTGTGTCGGAGTAGATGACCGATGCACCACCACCAGCTACCATTGTCCAGATCCTGCCTTTTGGATTGAGGATCGTTAGCTTCAGGGAGGCGCCCGATTTGGCATCGAGATCGGCGATGTAAGCCTCCTCGGGATAGGCGTCACGACCGAATGGCGGTGGATAGGTGATTTCTCCCCAGTCAGGACGACAGATGAAGTCAGCTGTTGTGTCGAGCTTGGCGGCGAGGTCCAGAATGTAGATGTAATCGTCGGTTACCACGAGAGGGTTTATCTCCAAGTATGTGAAGTAGAGGTCGACGTAGAGTTTGTAGAGAGCTTCGATGAAAGTGGCAATATCGTTCTTCTTGGTTTCAGCAACGTGGGCAAGGAGTTTTGAGATTATTGTTGCTTTGTCTGGGAGTTCTTTGCCCACTGGAACATCGAGTTTCAGGGCCTTTGCATCTACGTCACCGATGTCGACACCTCCTTGGTGATGGAAGAGAATTGTGTCGGCTGTTCGGTGGGAGTAGATGCAGACGTAAGCCTCTTCTTCGGCCTTGTGGGGGACAAATGGCTCGATTATGAAGGTCTTCAGTTTGCCGGTTGCTTTCTCAACTTTCTGCTCTTTATTCATGCGTTCGTTTATCCAGTGACGGACTGCTGGCAAATCGGCGTTAACCTTGATCAGGCCAAGTTTGCCGCGACGTTTGATCAACTGGTCTGGCTTGACCACCAGCTTCTCCGAGGATAGCCAGGGATTTTCGGCGATGGCTGTATTCCAGTTGGTGTGCTCATCTATTTGGACGAAACGACATTTTGCCGCTTTTGTGCCGTTCACTAGCTTTCGGTTTATCAGATCTTTTCCGGTTGCTTCGCGGATCGCCTTTGCTGACATTTTTTAGGAATGATCTGTAACGAGAAAGAGGTTTTTTGTTGGTACAAAGAACGAAACTGCGATTAAAGATGATGATAAAATTTTTGAAACTATCGTCTCTTCACCGCAAAAAAATCATTCATCATGCCACAGTTCGTACTTGTTATAAAAATTAATAATTTTAGGAGAAAAGTAGGGATGTGATTGATCAGAAATTTGGAGAAGGGATGAGTGAGTCTTGACTTCCTAATATTGGTAAAGTGTTCCCGATTTTCCCTCTATCCCATGATTGGCTCGGCGGTCCCAACGGGAAAATTTCGGGCCCGTAGTGACCGAAAGATTATCGAGGGGGACGCCAGGCATCCCATGTTCTACCGATAAAGAAATATAAATAGCATTCCTGGTCCATATGCCCTCCTCTCCACATGTGAAAGTCGGAATGAAATGGAAATTTGGCAAGTCGCTGGCTGGGTCACATTCCCGCTCCTTAAAATTTTCGGTGAAAGTAGAAGAGAATTTCGAACGCTAACTCATGATCCATTGGAAATCGGAAGCAACAAGGATGATGAGTATTGATGATCGGTGATCGCTCGTTAATGTCCAAAATTCTTTCAAAAACAAAAAATTTATTTTTTCTCATGCAGTGACTGGGAAAATCAATCCGTCAATAACGGAAGATTCATGAAAATTCATTCGGATGCAAAGTCAGCGCTCAACACCTCGTGCTTACGTTTGAAAAATACTTGTTGAATTAGCGGAGTGAATATATTTGAAATTATACAGTATCATTACAATCCAGAAATGTCAAGGTGAAATTCAATGTTGGAGGGAATTACGTCCACGTGTTGAGTGCAGCTATTGATACAATTTTTTGCTTTTTCAGTACGATGTAAGAAATGTTGAGTAAAAAATGGTAAAAGAGATTGAAGAAGCTCATTACATAATGGAATTACGATTGTCAATTTGATTGAAAAAACGATTTGAGATTCTTCATCAATTGCTAATTTTTTCGTTAAAAGAAATGTTTATGGTAGACTGAAAATATCTCGAGAACAAGTGGTTTTATGGAAAAATGTCACTGACACTTTTTGTAGCTGATGAAATTTCCCAAAAAATGGCTTGTGACATTTTCTCCTGAAAAATTAACAGATACCGAAATAATTACAATTATAATTCTACAATTATTAATATTTCATTAAAAAAAAACACGGCTAGGCTCAAAATATATTTTTTAAAATCCGTGATTTTGTCACTTTCTCACTTTCCACACGAACTTTCCCAAGCACTGAGATTCCATCCCATTCTTCACCCCATTTAATTCACAATAAATCGCGATCGATTTACTCACACAATTAGACAAAATAACTTGAAACCCTCGAGGTGATAAATCCTACCCTCTCGACTCCGAACAATTTCTTCTGATCACCAACCACAAAAATCCGTAAAAAATTAAATCCAATAGATCCGGTATCACAGACACCTCACGATCAACTGGCAGGCGTTCCCGGTGCCTCTCAGTTTGACTATTTGTCCCACAACCGACTTAATGAAAGCATTGAACAGTGTGCGACGCACAGTGGTGGCGAGATATCGTATGATTTCCCGTAACATTACTTTTTTCCCCCCCTCCGCTCATCCCCGCCACTTTTCTCCGTGCGACGTGCATTCTGTAATGCTTTTTCATCAAATCCATGATGAGGCGATAGGCCGCTGGCTGTCCAGAACGCATTGCGATAAGAATAATCGTACGATTTTTAAAATTTTTTTTTATTCTTTTTTTTCTGGTGAAAAATGGAGAAAATGTGAAGATGAATAAAAATAATGATGATGCAGTTGATTTTAAGGAATGAAAGCTTTCATAAAAAAGTAAACTTGATTTTAAATTACTTGATTGAAATACAAACAAATGTTTCCTCGATGAGTTTATTAAGATGTAATAAGCCTCCCATTAGGAATTGATGAATTATTTACATTATTCATATCGTCGCATTAAAATCAAAGGGGCGTAAGTGCCAAAAAACCCATTTTAAAAGTGAAAGGGGCGTATATTCCGAATTCCTGTTTTTTCGGTTTTTCATGGAATTTTTGACCAAAAATCGGAAAAAAAAAGATCTATAGGAAAAAGGCGTAATTGCTATATTTCAACGGGAAAGGGGCGTATCTCCACACTTACGCCTGTTTCATTTCATTCAAAAAATGACACTTACGCCCTTTTTACATTATGTGTTGTGCACTTCGGATGACACATTTCATGTTGAAATAAAACGAAAAGGGCGTAAGTCCCACATACGCCTCTCTCTCATTATATCTTAGGTCTACTCGCGATAATGAGTTTTATATTGTTATATCAACATAAAACGCTTTAACTATTTTCTTCTTCCTTTATGGTCTCATTTTCTTCCGAAGTGTTCAAAGCAGTCACGACTTGAAATTTCATACAGATAATTTCCTGAAATTCGTAGTTATAATTTTAAAAAATGAAATAAATTAATGAATGAAATCGAATAAATTTAGACGAAAATTTTAGAAAATTTTAGTTTAGTTACTGATATTTCTCATGAAATTGTTTCATTCAAGCAAAAAATCAAAGGGAAATAATTTGAACATTC
>NW_021680400.1:212024-235011 GCF_001412515.2 Diachasma alloeum | reverse complement strand
GACACTTACGCCCTTTTTACATTATGTGTTGTGCACTTCGGATGACACATTTCATGTTGAAATAAAACGAAAAGGGCGTAAGTCCCACATACGCCTCTCTCTCATTATATCTTAGGTCTACTCGCGATAATGAGTTTTATATTGTTATATCAACATAAAACGCTTTAACTATTTTCTTCTTCCTTTATGGTCTCATTTTCTTCCGAAGTGTTCAAAGCAGTCACGACTTGAAATTTCATACAGATAATTTCCTGAAATTCGTAGTTATAATTTTAAAAAATGAAATAAATTAATGAATGAAATCGAATAAATTTAGAAGAAAATTTTAGAAAATTTTAGTTTAGTTACTGATATTTCTCATGAAATTGTTTCATTCAAGCAAAAAATCAAAGGGAAATAATTTGAACATTCGTGATGAGAGGGAGGGAGGGGAGGTTAATGTAGAATCAAATATTATTTATTATTAGGGCTGTAGTGCATGTGATTCCGTTTATACTTGATGAATCAATAGGAACGAACAGTACCAAATGAAGGGACATATATATTGGAGTTACGCCCCTCTGTGATTATTGCTTCAAAAACAAAGGAACGTATGTGCCTGAGTTACGCCCCTTTGGAATTATTCATTCTCAATATGAGCTAGAAAAGAAACAAAAAGTATAAAAAGACAGAGGCGTATGTGCTGGAGATACGCCCCTTCAGTACTTGCTAGTCGGACTTACGTCCATTTGCCACTTCAGAAATTTGTCCACAAAAAACCTTTCATAAGTTGCGAAAACTCCATTTCGAAGGAAAAAAAAACATACGCCCCTTTGGTATTAAGAGAAAAAAAATTTCAGAGAAATGGCACTTACGCCCCTTTGATTTTAATGCGACGATATAATTAAGGCATTTTCATTGGAATAAATACACGAGTCGATTAATTTTGAATGAAAATACTCCAGAGCAATCCTCCCTCAATTGTAAAGAATAAATGAGTCAATGACATCATCAATTCCATTAGCGTAAGCCATGAATTAAAAATTATAATTCAAAGTGCGTAATCCGCGTGTTATTCATGTTTTCAAAACGCGGTTAATAAGCTATCAATTTCCTGTTCGCCTAGGTTTCTTCGCCTAGGATTTTTTTAAACCTTATGTTAACACATGTGATCGTGAAGGGAACAACTATGAATGAACTTGTACGAAACTCATTGGTTAATCGAAGCATGTAGAATGGTGAATTGAAGAAAAAATAATAAAACCATTATCATAATGTTAAAAAAAGAATGGACTAAAATTCTTTCTTCTTTTAAAATTTTTCAATTCATTCCAACAATTTTCTTTATCGCTAATTAATAAATGCATTCGTTTATTTCAATGAAAACCTTTAATGACATGAAATTAATAATTCATTAACGATTTATCATAAATTATTTCATTTCTGACCAATTTATTCTTCATCTGGATGAAGAAAATGTTCCTTTATATCTGAACGATTATTAATTTGATGTGTTAATGAACAAATGAATGAATGAACTGATGTAATAAATAGATAAGTGAGGGGAAATATTTAGTGATTCGATGGACAATCTAGTCCAACTAGGCAGTTTAACTGCAAAAATAGAATTCCTTATGTAAATCCATAAAAATAAAATCGCGAATGAAAAAAAAAAACTCGCTGACCTTGACCCTTGGCCGCGACACGTAGAGCATCTATCTGTATTCTATTATATTGTCACCAGATCGAGATAGAGTGCATGGAATTATTTCTTTCCGACTGATAATAAGTAGTTGTGGGCTTCATGGCGTCATGTTTCATTGATTTAAAATTTTTTGATAACTATGCATTCAGGGTGGTAATAAGAAATCCCCATGTCGTTGTTTTATTATTATTAATAATAATAATCATTATTATTATTTAATATGGATATATATACCTTGACAAAAAGTAGTTATTGAAAAGAAATTAATAAAAATTGAGAATAAAATAAAATAAAATGAGATGAAAAATTAGTGAATGAATTCTATTTTGTGTTCTGTAGAGAAATTCGTAAACATTGCGAATGAATTTTTTTACAGAAAATTTATTCCGTTTATATTTTTTCCACAAATAGAGATATGTTATTCAATTACCCCAGTTTTTCAACCTCAATTTTTTAGAATTATTGTGAGTTTTTATTCGCCAATAATTAGAAATTAATTTTTCGTTCCTCATGAAGATTGAAAAAGTATCTGGAGAAAAAATAATTATGCAAAAAAGTAACATAAATTCATATTACTGTAAAATCATAGGAGTGAGGGGGACAAAATGAACTGTTTTCAAATGGCCATAACTCAGCATCGGCACAGTGAAATTCAAAATTTTTTTTCCACTTTGAAGATATTTTTTCAGCCTAAAAAATGAGCGCTGAATCAGACCAATCCCATCATCAGTTGGATTAGAAGATATTAACGATTTAATAAAATTCATTCTACTTGACCTCCCAATCGATAGCGTGAAAACAAGGTTATGTTGTTCTCCCAGCGAGAAAACCCAAGAACCCTCTGACAATACGCGATCCCCACCTGTCCGAGGGCATCAAATCCTCAAATTGAGGGATACATCAACGAAAAATTGTCCCAAACGCCGCGTTTACCCTGTCACCGCCCCCTGAACACCGAATCTCCTCATTTTTTTCAGCATTCGCCCCCGCGAAACAAGAAATGGAATAATTAAACGCCTTCCGTATGGCTTTCGGAGTACAACTCACCTGGACTGGCGATGAAAAATGAAGGATATTGTTGTCACCACTCCTCGACAATTGTCCGTTTGTCAAGTGGCTGCAGTCGAAAAGTACTTATTACGATTGGGGGTTTATTGTGGCGAAAAATACGACTCAGATCTTTAACGTGTGTCGGAGCGGTCGGAGCGCAGTAAACCTACACCAACGCACGCGCGCAATGTACAACAATGTACAACTGATGAGAGCGTGAGTTGGTGTGAGCTGTGAGAGAGGAAACGAAAAGAGGGGGAACTAGCTCGCGTCACGACGAAGGATTTCAGTGAGATTTCAGTAGTGAAGCGGTGAAACAATTCAAAACTACTCAGCCCTTCGCTGGGTTTTCGAGGAATACCTCTGAAATTAAGGAAAATAGCGAAATTTTTGTAACGACATTTTTTGTAGCTCTCAATGTCCTCTACAACAAATGTTATGACAAAAATTTGGTTATCCGCCTTAGATTCCGAGATATTCACGGAAAACTGACGAATAATTAAAATGGACTTGGAGTCCCAACCACGTCGAAAAAAGAAAAACACCCCTCACAGAAATCAGCAAGAGCAACCCCAGACCACTGAATATTCAAGATATCCCAAAGTCCCTCAGAAGAAGACATTAAAGCTATTTCAAAATTCTTCAAAAATTGTTCAATTCGGATATAAAATATGTTTAACAAAGACACTAACTAATTAACTAACACTAAGAGACTATTACAATATATATATTTTACTACTATATGTAATGATAAATTGTAATACATATTTATTGGCAGCTGGATGAGTCCGAAAAGGGTTCGGAAGCTTAATAAAAACAATGGACTTGGACCGTATGCCCGCTTCGCCACTCATTTGAGAAATTTAAATTCTCTATCATTATTTTGATAGTGATTACTATTATGCAGTGTGATGAAGCAGTGATGAAATGCACCAGAGTTGACAATAACCCTTCTCCGCCTTCTTATAAATGCCCCTCAAGACGAAACATCTCTCAAATTCTTTATATTTTTTTCAGTATTTTAAAGTCACAGAGATACTGTCACCTGATTATCACTTCATCGAATTCTTTACACAAAATGTATTCCCCTTTGAAAAATCCGCAATATTACAATCAGCAGCGCCATTACAGTTCCCAACTCAACCAACTCGACCAATGAACGTTGGTGTTGGTGGCGATGCCACCATCGACTTAACCTGTCAAAAAAGAACAAAGTGAACGAAAAAGTGAGTAGCCAAGAGCAAACCTCGATGGTTCAGCAGACTCCCCTGACACAACAAAAGCCCCCAGAATAGCATAATCGTTGCAATTACCCCACGTCTGCTCCAGTTTATTTATTTTCTCATTTTATTTCGTTGTCTAACGCCCGTAAATCATCACCACAATTTCATCGTATAAATCATTGGTCTGGGACGCCTAGACGGAAGCAAGACAAAAAAAAACGTACGACGAATCATTTTGTCAAAGATACACAGGCTGTTATGTATCAAAAATCATCAGCAGGTCAGTGCTCATAAATTATCAGCATCAGTTACTCCTCCTCTCCACGCTCCCATCATCATCCCCAACTACCGAAAAATAGTACATAACACTAGACAAATCTCCAATACATATGTCAAATATACCGTAGGTTAAAATAATAATCATAATCATAACAAAAAATGCGTGATGCATGATTAGGTATGGAATGTCCTTACATCGAATTGAATTTTATTATATTCTTTATATTGTGCATAAGAACATGGATGTGCCACATATGCCACGAGGAAGGAAAACAATTAGCAAGAATTACTGGGGAAATTGGGGAAAAGGAACTGCCGTGAGGATTTTTCGGGTTCCTTTGTTTTCAATTTTTCGTATATTTTTGCAATTGTTTCATGAGCACATGGGAACTGACGGGCTGGGGAATGAGGGGGTGAATAAGTTAGGGGGCAAAACGGAACGGGTTTGGTTGGAATGAAAGGGATAGGGATGGATGTAGGATAATTTTTTAAATGTCACCATGAGCAGGTTTTTTGAAAATAATTTTTTTTAAATCAAATGACAATTTTAATTCATTACTCCATCAAGTTTGCAATATTTCATACATTGGAATTAGACAATCATTTTAAGTGGTATTTTATCTTTGATATTGAATTACATGAATGATGACAAACTCATTGAATTTAACCGCTTCGCTACTTCACAAAAAATTGATAAAGATTTCTTCGTCGTGGTTTAAGATATTGAAATTAATCTTAAAAATTTTTGGAAAAGCTTCCACTCAGGACAATTATTCATTCCCTTGTTCGTCTTCCCCCAGAATCGTCACAGTAATTCAACATAAGTTCTCCCCAATCTCGCGTTCACACGGCCCTCCGCCACCATGTCAACTCACAGAGGAACCCAACAGAGTGCCCCACCGGGTCTAAAGCAAATCGACCTGGACCAGATATGGGGAGACCTTCGTGAAGGTATCGAGCAAGTCTACAATCGACAATGCATGTCGAAGCCGCGTTACATCGAGCTTTACACCCACGTCTACAACTACTGCACATCAGTCCACCAACAGGTGAGCAAGGATAACTCAACCTAGTCAATTATGCTAATATAATATTAAATCCAACGACATTATCCACTGCTTTAGTAATGAGTAATATCCTTCAAATAATTTTTTATCACTTCAATGATGAATAATTAATAAGTTGATAAATTAATAAGATTGAGTAAATAGGGGAGGGTAGGGTAAAATGGATACTTTAGAATTTTTTAAAATTATTCATAACTCAGAAATAAACGTACCAATAGAGCTCAGTTTAGGATCATCCCAAAGGGAAAGAATTGTTCTTTGTATTAAAAGAAAAAAAGATTAAATTTCATCAACATTTCAACCCGTCACTAATATTTTTAAAAAAGTCAAAAGTGTCCAGTTTACCCCAACCTACCCTAATATTATCCCTGCAGGTGACACGTACCACGACAAAAAGTAAAAAGGGCCAGATATCGGGTGGTGCCCAGCTGGTGGGTCTCGAGCTGTACAAGCGTCTCCGAGATTTCCTCAGGAATTATCTCATAAGTCTCCTCAAGCATGGAATAGACCTGATGGACGAGGACGTTTTGCAGTTTTACACGAGACAGTGGGAGGAGTATCAGTTCAGTTCGAAAGTACTGAATGGTGTCTGTGCGTACCTGAATCGTCACTGGGTTCGTCGAGAGTGCGAAGAGGGTCGCAAGGGCATCTACGAGATTTATCAATTGGCCCTAGTCACCTGGCGTGACAATCTCTTCAAGCATCTCAATCGACAAGTCACAAATGCTGTCTTGAAACTCATCGAACGAGAGCGCAATGGCGAGACCATAAACACACGTCTCGTATCGGGTGTCATAAATTGTTATGTTGAACTGGGTCTCAATGAGGAAGATCCTGGGGCTAGGGGAGCCAACTTAACTGTCTACAAGGACTCGTTTGAGAATGTCTTTCTCGAGGACACTGAACGCTTTTACACTAGGGAGAGCTCAGAGTTTCTCAGGCAGAATCCAGTGACTGAATACATGAAGAAGGCTGAGCAGAGACTCCTGGAGGAACAGAAACGGGTTCAGGTTTGTCAAGATCTTTTGTCTTTTTTTTTATTATCCAGATGATATTTTATTGCTAAAAGTCTCCATTCGTAATGAAATATTGAGGATTTACGAGGCTATTATTGGATTATTCTAAAGGAGAATTTATTTTCTGATGAAATTTTCATTTAAAATGATTAATTATCAAGAATAATTGTAATTATCAATAAAGAAAAATAGTTTATGTCAGATTGTAAAAATCTCTACAGCTAATTGCTCTAGAGAAAAGTCAAATTATTCTCAAATTTTTTCAGGTTTACCTCCATCAAACAACCCACGAACGTCTAGCTAAAACTTGTGAGCGAGTGTTAATCGAGAAACACCTTGACATATTTCACTCAGAATTCCAGAATCTCTTAGACGCAGACAAGAACAACGATCTCGGAAGGATGTACCAGCTGGTGGCGAGGATACCCAATGGTCTCGGTGAACTTCGAAATCTCCTCGAGGGTCACATTGCCAATCAGGGATTGGCAGCCATCGACAAATGCGGTGACTCAGCTTCCAACGATCCCAAGGTCTACGTAAACACAATTCTCGAGGTTCACAAGAAGTACAATGCCCTTGTCCTTGTGGCCTTCAGCAACGACTCTGGATTCGTTGCTGCACTGGACAAAGCCTGCGGAAGATTTATCAACAGTAATTCAGTGACAAGAGCTGCCAACAGTAGCAGCAAGTCACCAGAATTGCTAGCTAAATATTGTGATCTTTTGCTGAAGAAGAGTAGTAAAAATCCGGAGGAAGCTGAGCTAGAGGACACCCTCAATCAGGTAATGGTGATAGGATTGATGTATGGAGAAGTAGAAGTTTGATTGAAGATGTATCATTTTTTTTCTCAAATGTAAATGACATTAATTAAACTTTAGTTCATTTGGTATTTTTTCTTATTTTTGAATTTTTCCAAAAAACACATGAATGTTTTTCTTTCAAAATATCTTGAGAATGAATGATCTCAGATAAAAATTTCAAGTGTCAATTTTTTTTTCACTTAGACATAATTTATTAAAACATTCGCCGGGAAATAATTTATTAAAAGTTTATTTTGAATTTGAACTAGGTGATGGTAGTGTTTAAGTACATCGAGGATAAGGACGTCTTTCAGAAATTCTACAGCAAGATGTTGGCCAAGAGGTTGGTGCAGCACATGTCAGCTAGTGATGATGCTGAGGCATCAATGATATCAAAGTTGAAGCAGGCATGTGGCTTTGAGTACACTTCGAAACTACAGAGAATGTTCCAGGACATCGGGGTGTCCAAGGACCTCAATGAAGCATTCAGGAGGCATCTCACTAATTCAGCTGAACCACTGGACATTGATTTTAGCATTCAAGTGCTTTCGTCTGGTTCATGGCCCTTTCAGCAGTCCTTCACGTTCTCATTACCAACTGAACTGGAGAGATCTGTTCACAGGTTCACTACTTTCTACAGCTCCCAGCACAGTGGCAGAAAGCTCAATTGGCTGTATAATATGAGCAAGGGAGAACTTCATACCAATTGTTTTAAGAATAGATATACTCTGCAAGCCTCAACCTTCCAGATGGCTGTTCTTTTGCAGTACAATGCTGCTACAATGTGGACGATACAGCAGCTGCATGATGCTACACAGATCAAGATGGATTTTTTAGTGCAAGTCGTGCAGATTCTACTTAAGGCTAAGCTACTGACTGCTGCCGTTGAGGATGAGACTGAATTAAATCCTGGGAGCAATGTCGAATTGTTCAGCGGGTACAAGAAGTAAGTTATTGCTTCCAAATGGAAGCTGTGTAATCACTTAAAATCCGAATATTTATTAAATTCAATTTCTTTCTTTTATTTTTTATCTTCCAGTAAAAAATTGAGGGTCAACATTAATATCCCCATGAAGACGGAATTGAAGGTTGAGCAGGAAACAACCCACAAACACATCGAGGAAGATCGTAAACTCTTGATACAAGCAGCAATCGTGAGAATCATGAAAATGAGGAAAGTGTTGAAGCACCAGCAACTGGTTGCTGAGGTCCTCAATCAGCTCAATTCAAGGTTTAAGCCGAGAGTTCATGTAATAAAGGTATGCCAAATCCACATAAGCAAATTAATCATAAAAATTATCAACATTAATCAGTCTTTTTTTCAATTCGACAAAATTCTAAACACAAGTGGATTTTAAATTCACTATTCACTGCAAGAAAAACCCGAAATTATACTAGTGCTCAAAAAGACTGAATAGATCAGTAAAAAATAATTATCTCTAATAATTAATTATTGTTAATTTCTCAATTTACAGAAATGCATAGATATTTTAATCGAGAAGGAATACCTGGAGCGAACCGAGGGCCAGAAAGACACTTACAGTTACTTGGCATGATTTTCCCATGATTTGTGAATCATCTTTCTTCATTCAACAATTGAAAAAACCCAATAAAAAATCACCAGACAAGAAATAGAAGATAAAAAACGTCATAAGAATGTACTCTTTATGTCAGACAGTGTGTCAAGTGTTGCGCCAATTTCTGTTTCTCTACTCTTCGTTCATCGTCACACGTATAACTGTTCTCCTCTGTTTCTGTTAAAAACGAAATAAGGAGGAACAAAAACGATTAAATTCGCCAGATCTCGTTTGAAGAGAGAATAATCAATAATTGGAAGTGAAATGGTCGGTATTTTTGATGGAGTGGATGAAAATAAAGGAAACAGCATGTTTGGAAGTACGTTCGAACGTTTTCCCTGTGGTATTTAAAAATTTGTTTAGTTTTTTTTTAATTATTAATTAAAGGATGGAAATAAATATGGGAAATTTGCTTCATTTTCTGATATTATTTTTCATCTTTGCGGGTGTGAGATGAGATGGACTACCACGATGCTGGGATATAAATGGAATTACTGTGAAGAAAATCAATTTGAGTGGTGAAATGTCACTAACCATTATTATATTATTTTGAAATTGTAATAGAGAATTTTCGTTATAAATCATGATATTTTTTTACTGTTTATGTTTGTGCCCTCGACCTATTCAAAATTATTTTTCTTATTCAACCTGAGCGAAGTGGTTAATTACACATTTTTGGCTGAAATGCATGTGAATTCAGTGTGAGAAGAATGCATAAAATCGCCACAGATCGGGTTTGAACACACGACCCTTAGATTTCCAGTCTGAATCTTCCAACCTATGGCTGAGTGAAATGGTATTTAAATAATATGATTAAGACAAATACTATTTCAAACAGTTAATAAACAGTTTAGTTGAATAATTTAATTCAACTCCCCCGCAAGAGATAAATTTGTTTATTTATAATATTATTTTATATTTCAGATTTTTTGGTTCACAGTTCTCCCCGCATTTTAGTACTTTTTTCTCAACTCTTCAATCCTTATTCTATTCATCCCAATGGCCCATTGTGATCACCAACCCCTCCCTTCCAGTTCAATATTTTCGACAGATCCTGTTGTGTCAACTGCACTTGCTTCGAAACCTCCAACAACGCCTTTTGTTTCCTTAAATTGTCCATCAGTAGAATCTGCTTTTTGAACGCCTGCAGTATTTCAGTTTTTTGCTTCTGCACCTTTCTCATATTATTCCTCTCATTGTCCTTGAATTTTTTCATTTCACTTCGCAACTCCTTTTCCTCTATTTTACTGCACTTCACAGCAGCTCGCAGTTTTTCGTTTTCTTCCAGTGATCTGTTGAGACGAAGGTCTAGCTGGTGCAATTGCTGAGTCAGTGATTTCCATTCCTTCTTCAGGGAATCAATTTCCTGAGAGAAAAGATATGATGAAGATACACAATCTAGAAGATTAATTCTCCTTCACTTTCTTCTATTATCAGTTTACCTTCTTTAGAAATCCATTCTCTTGCGTTTGCTCATGAGCATTCGTTTGAAGATGATTTATCTGTGCCTCCATTTTAGCCAGTGACTCCTTCTGCAAGTTGTTTTGACTATACAATTTATCCTTCATCGCAGAAATCCTTTGATTCTCTGCCTCCAAATCCTTGATGCAATTACTTTTCTTCTTCAATTCGTCCTTCGTCGCCTGGTTTTCCACCGTCAATACTTCGATTTTCTTCCGCAAAATTTTGATGATTGCGTCGTTTTTTGAAGTTTCAGGCTTCGGAGATAGAATTGAAGCTGAATTCGATTCCACAGGATAGGTCAGTGCCTCGTTATTTCTTCTTCGAAAACAAAATTGTATTAATTCAGTCATGAAATGAGAAATTTTCGAAATTGAATTTTCAAGATTACCACTTCACCTCAATATCCCTTCTTCATTCAACATTCCCAATGCAAAAAATTTCTATAAAAGATAGTTACTCATCCGGTTGATTGTGTAGTGGATACTCGGCATAGAAATCATCGAAGGCCGAAGAAAACCGAGATTTGAAAGTGAAAGAAGCGCCGAAAGACTCTTTGGGTTGGGCAACGATGTCGATCTCCTTCATGAGCTCTTTCGTCTCCTCATCCAGTTCCCTATTCAACCGATGAAATTCCTTCTCTCTGCTCAGGAGATCCTCCGCCATTGTTAAAGTCTCGATAAACCGAAGAGACAACCGACTGTTGCTATGGCGTTGCTATGAACAACTCAAACAGGCCCGCGATTTATTCAACCCCGCATGACAACTACTTTATTAATCCAGAAGTCCTTACACCAATCAAAATCTGAATTTTGGCACGATGACGGGACGAATGATATTACAAGGTATTGAAAGAGAAGAAATAAAAGTCATCAAAAACCCTAGCGAACTCAATTAAAAAAACACATTTTCCAATTGTCTAATTATCTCGAAAACGAGCAGTTGATTTAGAGCAAAGTGTCTCGAAACCTCTTCTGCAGCTGAGCAAGTTCTCTACAAAAAATGTCTTTTGACATTTTCCCCTAAACTGACCCGTTCGCGAGATAATTCGATGATCAACGAGACGTGAAAGCTGTGCGCAATGTACTGACGATTAATTATCCAATTGGGCAGCATTCAATGAGTATCAAATCGCTCGTTTGAACTTCGTAAAAACCATATCAGACTTGGCATCGAGGCCCGAAAACATAAATGCCTTGGAAGTTGCTGGTGTACTGAATCTACTCGAATCCCTTCTCTTTGACAAAAACCCATCAGTCCAGCAGCACGCAGTCATAGCCCTAGGAAGACTAGTGAACTTCAATATTCGATTAGCCGAGGAAGTGATGAGGCGGAATGTCATAACAGAATTGATAAAAAATATTGATAAACAAAATGTACGAACTACGATGTAAGCATTATAAAAATTATAAACGCGAGGAGCAATGAGATATGAATATTGGGGGATATTTCTGCATTAATTCATTGCAGAAATTCATGAAGAAAGCTATTATGTTTGTTCTCCGAGCGATTTCAAAGCACTCGATGGAAATGGCACAGGCGATAGTGGACGCGGGTGGTTTGAGGACTATTATCCTGTGCTTGGATGACTTTGATGCGGGGGTGAAAGAGGCAGCCGCATGGGCAACTGGATATATTGCTCGACATGACAAGATTCTAGCTGAAACAGTGACTGATGCTGGTAATATTTAGGGGAGGGTAGGGTAGGGTAAAACGGACAGTTTTGCCTTTTTTTGAAATATTCTTGACGTGTTGAATTGTTCATGAGGTGGAATAATTTTATTTTCCAATTGAAAAACAATGATTCCTCTTTATGATGAGCTTAGACTGAGTTCAATTTATAAATCTGTTTCTGAGTTATGAATATTTTTTAAAAAGTCAAAAGTGTCCATTTTACCCTACCCTTCCCTAATGTATATTTTCATAATTTTGGTGCATCCATTCCTCAGGGGCTATTTCACTGCTGGTCCTCTGCCTCCAAGAGTCTGATCTCTGCCTGAAGCAGATAAGTGCGTCTGCACTCTGTGACATCAGCAAGCACTCGCAGGCGCTTGCTCAATCAGTTGCTAATGCAGGGGCTGTGTCGTTCCTCGCCAGGTCAATCCAAAATCCAGATCCCAAATTGAAGAGACAAGTGCTCCACGCACTCGCCAATGTCGCGAAGCACTCGACTGATCTGGCTGAGGCCGTCGTAGAAACAGATATTTTCCCCCAGGTTTTGGTACATATGGGGCATAATGACGCCAATGTCGGAAAAGCGGCTGCTGTTCTTGTGAGAGAGATCATCAAACACAGTCAAGAAGTAACTTATGTTATTGTTAATGTGAAATTTACACTAGATGCGAACATTTATTGAAGAAATATTAGCAAAGCGGTAAAATGATTCAAGTCGACTCAGTTCTTAGCTGATTTTTTTAGGACTATCTCCGAATGTAAGGAGATAATGACATTTTTGTAAGAACCTTTTGTTTTACCGCTTCGGTACTGAAGAAAAAATCATTTTTCCCCCCTATGAAGCTGTCCCAATTGGTCGTAAATACCGGCGGCATAGAAGCTCTCATTCAATTCTTAAAAACTACAAAATCCACAACGAGACTCCCCGGCATCATCGCCCTGGGCTTTATCGCCGGCCACTCGGCCCAAAGTGCCATGATGATCATAAGTTTAAATGGAGTATCTCAATTATCATCGATCCTCAATGAAGAGAATGATAGCCACACAGTCTCAACTGCAATCTGGGCACTGGGCCAGATAGGAAAACACAGCCAGGAGCATGCCCAGGCGGTCGCTGCTACCAACATCTTTCCGAAACTTCTTCAAGTACTATTGCCACCTAAATCACTTATCTTCCTACAGCTGGGGGTTGCATGAAGGCGGGAAAAACTTTGCGTCATCGATTCTCAGCCAATAGGGAATGGAAAAATCAGAAAGACGGCGGAAATAATTTGTTCATTTTGTAGAAACCGGATGAAGTGAGTTGAGGGTAATCTGAAGGGGATAAGTGTTTTTAAGAAATGTTTAAAAATGCCAGGTGGATGCGGCGCCCTCTTGAATACCCCCTCCCTCTACCACAAGGGGTTTGAAAGATGACGGTGCCTTCACCTCGCATTTTTGAACTTTTTCATCCCCTTTTGGCTGAGAATTAATGGCACAAAGTATTCTTATTAAAAACAATTTTTTTTTTCATTATTGTTCCGTAGCTCTACAGATGCAACAACAGTTCCGAGGATTTAAAACTCAAGATAAAATTCACTCTGAAGAATATTTTGAATAAATGCATGGATATAGAGGTCCTAGAGCCTTTTCTCCTGGTGACGCACCCAGACATTCTTAAATACACTCTGGAACAGCTAAGTAAGGTAAGGGATAATGATTTTCACAAGGAAAACATGAAGGAAATTAATCGAAAATTTAATTCGTTAGACAATTTTGTTAAAATTCAAACAGTTCTTTCAATTAAATTTCTTCATCAATAGATGAACAATAATATCTATTCGCAAGAGCTTTATTCTTCATTTTTGCACAATTCGCTTACAAATGAAGAAACAGTTAATGAACAAAAAAAATTGTACAAACAGACAATATGTGAATAGCAAATATTTATACATTTTCTATAAGTACCACAATTTTTCGAGATTTTCACGTATATTAAATGCAATTCATGTCATCAAGTGGTAAACGTGGAATTATCTCGGTAATGAGTGGTTTTACAGTGAAATGTCATAAATTATTTTTCGTGGGAAATTTAATTCTCTACGAAAAATGTTTTATAACATTTTCTCATAGAACCACTCGTTCCCGAGATGAATGGCGAAATACAAAAAATGAATGGTCAAATTTCACCACTTTGTTGACGAATTGTTTTCTACAGCTTTTTGTAGCTAAATTTTCTCGTTCAATCGTAAGCACTTTTGTTATTTCCTCCACATGACTGGTTACGGTACAATCGAGTGATTTATCGTTTTATGGTATAGACCCAGACTATATACTCAGTAAACGAACATAACACCATTGGTTTCTAACTAAAAATCATTTTCGTTTAATATTTTCTCCCATTTGTTGTACCTCCAATGTGGAATGCTCCATTTTTTAAATTATAAATACAAGAATTTTTCACCGTTTTTTTTTTTGTTTCGTAGAATTCGGATGCAAATACGAAAGAAGTATATATTATGCATGAAAAAAATGCATGATATAACTTGGAAAATTTCTCAGTCTCAAATTGTATTTCTTTATCAAAATGAAAAACCTTCGGACCACAGTAATCGAGATTGGAAATTACTAAGCGTAAAAGTCTTTTGGTTTCATCATACAGTTTATCATTAAGATCCCTTGTCTTATTTTTTTATCCTGTTTATGTTACGATTCTATCGATGAATTTTACGTAGACATTGTTTTCATGATTGTACAGCAGCAAGGATACATTAGAGACGTCTCTATCTGAACAAATCGGGTGAAGGGATTACGTGAGTTTCAATTACTTGATGTTAATTTGATGCTAATTAAGACACTATAAAGTACCGATCAGAGGGAGAATCCGAAGGACGAAACACATGAGGATAAATATCTCAAGTATTTTTTTATTACAAAAGGTTCATCGAGTACATTCTCGATAAAATAACGATTTACAAGTGAATAAAAAAGCCCCAATGGAAATGTCTTGGATTTATTCATTAGCGGAATACTGATGGATGTGACAACATTATCGAATGCTAAACTATCACAATTAAATTTCCACTACTAGCAGTAAACAGAAAGAGATTTACAAAAAGATGGAATGAATGAGTAATGAAGAAAGTACAATAGTCGTCGTGAATTTTCATGAAAAACAGATAAGGCATTGCGTTTGATCCAGTTACGAGTCATTATTTTTTCTCATCAATATACAGTATTCTAATAAATTTCACAAGCTCGGTAAAAGTTCGAAATATTTTAATAAATCTGCATGATAACTTGGTGTTCTCATAGGCATTTGTATAATTACTTTCAATAGAGTGGCTTTGAAAATCATTAAATCCATCCAGTTTGTCTCAATAGAACGGTTGAAACATTGAATTCTGCTCGAATCTCATTACGATCATGGCCAGTATTCGGCTCAGAGCTTGCACTTTGTTCAAATTTTTCTGCAAAAGTTGAGAGATCAATTAAAATGAAAATCTAAAGTATTTCAATGTCACAGAATCAATTTCAAATTCTCCGGTGAATTTCGAACGAAATAATGTTTTGTAGAATTCTCTACCATTACTTTTGATAGTGACTATTATTATTCAGTGGTGAAGTGATGAAATACTATCATTTAAATCAAATGAAAATATTTATTGATTACTCCATTAAATTTGCAATATTTCATTAATTAATTGAAAATAGAAATTATTTGAAATAGTATTTTGTCTTTCATATTTAATGACATGAGGGATGACAAATCCACCGAATTTAACCACTTCACCCCCAAATTTCTTGACCTATTCATCCGTATCGTCATTAGCTTTGATACTAGCATAATTATTAACATTTCTATTCACCCTTAACATCTTGAGGAAACTGCCAAGTACCAAAATGGTTTTTCTGTGTCTTCTGAATATCCCCGAGTAGAGTGCCTCCCTCACGTCCCTCCGATCACTGACATCCGAGTCAATGCTCGACACAGAGACCACCGAGGGCTTAGCCGACACTGGATTGTGGTGAAACTGTCCATTAGTGTCACCAGAGTTGACAATAACCCTCTGCTGATTGATCATCTTAGCGTTATTATAAATGCACCTCAAGACTATTTCAATTAAACGATTCTCATTCAATCATTAAACATCTCTCGAATTGTTTTCTCCACCACTCGCCTTGTGCTACTGATTTTTATCCCCTTGTGTATGAATCGCCGAGAGCAATTTTTTACAATGATAATTATGACGAGTGATAAGGCAGTTTGTTTGATGGCGAATGATTTAATTCAGAGATCACCGAGTTTGTCTGAGAGATTTACGGTTTGACGCAATCAGGCCTGTTTTTCATTATGTTAGAGTCGATTTAATCATTCTTTTGGATTTTTAGACGAGATAAATGATTATTTTTAATTACGTCAGACGGTTGGTGATGATTGATGGAGAAACTGATGGTATATCGCCTATTGCAGCTTGAATCTCCGAGAATTGTCAGGTTTCGCTTGTTGATTCAATCTTGAAGATTGTTGTGATGACAGTGAGACGATGTTGATGATTCTCTTCGCGCGGAGGTGGATGGGGTCAATCATCCATCTAGAACTGAAAATAGACTTGTGTTATCGATTGACATTTGTTTTTCATCTTGACTTGTTGATTAATCCATTTTATTTCCAGAAAAATTTTCTCTATATCATCATCGCTTTTTTGCTGAATAATAATGAGAAAATTTCAATTCATGGAGAATAATTTTGAACTTAATTCGATAATGAATTGCTCTCTTTCATTGGGACGAGTGGCATTTCTTCTTTTAATTAATTTTTCCTCGTAAATAGGGGAATCGATATGCAATTGCAGGAGAAACGAAATGAGCTTGCCTCGCTGTGAATTATTAAAAGTAATTTATGCTCATTACGATGTTTGTTTTCCTGTGACGTCAGACGGAATGAGGAAAAGAGGATTAGTGGAAATGATAAAGAAAAATTGAATTTACTCAAAGGGCGTTTCATATTTGAGATAAGATACTCCGGGCGCCGGGTATGAAGCTACTTTAGAGCCGATTATGGATAATTGGTGGAGGAATTCGGTAGCCAAGTGGTGAAAGCTAAAAACTAAAATACGACTTTAGATTTTCATTGGAAATGACATTTGCCCCTAGAATCCATCTTGCCTCTCACTCTCACTGATTCCTCAATTAACTCGATAAAGAGTGGTTTTAGTGAAAAAAGTCTCAAAACCTTTTTTGCAGCTGACGAAATTCCCCACAACAACTGTTTTCTCACATTTTCTCCTAAATCCACTCGTCATGGAGATAATTCAATTCCAAAAAGGTGTGAAAAATCAACTCTTTCATTTATGCTTCACCACTTGTAGAGCTTCGCGGATAAAAGGTTTTATGATAAATGGGAACAATTACACTTCACCACACGTCAACTGACCTCATCATTCGCCCGAGCAACACCAGAAACTGAAATCTCCTCGGTATTCTGATACCAAAATGAATAAAATTGCGTCGATAGAATTCCAGAGATGGAGATTAATTTTTGTGTTGTGACGAGTTGATGAAAGAATTTATTGTGTGGCTTTATTGGAACCTCCTTTGTTGTCGCACAACTGTCAATTGTGACCAACAACACTGTATCGACTCTGACTGAACATTATTAATGGCACTGAAATGCTTGTGTGCTTGTGTATAGGTCAGGTTTCAGGAAGCCTTATTCTTAGACCCAACGCTGTAACACATTAACCGGTATATCGCGTGCTAAGTGGAAAAAGGTCGTATTGACCATTTTGGTAATTTTAGGCCAACGAAGTGGAAAAAGTTCGTATAAACCTAATCTACGGACTATGAAATCTGGACGATTTGGGCTCTTTAGAATCATTTGAACGCAACTTTTGAGGATCGTTTTTGTTTTTGGCGCATACGACCTTTTTCCATAAATCTGCCTCCAATATTAAAAAAATGAAAAATAATCATGTTTCCCACAAAAATTTAATTACGTACAAGAATTTGGATAAAACAAGTAGTTGGCCGAGCCTATTCGGCAGGAGACATTTGGCCATTACTTTTTTCATTAGTTGTCTTCTTTCTTTTTATTTCTACCAATTCGATTGCTAGTATACTTCCGAACGGATCCGTAGCAATCTCATTGAAAATAGAGATCATCAGATCACTATGAATGAAGCAACTTGGAAGTATGTAATGTTTGATCATTTTTTTTCTCATCAGATCGGGAATCTTATCTACAATTTTTTTCTTGTTTTCAACAATTCACAACAAAATTTTTCTGATCAATCTTTTAATTCATCATGATAGTTATTTATTTAAATAAATGGTAAAATCATTATGTGAAGCGCTGTATGCATACGAAATACCGCTAGTATCTCTACAAATTGATATCTCACCTATCCTGACAAAATTACCTGTGGAAGAACACATGATGATAATAAAGGAAGGAACGAAACTCGAAACAATTTTCAATACGAACTTTCATTGTCACGAGAAGAAACGTTTGTCCAAATTTCAAGTTAATAATAATGATATTTCAATTTTCACACAGGCTAGAGCGCGCATACGTTTTAATTGATCTAGATAGAGGACACTGGGATGAATATTTTGAAAAAAAAAGACACATTGAAATCGGTTGCGTAATTTTTGAGACATAGCCCATAATAGGTTTTCAGAAAAAGTTGAATATCTCCGAAACTACTGGACCGATTGAGCCCATCTTCCATACCAGTTTTCCTTATCACAAGGGAAACATTCTGTCCAAATTTCAAGTTGATATTCCAATTTTTCCGAAGGCTAGAGTGCGTACAAAGTTTTTCATGAAAATACAGAAAATCGGGAATATCTCGAAAACTTAATATGGACATTAAGACGAGTATTTTGAAAAAAGACAAATTGAAATTGGTCCACTAGTTTTGGAGAGATTCGTGAACGACGATTCACAAACAAATAGCTTTTTCTCAAAAACGATTGGGCCGATCGAGCTGAAATCGTGCACAGAGTTAGTCCTTAAGAAGACCTATAGTCGTGCAAAATTTCATATTTTTTTGAATTATTTTACCCCACTATTCTTTCAGTTTTCAAAAAGGACATCTCGCCCTGGAGGTGTTCACATACAAACATGGTGCCCAAACTTCGTATTTTTACGTTTCAGACCATTCTACATCGTTTCCAATCAAAATTAGTGAATGTGAAAATCGGTCGATTGCAATGCTTCCCGTTCGGAAGCAAAAAGCTGTAAAACACGTCTTTATTTACGGATCAAATGAGATCTAGGTACAGAGATATTTTTTAGATTAACGGGCAGTCTCCTTGGCAACGTTTCCCTTCCATCGTTGGCGTCTGGAGGATCTCGTCTTCCATCTGGAAGAAGAAAAATGGAAACAACACTGAAATTATGAGTCAACTCGCACCACCCAGAAAAATGATCTTTTGAATTGAATAAACTTTATTTTAATGACATAATTCGTTTATTTAATTCTAATAAAGTATTTATTCGATGCAAGTAAAGGTGATTCAATTCAAATAATTCATTTTTCTGGGTGGTGCGAGCTGACTCATAATTTCACTGTTGTTTCCATTTTTCTTCTGCCAGATGGAAGACGAAATCCAGCAGACGCCAGCGATGGAAGGGCAACGTTGCCAGGAAGACGTGCCCGTTAATCTAAAAAATATCTCTGTATCTAGATCTCATTCGGTCTGTAAATAAAGACGTGTTTACAGCTTTTTTTATCCAAATTCTTGTACGTAATTAAATTTTTGTGGGAAACACGATTATTTTTTATTTTTCCAATATTGGAGGCAGATTTATGGAAAAAGGTCGTATGCGCCAAAAAAAAAATGTCCTCAAAAGTTGGGTTCAAATGATTCTAAAGAGCCCAAATCGTCCAGATTTCATAGTCCCTAGATTAGGTTTATACGACCTTTTTCCACTTCATTGGCCTAAAATTATCAAAATGGTCAATACGACCATTTTCCACTTAGCACGCGATATCTAAATACGTGGTGTGCGGTATTTTCTTCAATATCTCAATTGCCTTTATTTTTCGTAATTAAGGATGTTCAAGTATCTTTTGCAGTTTGGTGGAGACTACACTATAGTTTCAACCATTTTCAATCATCAAATTTGTCAATTAAATCGCGTGAGAAAAATTTGAAAAAAATCATGAATATTCAGCGTCATTCAAATTATATTTTGCGCAGAATTATTTTTCTAAACATTCGTTGTTCATAAATAAATAATTGAAATTGTTTAAACTTTCGGAAATCTTTTTAGGCATGAAGTCGATTTTTTGTGAAATCTTCAATATGAATAAATTTGTTACGATTCCGAACAAATGGTTTTTATAGTGGAAAATTATCGCTGTCGCTTTGAATCGTTTCACCGCTTCGCTATTGATTTCCAAAATGGATACTCAAAATCAAAAACTCCATTCGAATGATAAAGGGCAGCAAAAAAAAATCGGAAAAAACTAGCACTAAACAGAATAAAATCAAACGAAAATTAAATGAAACACCAGAATAACGTCGAAATGCATACGAATAAAAAAAAATCCGAAAATCATTTCCAGATTCTCCCGCAAGACCCCAAGGCCCGGAGACTATTCGTCTCCATGGGGGGTCTCCGGAAGATCCAGGAGATCCAACTGGACCCCGGCTCGACCCTCTCCCAGTACCAGACCATCATCACCTCCTGCTTCCCCGAGGAAATTGTCAGGTATTGAACCCCAAAACCCAAAAATATTAATTTCCCCCACCTGTTGAATCCTCGAATCATTTCCTTCGCCCCTCGTCACTCGAGTAATTCTCACACGCGTTATCATTATCACGTCATCCTGCACATGTGTCCACTCCAATCGCACCAATCACTTCATTACAGCAACAACTGTTCGCGACGATCACTAGGTACTTCGAGACAATCAAATTCATTCTAAAAAAAAAATTTATTTAAAAATGTCTCACAGGTGCACATCATCGTTAATACCGATGACATGAGCCAATGGAGCTTTAGCACTTGATCTGACACTTGGCACGAACATCATTATAAAAATTAAAATTGTTGGAGAATTGTTTGAGAACGCTTATTTCGTCCTGATGATGTTATTTTCGCATGAATTTATTGTTTGTTTTGCTTGACGTGGGATTTAACATCGGTGCGGGCGCCATGTTTGAGGCACAGCTGATGCATGTACGTCAGCTGAGCAAATTATGGGGGGGGGGAGATATGTTTCGATCGATAATATCTTTGAATTTGACAACTTGATTTTTAAAAAACGAGCAAAAGTTTCTTAAATGATCCTCAGCGCTTGTTCTTTTTTTAATGTTGACGTTTGCGTTCGTAAAAGTGAAATTATCTGGTTAATCGTCGATTTTATGAGAAAAACACACAAGACAGTTCTTATTGTGGGAAATTTTTTCATCTACAAAAAAGGTTTATACAAAAATTTCGTATCCCCCTCAGATTTTCAGATATTCTCAAAAAATAATTATTTATGCATTTCGTTTCACCACTCCTTCGAAAAATTGAATAAAAAATTAACGTAATTTTATATTCAAGGTATTTCTCCCCTGGATATCCCGAGACGATCCTAGCAATTATCGACACGTATAAACCAAAAATACCACCGAATTTTGGAGACTCTAATCGGATCAGATCATCGGAAAAATCGATCGGTTCTATGATGTCACTGAATAGTGTCAGTGAAAAATATTGATGGAATCATCCTGGAGAGTGAGGAGCCTCGAAGTAGCTCTGGAAGTCTATTGTCGAGTTGGTGAGTGGCTGAGCATATACGTTTGACTTTTGCGATCTCATATGGAGATCCGTGTGTAATCGTAAGAGTCGAATGTATGTATACGCTCGCCACTCGTCGAGTCGAGAATAGACTCCCTGATTTGGGGGGCAGTCATTTTTGGGGCTAAAAGATGGTAAACGGATACCCACATCATTGTCAAAGTTGATAGATAAATTATTTGCTGATATTCGCACTGTCAATTACATTGTTTTTCAATAATTTAGGAAATTAATTGCTAGTGTACTTGAATGGCAATATGAGCCCGTAGGGAGAATGCCGCGAGATGGTGGTAGTGTCGACTTCCCGACTAGGTCGGTCAAGTAGGCAGCAGTGGCGGGAGAAATGTTATTGGGTCAAATAAGGAATGTAGGGATGGGTGCAACTGGACACAGTCAACTGAACTGTTACGTTCCAAGCTGGTTCTCCGTTGAACAGATGGCAGGTCCAATCAAAGAGGATAGACCTGAGTAGAGGCCCGGATCGGGGGGTTTGACTGAGTCCAAAAATATTAGTTGGTACCCCACGGGAAAGGCGGCGTCCCGGTCGAATTGTCGGTTAATGTGAGTCGGGTGCGTGAGTATACTGGCGACAATATGAGAGTGATCTTTCCATCTAACCCCTACTTCCCCCACCACCGACGCGCGCATGCGCAATGCTGCGGGAGCACACCCTCAATCCGCCGGTGCTATTTTCTTGGGTTTTGAAGACGAAAATTTCGTGCAACACACAGCGAAAAAATCGACTTAAAAAAAAACCTTTTTCATCATTAAATCTACACTCATTAATCTATTCATCCATTCATTCCTTTAGCTCATTCATTCTTCACATTAATTCATCATTTAATCATTTTATTTTACAGCTCTTCATAAAAAAATATCGTGTTTAAAAAGTGTTCCAGTGAAGACTTGTGTCATTATTTGTTTAAATTAATTTTGTGGCTTAGCAAAAGTGTTTCAGGGATCCAGTGACATCGATAATTTTCTCTTTTTCATTGTGAACATTTAGAAGAAGTGGTAAGTAGAGCTGATATATTACTACATGTTTTATGGAATTATCGGGATTTCTAGGTTAGGTTTGTGTTTACCGGCCGGTGTTTGCTTAAATTTTTTGCAAACTCAAAAAAAAATCATTATTATCGGAAAATACAATTGAAAAAATAGGGAAGGGTGGGGCTAAATGGCCCAAAATGGATCCCTGATTCAATTTTTCGATTTTTGAGTTTTAACTGCAAATGATGTAGAATATGATGAAACGTCGAGAAATAACGTTTTTATGTTTATATTTTCTTTTCCGAAATCTAATTTCAGAGGCGATTTCGCTACAAGTACTGACAAAAAGTCTTTTTCGAAAACTAACGTTTTCTGAAGTAGGAAA